>NW_005358397.1:61758-64104 GCF_000412655.1 Myotis brandtii
TGGGGAGGAGGGTGCCGGAGCTGGGGCTGGGACCCTGGGGACAGAGAGCAGGGGTGGGGCAGCGAGTGTGTGGCGGCGGCTGGAGGGACTGAGCACGGACAGACTCTGGGGAGGTGACCGGGAGGGAAGGCGTGGAGATGGACAACCGGGAGTCCGGCCCAGGACCTGAGGGAACTAGCGCTGTGTCCAGGGGGGAACCAGGAGGAAGAAGAGGGTACAGGAGAGGGAAGATGCTGGGCACAGCTCTCTGGGGGCAGCTTAACACTTACCAATTTCTTGTGAATCTTAACAGAGCACTTGTATGCACATATATTATACCACCCTCTTCCTTTTTTTAAAAAAAAATATTTTATTGATTTTTTACAGAGAGGAATAGAGAGTTAGAAACATCGATTAGCTGCCTCATGCACACTCCTTACTGGGGATGTGCCCGCAACCAAGGTACATGCCCTTGGCCGGAATCGAACCTGGGACCCTTGAGTCTGCAGGCCGATGCTCTATCCACTGAGCCAAACCAGTTAGGGCAACCCTCTTCCTTTTTATGCCCAGATGGGATCACATTATTCTACACTTTCCTTTTGTTATTATTATTTCTTATTGATTTCAGAGAGGCAGGGAGAGATAGAAACATCAATGATGAGAGAGAATCACTGATTGGCTGCCTCCTGCACGCCCCACACTGGGGATCCGGCCTGCAGGCATGTGCCCTTGGCCGGGACCCTTCAATCCGCAGGCCAACGTTCTACCCACTGAGCCACTTTCCTTGTTTAACACTATGTCACGGCAGTCTCCTATATCCATGCTAGCAGTTACCTTGTTCATTTTATTTTATTTACCTTAATATTTTTATTGATTTCAGAGAAGGAAGGGAGAGACATGGAGAACATGTGCCCTGACCGGGAACCAAACCGTGACCTCCTGGTTCCTAGGTCGACGCTCACCACTGAGCCATGCCAACCGGGCTACCTTGTTCATTTTAGTGACTGTATAGTATCCCAATGTATAGATGTACTTATACTTATTCAATTGGGAGATCATTTTTACATAAAGAAACATGCTTATGCATATGCAAATCACTGGGGGTTTATTTGTTTTTTTACTGATTCCTTCTGATGCTCTTAAGCCTCTGAACCTAGACAGTTGATAAATACTAATAGTTCTTTTAAAATTGATTGTTACTGCCCTAACCGGTTTGGCTCAGTGGATAGAGCATTGGCCTGCGGACTGAAGGGTCCCAGGTTTGATTCCAGTCAAAGGCATGTACCTTGGTTGCGGGCACATCCCTAGTAGGTGCTGTGCAGGAGGCAGCTGATCGATGTTTCTAACTGTCTGTCCCTCTCCCTTCTCTGTAAAAAAACCAATAAAATATATATTTTTTAAAAATTGATTATTACTTACTAATGACAGGAATAATGACAAACATACCCTGTATTGACCACATACTTAGAGACAGGCCCTGGATTTCGTATTTCTATACACAGTATCCCTCAATCATCGCAGCAATCTCATTTACCAGGAACTATTTTATCTCCATGTAGGGAACTCAGGTTCTGAACAGTGAGTTCCCCAAGCGCACACTGTGAATGGCAGAGCTAGGATTCGAACCCAGGCCTCCCTGGCCCCAAGTCCCATGTTCTGTCTCTGGAAGTGGGCCGCCTCTGCAAAAACGTGCGGACGACTTGGGATTGACATTGGCCACATAATGGACTGGCCACCCACACCAATTCCCATACGTTGAGAAGGACCTGCGTCACATCCGGCACCTTGACCTGGCGTCCAGAATTACCGTCATTCTGCCTCACCCCGCAGGGCCCGAGGTCAGGCCGGGGTGGTCACCACGCCACCCTGCGTGTCTTCTGGGCCTGGCTCTGAGCCCCTGGTGCTGTGACTCTTGGTCTCTGGGAATCCACTGAGGGCAGGATCCAGGTCTGAGTCATCTCTGTCCTCAGTATCACCCAGGAGGGTGTGGCTCGGAAGCCGGGGCTCAGGAAAAGGGAGAGATGGATGAATAACATGGTTTATGGGTTAGGCTGGGGCTTGCAGAAGCCTCTGGGATAAGGAAACATAATTCCGCTCAGTTCCTGAAACATGGTTTCCATTCCCATTAGTTCGTGAGTCACAGGAGCCACTGTCGCGGTCCTTCTCTGATAGGCAGGGTTCACAGGGCCCTGGGCACCTAAGACTCAGCTACGGCAAGTCCCATAAATTCCCGAGACTCGGGAGCCACCATCCATTCCCATCAGCCTTTGAGACTTGGGGTCCACCATCCAGGCAGCCTCTGTGACAGAAGAGCCCATCAGCCCTTGAGATTCAGGATCCATCATTCTTTTTTTTTTTTTTTTAAAT
>NW_005358397.1:64444-65450 GCF_000412655.1 Myotis brandtii
TACTGGGGATGTGCCCGCAACCAAGGTACATGCCCTTGGCCGGAATCGAACCTGGGACCCTTGAGTCTGCAGGCCGATGCTCTATCCACTGAGCCAAACCAGTTAGGGCAACCCTCTTCCTTTTTATGCCCAGATGGGATCACATTATTCTACACTTTCCTTTTGTTATTATTATTTCTTATTGATTTCAGAGAGGCAGGGAGAGATAGAAACATCAATGATGAGAGAGAATCACTGATTGGCTGCCTCCTGCACGCCCCACACTGGGGATCCGGCCTGCAGGCATGTGCCCTTGGCCGGGACCCTTCAATCCGCAGGCCAACGTTCTACCCACTGAGCCACTTTCCTTGTTTAACACTATGTCACGGCAGTCTCCTATATCCATGCTAGCAGTTACCTTGTTCATTTTATTTTATTTACCTTAATATTTTTATTGATTTCAGAGAAGGAAGGGAGAGACATGGAGAACATGTGCCCTGACCGGGAACCAAACCGTGACCTCCTGGCGTGTCTCCTGGGCCTGGCTCTGAGCCCCTGGTGCTGTGACTCTCCGTCTCTGGGAATCCACGGAGGGCAGGATCCAGGTCTGAGTCATCTCTGTCCTCAGTATCACCCAGGAGGGTGTGGCTCGGAAGCCGGGGCTCAGGAAAAGGGAGAGATGGATGAATAACATGGTTTATGGGTTAGGCTGGGGCTTGCAGAAGCCTCTGGGATAAGGAAACATAATTCCGCTCAGTTCCTGAAACATGGTTTCCATTCCCATTAGTTCGTGAGTCACAGGAGCCACTGTCGCGGTCCTTCTCTGATAGGCAGGGTTCACAGGGCCCTGGGCACCTAAGACTCAGCTACGGCAAGTCCCATAAATTCCCGAGACTCGGGAGCCACCATCCATTCCCATCAGCCTTTGAGACTTGGGGTCCACCATCCAGGCAGCCTCTGTGACAGAAGAGCCCATCAGCCCTTGAGATTCAGGATCCATCATTCTTTTTTTTTTTTTTTTAAATAT
>NW_005358397.1:66167-67528 GCF_000412655.1 Myotis brandtii
ATCCACTTTCCCATCAGCCCCTGTGAATAGGATCCATCATTCTCATCAGCTCCCGACAGCTAGGACCTACCATCCCCCTCAACCCTGGAGACACTGGGACCACCTTTCTCATCAGACGTTGGCACACAAGGACCACCGTTCTTGCCAGTCCTGATACCCAACACCCATCATTCCTATACCCCTAAGATACAGGAACCACCATCCCCATCATGCCCTGACACGCAAGTTCCACCATCGTTTTATCCCTCTGAACAGCGGGCCCATGTGAAGGTAGAAGCAGCCCGCCCTTCACAAGCCATCCCCTGCCGCCCACCCCGACACCCCAAGTGCCTGGAACAGGACCTGGTAGTCAGGAACACACTTCAACCCGCCCTGAGGTGGGTCTGAGTCAAGGGCTCACTGATACTCCAGAGAAGGTGGCCTGGGGGCATGAGGAATATCAAAGTAGCGGAGAATCCTTCCTTGTGAGGGATCAACCCCAAACCCGAGCTAATCCTACAGCACCGCCAGAGAATCCTTCCCGGTGGGGGTTACACCCCAAATTTGAGATAATCCCACAGCACAAGTTAATCTCCACAGGCTCCATAATCCTCAGACTAGCAGAGCGTCCGCAATACAGATGATCCAAATGCAACGGAGGCTCCTAGCCGGTTTGGCTCAGTGGATAGAGCGTCAGCCTGCGGACTGAAGGGTCCCGAGTTCGATTCCAGTCAACGACACAGGCCTGGGTTGCAGACTCCATCCCCAGCAGGAGGCAGCCAACCAATGATTCTCATTATTGATGTTTCTATCTCTCTCTCCCTCTCCCTTCCTCTCTGAAATATATATTTAAAAAATAATAATCCTGAGTGGTGACTCCCACTGGCGGATGTGGGAATTGGGGACAAGGCTCTTCTCTCTCTCTCTCTCTCTCTCTCTCTCTCTCCTCTCTCACTCTCTCTCTCTTTTGCTGGGTGGGTGGGGAGAAGACAAATCTCATTCTCACTATTAACCCTTTCTCTGGACAGGCTGGTTGGAAGCATAGGTGTGATTTTGGGGAAGGGTTCGTCTGCAGCAGGCCTCTCGGCCTCTTCCCCTCTGGGCCACCTCTTCTGTTTATCAGAACAGCTAGGGCCTTCAGCTGCTATGCTGTTCACATCCAAGATTTAAAGACAAACAAAGACCTTGACACTTTATTTCATGTCTTCTAAAATATGCGAGCATTTGTCCTGACATACTGTACAGTGTTTTTCAAGAACAGAATTCTGTTGTATATAGCAAGGTGATCAAGAACACAGACTCTGAAGCCAGACTGCCTGTGTTTGAATCCTGGCTCAACTATTTTACTAAGTATGTCTTTTAAAAAAATTATTTATTGATTT
>NW_005358397.1:67636-73654 GCF_000412655.1 Myotis brandtii
TGCTCTATACACTGAGCCAAACCGGTTAGGGCAGGATCCATCATTCTTATCCGCTCCTGCAACTCAAGATCCACTTTCCCAGCCTGGCGGGGGTGGCTCAGTGATTGAACGTCAATCGGTGAACGAGGAGGTCATGGTTCAATTCCTGATCAGGGCACATGCTCGAGTTGTGAGCTTGATCCCCGGTAGGGGATGTGCAGGAGGCAGCTGATCAATGATTCTTTCTCATCATTGATGTTTCTATATCTCCCTCTCTGAAATCAATAAAAACAGTTTTGTGATAGGAATGATAGTAACTACCAACATTGCAGGGTTGATATATGAGAATTCAAGGAGTTAATAAATGTAAAGTGCTTAAAACAGTGAGTGGCACATGGTAAACCACATAAAAAATTATTTGTTGTTGTTATTCCTACAGAATAATAGAGAGCTAGCACTATCCTAATTTCTTCATGTGCATGCACATCATTTTATTATTATTATTTTTAAAATATATTTTTATTTTTATTGATTTCAGAGAGGAAGGGAGAGGGAGAGAGAGAGAAACATCAATGATGAGAATCATTGATTGGCTGTCTCCTGCACACCCCCTACTGGGGACCAAGCCCACAACCTAGGCATGTGCTCTTGATTGGAATCGAACCTGGGACCCTTCAGTCCGCCGGCCGTCGCTCTATCCACTGAGCCAAGCAGGTTAGAGCTGGAGATATTTTTACAGTATTTTTAATAGTGTGAAGGGTTCCTTAGACCAAAATGTTTGAGAACTGCTGCCTCAGAGATGCTTGTGCACAGTTACACCAGATGCATGTGCAAGAATGTCCACAGCAGCATCGTATGTCATAGCCCCAATCTGGAAGCAACCCAAATGTCCATTTAGTATCAGATGGATAAAGGGCGATACATCCACACAATGGAATACTGTAGAGCAATGAAAAATAAACTCACAGCTACATGATGACACGGACAACTCTGCCAAACATAATGGAGAAAATAAGAAGACACAAAAGAATGCATAGCCCGGCCGGCATGGCTCAGTGGGTGAGCATCGACCTATGAACCAGGAGGTCATGGTTTGATTCCTGGTCAGGGCACATGCCTGGGTTCTGGGCTCGATCCCCAGTGCGGGGTGTACAGAAGGCAGCCGATCGCTGATGTTTCTATCTCTCTCCCTCTCTCTTCCTCTCTGAAATCAATAAAAAAAAATATTTTAAAAAAGAATGCATCAAGTCTTGTTCCAAAAATATTTAATATTAATATCAGTCAAAACAAAACGACAAAAGAAGAGTGAGGGCAAGATTATAAAAATGTTAGGATGTTGCTTACTCACTTCTGGAGGGATGGAGGAGTTACTTTGAGGACGCCACTGGAGGAGATTCTGAAATGTTGTGTATATTTCATTTCTTGACCTCTATGACAACAAGAGTATTTGCTTTAAATTTATAACATATGTATGATGACATTTGTTTCAGGACTCTCTCTCTATGTATGTTATACTTCACAGAAACTATAACAATCTTACGTCTACTTCTGAAACTATTGAGGAAGCAGCAAAGATCCAGTTTGTGGTGCAGCTTGAATGAAATTACATAATCGCTTTCGACCAAATTTTCCCAAAGAGGAAGTAATCCATTCCCTTAGTTAGTTTCTATTAGTGAGGAAGGAAAGCTTAATAACTTGGCGGCAGTATCACTCTCACTAGGATTTTTTTTTTTTTTTTTTTTGCTAATCCTCACCAAAGGATATTTTTCCATTGATTATTAGAGAGAGTGGAAGGGAGGGGAAGAGACAGAAAGAGAGAGAAACATCGATGTGAGAGACACATTGATTGGTTGCCTTCTGCATGTACCCCAACCAGGGCCGGGGATCGAGCCTGCAACTGAGGTACGTGCCCTTGACCAGAATTGAACCTGGGACCCTTCAGTCCGAGGGGTGGTGCGCTAGCCATTGAGCCAAACCGTCTAGGGCTCACTAGGATCTTTTACTGGCCAAGTGAGCATCTATTTAGCATCAGAACTGAGAAAAGAGTGACAGCTAAAAATGTTGAGAAATAATAGTTTCCGCATTCTAATGTTAGAATGTTAAAATGAGACAACTATACAGCGTTGACTCTTTATGTTGAAGTAATTTTAGTGTTCTGAAAAGTTGCAAAAATAGTACCCAGAATTCCCAGATACAATTCTCGCAAACTCCCCTAATGCTAGCGTCTTATATTACTGGCGCCAAAAATACACAATGGGGGAGTGGACAGCCTCTTACAACAAATGTTGCTGGGAAAACTGGATATTCACATATAAAGAATGAAATTGGACCCCCCCTTTTTGTTTACACACACACACACACATGCACACACGCGCACACACACACACACGCACACACACATCAACTCAAAATTGATTAAAGACTCAAACAAAAGACCTGAAGCTGTAAAACTCCTAGAAAAAAACACACCAGGAAACAGCTTTATGACATTGTTCTTGGTAATGATTTTTTAAAAAATATATTTTTATTGATTTCAGAGAGGAAGGAAGAGGGAGAGAGAGATAGAAACATCCATGATGAGAGAGACTCATGGTGGATGGGCTGCCTCCTGCAAGTCCCCCACTGGGGATCAAGCCACAACCCAGGGGCATGTGCCCTTGACCGGAATCGAACCTGGGACCTTTCAGTTCGCAGGCCAACACTCTATCCACTGAGCCAAACTGGGTAGGGCTTTGGTAATGATTTTATGGCTATGACACCAAAGCCCAGGGAACAAAAACAACAAAACCAAACCAAAAACAAGTGAGACTACATCACACTAAAAAGCTTCTGCACAGCCTGGCTGGGGTGGCTAAGTGGTTTGAGTGTTGACCTATGAACCAGGAGATCATGGTTCGATTCCCGGTCAGGGCACATGCATGGGTTTCGGGCTCAATCCCCAGTGTGGCGTTAGCAGGAGGTAGCCCATCAGTGATTCTCTCTCATCATTGATGTTTCTATCTCCCCCTTCCTCTCTGAAATCAATAAAAAGTAGATATTTTTAAAAGCTTCTGCACACTGCCGTAACCGGTTTGGCTCAGTGGATAGAGCGTCGGCCTATGGACTGAAAGGTCCCAGGTTCGATTCCGGTCAAGGGCATGTACCTTGGTTGTGGGCACATTCCCAGTATGGGGTGTGCAGGAGGCAGCTGATTGATGTTTCTCTCTCATCGATGTTTCTAACTCTCTATCCCTCTCCCTTCTTCTCTGTAAAAAATCAATAAAATATATATATTTTAAAAAATAAATAAGAGCTTCTGCACAGCAATGGGGGCAATCAACAGAGTGAAAAAGGATACAGCCTATAGAATGGGAGAAAATATTTCAAACCATATATCTGATAAGGAGTTAATCTCCAAAAATGTATTAGGAACACCTAAAATTCCAGAGGTAAAAAAAAAAAAATCCCAGTAACCCCATTTAAAAATGGAATAAGGGCCCTAGCCGGTTTGGCTCAGTGGATAAAACATCAGCCTGTGGACTCAAGGGTCCCAGGTTCGATTCCAGTCAAGGGCATGTACCTTGGTTGAAAAAATCAATAAAATATATTTTTAAAAAATGGAGTAAGGACTTGAATAGATGTTTCTCCAAGGAAGACAGAAATGGCTATTAAGAGTAAATATTTTTACATTTGGAACAAGACTTTACGTATTTTTGTAGGTCTTTTTATTTCCTCCAACATTGTGTTTTGGAGAGTAGTCCATGTGGCTGTGTAGCTTTATGAAAGAATGCTCAACATAACTAAGGATCAAGGAAATGCAAATCAAAACCACAGTGAGATATCACCTCACACCTGCCAGGATGGCCAATATAAAAAACACAAAAGGCCTGGCCAGTGTGGCTCCATTGGTTGGGCATCTTTCCATGCACCAAGAGATCATTAGTTTGATCCTGGTCAGGGCACATGCTCAGGTTGTCAGCTCCATCCTCAGTAGGGGTTGTGCAAGAGTCAGCCGATCAATGCTCTCCCCCTCTCATCCATGTGTCTCTCTCTCCCTCTCCCTTCTTCTCTCTCTACAAACAATAAAAACATATTTAAAATAAGTAAAAAATGTCTTGAACCACAGAAATTGAAAGATGTGTCATCTCTAAGGCAATTACCTGGTGAAGAGCATGGCCTTCCCGCTTATTTCACACAGCTTTAATGTAGCTATCATTACATTGAGAGTCAGGCAAGGGGGTGAAGAAGCAAATAAATATATTAGGTTGAGAATTATATCTAGGAAAGAACTTGAGTGTGGTTAGTCTCACATGAATATGACTACAAGCTGGTGGGAGCCTCTCCCACCTCCACAGCAGCACTAAGGATGTCCAACTAACTGGGGAGCAGGCCTAAGCCATAAATCGAACATCCCCCAAGGACTCTGGACTGCAAGAGGGCTCAGGCCAGGCTGAGGGACCCCCTGCCGAGTGCATGAATTTTGTGCACTGGGCCTCTAGTATTTAAAATAAGTAAATAAACAAACAAACACAAAAGATGACAAGTGGTGGTACGTATGCAGATAAATTAGAACCCTGTACACTGTTGGTGGGAATGCCAAATGGTGCCATAGCTCTGGAAGTAGCATGGAGGTTCTTCAAAAAATTAAAAACATGATCTAGCAATCCCACTTCTAGATATTTATCCAAAGGAGTTGACACCAGAATCTCGAGAACATATCAGTACTCATCGTAGCACTATTAACAACAGCTAAAGTGTGGAGGTAATCTAAATGTTCATTGACAGGTGAACGAATAAACGAAATGTGGTGCATACATACAGTGGCACATTATTCAGCAATAAGAAGGGGGGAAACCCTGCAGGATGCAATAGGATGAAACTTGATCATGTGAACTGAAATAGGTCAGTCACAGAATGACAAATATGGAACGATCCCACTTCTGTGAGATATCTAGAAGAGTCAAATTCATAGAACCACCCTAGCTGGTTAGGCTAAGTGGATACAGTGTTGGCCTGCGGACTGAAGGGTCCCAGGTTCAATTCCGGTCGAGGGCACATGACCGGGTTGCAGGCTTCGTCCCTAACGTGGGGCGGGCAGGAGGCAGCCGATCAATGATTCTCTCTCATCATTGATGTTTCTATCTTTCTCTACCTCACCCTTCCTCTCTGAAATCAATTAAAAAATATTTTTAAAAAATTCATAGAACCAAAGAGTCGGACCATAGTTGCCAGGGCTGGAGGGAGAGGGAATTAGTGAGTTACTAGTAATCTGACATAAAGTTTAGTTGAGCAAGATGAACAAGTTCTGGAGATCTGCTTTATAACACTGTTGACTTACAGTCAACAACACCTTATTGTGCACCTAAAAATTTGTTAAGAAGGTCAATCTCATGTTATGTGTTATAATGAAAAAATTATAAACTCAGGAAATTAACATGGGTGCAAAACTATTAACATTATATATTTTAAAATAAGCTATTGAGAATTTGTCATCTAATTAGTCTTTGGACTTGTTTTTTGCAAAGTCTGCTCAGGTCATTAGCCAATTTTTCTATTGGGTTTTCTCATCTTTTTCCAATTAAATTTGTGGGTTCTTTATCATCCCCACCCAGTGAAAATTGTTGTGAAAATATTTGTGTAAGTCATTCAACATAAAATGGTTAATCTATATAACAATATATACCTGCATTTTCAAAACCAAAAATCGATGTAAAGAATGACATCGTTTTACATTTTGGCATGTTTTTAAAACATCTGGCTTAATGGAAGGCAATTGAAATGGCATATCTGCTTCTTCAGTCAATTTTTTTGGTGATAGTCACAGGGTGATATTCACACTTTAACAGCAGATAGTTGTTACATTTTGAAAATGAGATGTATTTTAATAAACACTGTCTTTATTGATTTTTTACAGAGAGGAAGGAAGAGAGATAGAGAGAGTTAGAAACATCGATGAGAGAGAAACATCGAACAGCCGCCTCCTGCACATCTCCCACTGTAGGACATGCTTATTAATTTTAAAGGAGGGGGGAAAAGGGAGAGAGAGAGAGAGAGAGAGAG
>NW_005358397.1:74181-82818 GCF_000412655.1 Myotis brandtii
GAAATGGAAAAAGTGTGGTGTAACTTGACACCTTAATGAGTTATGGGGTTGCTTCTAATAGTTTTTTCCAGCGAATTGTGGATTTCCCAGGCATACAATTATACGACCTGCAAATAACCAGGGTATGTCCTTTCCAGCACGTATACTTCTTATTTGGTTCTCTTTTTGATTGCCCATGGCTAACTCTCTCAGAACGATGTTTGCACTCAGCAGCCGAACTCTTATTTCTCTGCCTGGGAACCCCATCATCGTGTGTGGCCCCACTTCCCGACACGAAGGAAGCTAGTGTTGGACGTTTCTTGCTCACATTGATGATTCTCTCTCTCCCCCTCCCCCTCCCTCTGAAATCAATTAAAAACATAGCTTGCTGTCCCTGGAACCCGGTGGCTGGCGTGCAGGCGTCTGAGTAATCGGACGCTGCGACTTTATAAAGAGGTAAGGATTGCCCAGGGCTCCCTTTGCCGGCTCTGGCCTCGAACCAGGCTGTCCCCAGGCAAACTTGGCGATGAGTCTCCTTTCATTGTTTCCCTGGGTTCTGACCCATTTTCTAAACTTGGTACTTTGGCTTTCTCGTCCAATCTGAAAGCTGCCCAATGTCCTACAAAAAAAACAACACAAAAAACCCACCACTTTTTTTTTTTTTTGCTTAAGTGAACCCAAATCGGTTCTCTTCGCAACCAAGGGCTGTGCTGGTAGAATATTAAGTAAGAACTGAGCTAGCAGGTGCCATTGTCTCGTTCTTGACTTTGTTCCAAGCAACCTCTCATCTGCACTCACTTATTAATTAATTCACAAAAACGAATGTTGAAATCCGTGAGCTCACTCCTTTTGCCTCCAGTTCTAAGCCAGTACCAAAGGGGTCACTCTAGTTTTCTGCCTTTTCCTGTGCGTAACTCTTTTCTCCGAGAAGGAGAAACCTATTTCCCGTCATCCCGAGCCTATTTATTTGGGCCGTCGCCCTGAGTGTAGCCAATCCCCATCTCGGCCCCAGGGCCTCCCCAGCGTGGTTTCCTCCTCATCCTGCGTGGCCGTGGCCGTGTTTCACCTGCTGAGATATCCCCACCCACCTGTTCAAGGACTCCCTCATCACGACGCTAGGTATTGGGTCGTTCCTGAGTGGAAGCAGCACAACCTTCTCACCTTGTTCGGGTTCTGACATTCCTTGCTGGCACTTTGGGTAGACACCCTCCTCTCTCTCTCTCTCTCTCTCCCTCCCCCTCTCTCTCTCTCTCTCTCTCTCTCTCCCTCCGCACCTGAGTTTTTTCCACACTGCGCCTCCTCTGAGCCTCGGTGTGCTGTTATTTTTCCTTCTAGTTGAAGAGTCTCTCCTCAGCCAGCCTTCCTGTGGTTCTGGGTGATGTCCGTTCCGTCTTTTAGTTGTATTTTTGAAGTGGTTGTTTGCGGCAGCAGTCTCCGGTGTTTACCTATGCCGCCATCTTGGTCTCTCCCCACTTATTAATTAATTCACAAAAACGAATGTTGAAATCCGTGAGCTCACTCCTTTTGCCTCCAGTTCTAAGCCAGTACCAAAGGGGTCCCTCTAGTTTTCTGCCTTTTCCTGTGCGTAACTCTTTTCTCCGAGAAGGAGAAACCTATTTCCCGTCATCCCGAGCCTATTTATTTGGGCCGTCGCCCTGAGTGTAACCAATCCCCATCTCGGCCCCAGGGCCTCCCCAGCATGGTTTCCTCCTCATCCTGCGTGGCCGTGGCCGTGTTTCACCTGCTGAGATATCCCCACCCACCTGTTCAAGGACTCCCTCATCACGACGCTAGGTATTGGGTCGTTCCTGAGTGGAAGCAGCACAACCTTCTCACCTTGTTCGGGTTCTGACATTCCTTGCTGGCACTTTGGGTAGACACCCTCCTCTCTCTCTCTCTCTCTCTCTCTCTCTCTCTCTCCACCTCATTCTAGGTCACTGCTTTGCACAGACATCCGCCTTGCTCTGCCATCCCTGATGACTTCGGAGCTCTATTTTTATTTATATACTAGAGGCCCAGTGCACGGCATTTGTGCACTGGGGCGGGGGGGGGCATCCCCTCAGCTGGTCCTGGGCCCTCTCACAGTCTGAGACCCCTTGGGGGATGTCTGCCTGCTGGCTTAGGTTCGCTCCCCGCAGGCAGACATCCCCTGTAAGGGGTCCTTAGCACTGCCACGGAGGCGGGAGAGGCTCCTGCCACCACCGCTGTGCTCGCCAGCCGGGAGCCGGGCTTTTGGCTGAACCGCGCTCCCCCTGTGGGAGCGCACTGACCACCAGAGGGCAGCTCCTGCATTGAGCGTCTGGCCCCTGGTGGTCAGTGTGTGTCATAGCGACCATTTGTTCCACCATTTGGTTAATTTGCATATTAGCCTTTTATTATATAGGATTAGAGAGCTTTGTTTATAGTTTTCCCTTTTTGAGTTACCATGTTAGTTTTTAAAAATATACATATTTTTATTGATTTCAGAGAGGAAGGGAGAGGGAGAGAGAGATAGAAACATCAATGATTGGAGGGAATCATCGATCAACTGCCTCCTACATGCCCCACACTGGGGATCGAGCCCACAACCCCACCAGGTGCCCTGGCTGGAAATTGAACCGTGACCTCCCGGTTTATAGGTTGACACTCAACTACTGAGTCACACTGGCCGGACACCATATTAGGTTTTTTAAAAAACTTAAAAAAATTTGTAATCCTAACCCAAGGGAATGTTTTTATTAACTTGAAAGAGAGAGGAAGGAAGAGAGAGGGGAAGAGAGAGAAACATGGATGTAAGAGAGAAACAGCTATTGGCTGCCTCCAGGACATGCCCTGACCGGAGATTGAACCCAAAACGTAGGCATGTGCCCTGACAGGGAATCGAACCGGTGACCTTGTGGTGTATGGGAGGATGCTCCCGCCGACTGAACCACCAGACCAGGGCACCATATTAGGTTTTTATATGAAACGATGCTGACTCTATACAGATAATTGGGAAGCTTTTTGTTTATATCATTAGTGTACATTGAATCAGAATTGTCTGTTTGTTGATAGTTTGAAATAATTTCATATAATTCTGCCAGCTTATTTTATAGTTACCCATGTAGTTAACATAGTCATCTCTTCTTGAGATTGTTTTGTAATTTACATGTTCCCCAAAAGTCATCCATTCACCCCAAGTTCTCTAGTTATTAACAAGGCACTTCATGAATAATTTGGTTTCTTCGGAGTTGTTCCCTCCCCTCATCACTGTTACCCTTTCGTTCTTTCCCCTGCATCCCAGGTGATTCTTCCCACCATGGACTTTTTTATTCTCTGTGTGCCAAGTACTGTATTTTATGCTTCTAAGTGCATTTCATTTTATTTTTAAAAGTATTTTTTATTGACTTTTAGAGAGAGAGAGGAAGGGAGAGGGAGAGAGAGAGAACCATTGATGGGAGAGTGAAACATCGATCAGCTGCCTCCTGCATGTGCCCCACTGGGAATCAAGACCACAACCTGTGCATGTGCCTTGACCTGACCGGAAATGAACTGTGACCTCCTGGTTCATGGGCCAATGCTCAACCACACCGACCAGGCTCCCTTCCCATCTTAAGAATCAGAGTCGTAGAGCTGAAAGGTCCATAGATGTGGTGTTTTGGCTATTGTGAGGTAGGGCTGACAGCATGGACCACTTGGGGCCTCTTTAAATATATCCATTTTTCATTGGGCAATTAATAACTACCATGAGATGTCTTATGTAAGAAATCCAGAAAGAACAGGGCAAACCTTTATATGTGGGCACCCAAAGTTAGCCAAGTGGAGAAGCCCAGAGCCAATTATGGGGGTGGGTACTGGACAGCACAAGCAGGGTACCAGGCCCTAGTGGACATTTCCAGCTCCCAAGTACACCTGACAAAAGCCTCTTCCTGTAGGTGTCACTTGTTACTATTAGCATCATTGAATCTCGCCATCAGTTACCCTTCCCAGCATCTTCTTCAATGACTGTCTGGGCACAGAGTAAAAGAGAAGGCAAAAGGTATCACAATGTAAAGAGATGCAATATTCTGCCTTAAATCCTTTCTTTAGAAATGACTAGGGGTAACAATGAGTTTTGGAAAATGTGAATTGTTTTAGCCCCATCCATGGAGAAAGGCTTGTTTCTAAACTCTGGCTGATGGTACTGCAGGATGCCACCACACTGGGGCTACTTCTAATTCTCTGTGATTTACCTGTCGAGTGTGCTGAGCACACTTTGTCCAGCAGGTGGCGGACTTGGGCTTTGATTTTTCTCCCTGACTCAGGTCGACAAAGACCCACTGTTGAGAAAAGAAGTGAGAGAGTCAAAGGCCGGCTAAAGGAATGTTTGTTTGGTTTCAGCGCAGGGGAGACCACAGCACTTGGTGAGAGAATGCAGCAAATATACCGGCAGCTCCGGCTCGGCCCAGCTGATTTCTGTCCCACGGAAATGCCAGATACTGACATTTTTCAAAAGCCAGGCATTCAGATCACTGAGAGATATCTCCAAATGTGAAACTGTGACCAAGACACTAAAAATGCTTGAAAAACCTGTGTGTAAACAAAATACAAACTTGGATTTATTTTTATTTTTATTTTTTTGCGAGAGGCACCGGATTCTCCGTACCTCAGTTTGACACTGAGAAGTGAAATTTGGAATGAACACTTTTCCCCTAA
This sequence comes from Myotis brandtii, assembly GCF_000412655.1. NCBI lineage: Eukaryota > Metazoa > Chordata > Mammalia > Chiroptera > Vespertilionidae > Myotis > Myotis brandtii. Next base: position 78,814 of record NW_005358397.1, read on the forward strand.
GGTCGAGAGAAAGACAAGGATGTCTACTCTCACCACTTCTTCTCAACATTTTAAGGAAATTTCTAGAAGGAACAGTGAGGCGCGAAAGGGAATAAAAGGCACCGGGATTGGGAAATAAAACATTATTGTTTCCAATGACAAGACAGTGTACGTGCAAAGCCCAACACATCTCAAAGGCAACCTCCTGGAATCGGTCCGTGAATTTAGCAGAGTGGCTGCTTCCAAAACCAGTGTGCAGAGACAATGTCTACATCTACATTAGCAACATCAGAAGATTAAACTAAATTATCATGTACTATTATTATTATTGTTATTTTTAATCCTCACCCGAGGATATTTTTCCATTGATTTTTAGAGAGAATGAAAGAGAGAGGGGCCCTAGCCGGTTTGGCTCAGTGGATAGAGCGTCAGTCAGCCTGTGGACTGCAGGGCCCTAGGTTCGAGTCCGGTCAAGGGCATATGCCTGGGTTGTGTAGGGGGTATGCAAGGGGCAGCCGTTCAATGATTCTCTCTCATCATTGATGTTTCTATCTCTCTCTCCCTCTCCCTTCCTCTCTGAAATCAATAAAAATATATTTAAAAAAAAAAAAAGAAAAAAAGAAAGAGGGAGGGAAAGACAGAGAGAAACACCGATGTGAGAGAAACACATTGATTGGTTGCCTCCTGCACGAGCCCCGACCAGGGCCCAGGCTGGGGAGGAGCCTGCAACGGAGGTACGTGCCCTTGACCGGAATCAAACCCAGGACCCTTTGGTCCGACGCTCTATCCACTGAGCCAAGCCGGCAAGGGCTAAAAATATCATGTTTTAAAGTACCCCAAATCACAACATTCCTAAAAGTGAAACCAATAAAACTGTTTCAAGACTTCTACAGTGGAAACTGGAAACTGTTGCTTAATCACATCTGCAAAATCTCATTTCCACATAAGGTCACATTCACAGGCTCCGGGCATGAGGAACTGGGGGTCATTCTCAGCCCATGACATTTTCTGATTAAACCCAGGTGGTGATACACTTATGGGAGAGGGTCACTTTGTAAATTATATAAATGTCTAACTCTTATGCTGTACACCTGAAATGAATGTAACATTAAATGTCAGCTGTAATTGAGGCAAAAGAAAAATTTGAAAAAAATGTCATGGGCGTAGTGTGAGTGCCTGACACTGAGCTTTGGGTTGCCAAAACGTCCATTTCAAAACGCATCCACCTTGAATAAACATTGCTGGCTTTCTTTTTATTTTTTAAATATGGAAGGAAGCTGCCTCCTTAAGTCTTTTTAAAAAATACATTTTATTGCCCTAACCGGTTTGGCTCAGTGGATAGAGCGTCGGCCTGTGGACTCAAGGGTCCCAGGTTTGATTCCGGTCAAGGGCATGTACCTTGGTTGCAGGCACATCCCCAGTACTTTTTTTTTTTAAATATGGAAGGAAGTTGCCTCCTTAAGTCTTTTTAAAAATATATATTTTATTGATTTTTTTACAGAGAGAAAGGGAGAGGGATAGAGAGTTAGAAACATCGATGAGAGAGAAGCATCGATCAGCTGTCTCCTGCACACCCCCTACTGGGGATGTGCCTGCAACCAAGGTACATGCCCTTGACCGGAATCAAACCTGGGACCCTTGAGTCCACAGGCCGACGCTCTATCCACTGAGCCAAACCGGTTAGGGCAATAAAATGTATTTTTTAAAAAGAGATGTAGTTTGAAATGGAAAAAGCAGGAGTCTGGGATCCAGACAAATAGGACTCTTAATGTTGCTACTGTTATGAATCGTCATGTAAACATCTGATATGCAGGATGGTCTTAGGCGACCCCTGTGAAAGGGTCGTTCGACCGCCAAAGGGGTTGCGACCCACAGGTTGAGAACCGCTGGTAGGGCAACAATGCTGGCTTTAAGGTACAGCTTCTGAGTTAGGCCACTCCCACCTGTGAAGGTCCCTTTATTAGAAAGCCTTGGGTAACCAAGATAATGGAGCATTGAGTGAGGCTGCTTTCCATCCCCTCGCCTTAATGCCCTCTCTTCTGTTTTCAATTAGCCACTAAAGAGGGAACCGGCGACACCCCGAACACCCCACCCCTGGGCTCTAATAAGGGCAGAGTCCCAGGTCCATGCTCCCTTCTTCTCTCTCTACCTGTGACATTGACCACACCTGTTTATCCTTTCCAGAACCCGTGAGTAATAACTCTTTTTTAAAAATATATACTTTTATTGATTTCAGAGAGGAAGGGAGAGGGAGAGAGAGATAGAAACATCCATGATGAGAGAGAATCATTGATCAGCTGCCTCCTGCACGCCCCTTACTGGGGGTCTAGCCTGCAACCGGGTATGTGCCCTTGACTGGAATCGAACCCGAGACCCTTCAGTCCACAGGCTGATGCTCTATCCACTGAGCAAACCAGCCAGGGTCGTGAGTAAGAAATCTTGCTCTTCAAAGTTCCCGGATGTGTGTGTTTTTTTTAAAAAATATTTCTTATTGATTTCACAGAGGAAGGGAGAGAGAGAGAGAGAGAAACATTAGAGATGACAGAGAACCATAGATCGGCTGCCTCCTGCACACCCCCTACTGGGGATTGAACCCGCAACCAGGGCATGTGCGCTGACTTGGAATCAAACCGTGACCTCCTGGTTCATAGGTCGACACTCAACCACTGGGCCACGCTGGCCGGGCCTGGATGGTTTTTGCTGAAGTGCAATCATTACAAGAGCACCATCGGCTCTGGTTGGGGAAATGTCTTTGAGCTGGCTGCAAGCAATACGGGCCAGGTGGGTGCCCAGCTGTTCATAGCCCATAGCATCACCACTTGTGGGGAAGCACGGGCCTTGGTTGGAACATCTGTAAGGAGGATTCTCTGGAAGGTCAGAGGCCTCTAGGACAGTTGTTCTCAACCTTGGCTGCACATGAGAATCACCTGAGAATCTTTTTAAAATCCTGATTTCTGGGCCTCATCCTCCGGAAATTCTGTTTCTTTGTTACTAATGTTGTGCCCCCACCCCATAACAAAGAAACAGAATTTCTGGAGGATGAGGCCCAGAAATCAGGATTTTAAAAAGATTCCCAGGTGATTCTCATGTGCAGCCAAGGTTGAGAACAACTGTCCTAGAGGCCTCTGACCTTCCAGAGAATCCTCCTTACAGACGTTCCAACCAAGGCCCGTGCTTCCCCACAAGTGGTGATGCTATGGGCTATGAACAGCTGGGCACCCACCTGGCCCGTATTGCTTGCAGCCAGCTCAAAGACATTTCCCCAACCAGAGCCGATGGTGCTCTTGTAATGATTGCACTTCAGCAAAAACCATCCAGGCCCGGCCAGCGTGGCCCAGTGGTTGAGTGTCGACCTATGAACCAGGAGGTCACGGTTTGATTCCAAGTCAGCGCACATGCCCTGGTTGCGGGTTCAATCCCCAGTAGGGGGTGTGCAGGAGACAGCTGATCGATGCTTCTCTCTCATCGATGTTTCTAACTCTCTATCCCTCTCCCTTTCTCTCTGTAAAAAAATCAATAAAATATATATTTTTAAAAAGACTTAAGGAGGCAACTTCCTTCCATATTTAAAAAAAAAAAGGCCAGCAATGTTTATTCAAGGTGGATGCGTTTTGAAATGGACGTTTTGGCAACCCAAAGCTCAGTGTCAGGCACTCACACTACGCCCATGACATTTTTTTCAAATTTTTCTTTTGCCTCAATTACAGCTGACATTTAATGTTACATTCATTTCAGGTGTACAGCATAAGAGTTAGACATTTATATAATTTACAAAGTGACCCTCTCCCATAAGTGTATCACCACCTGGGTTTAATCAGAAAATGTCATGGGCTGAGAATGACCCCCAGTTCCTCATGCCCGGAGCCTGTGAATGTGACCTTATGTGGAAATGAGATTTTGCAGATGTGATTAAGCAACAGTTTCCAGTTTCCACTGTAGAAGTCTTGAAACAGTTTTATTGGTTTCACTTTTAGGAATGTTGTGATTTGGGGTACTTTAAAACATGATATTTTTAGCCCTTGCCGG
>NW_005358397.1:83155-85226 GCF_000412655.1 Myotis brandtii
TATTGATTTCAGAGAGGAAGGGAGAGAGAGAGAGAGAAACATCAACGATGAGAGAGAATCATTTATTGGCTACCTCTTGCATGGGGACTGAGCCCACAACCTGGGTATGTGCCCTTGATGGGAATTGAACCTGGGACCCTTCAGTCCGCAGGCCAATGCTCTATCCACTGAGCCAAACCGGCTAGGGCTGATGTTAGCTCTTTGATGGGTCCAAGAAAAGTTCATTGATCCCCAGTTGTTCAGCTTTTTATTGTTCTAAGAAGGAGAGTGATACTCCAGGCAATTTGCATGTTGGAGCTGAAATCAAAGGTTTCCTGCTATGTCCTTTTTACCCTTTTTCTTTCTTTTGCACATGTTTGTTGCAGGCTGGGCCTTGCACAGGTATACCAGTACTTTGGGATCATGTGCAGTCAACGTGGGGAAATATGTTCAAAATGCTAAGTTTAACGTGTCCAGCAGGGGGTGCTGTTGCCCACTGATTTCTTCCCTTTGGTGTGTTTGGCCTCTAAGACCAGTTATTAGAGGGACACTTTCAGCTTGTAGGATTTTTGTTTAGTCTCGTCAGGGTCCCCCCGGTCAAAATCCCTTTATGGACAAGGCAGTCAACGGTCCATGAGTGAAGACGAGGAGTGTGAGGGGAACAAGTGGGCAGGGGTTCTGACTGACGGCGAGGGATCCGGCGGCTGGAGGGAGAGGAGAGTGCGTGGTAGGAACCTGAACACACAGCCAATAGGAGTGCAAGGAGGCGTTGTGAACCTGAAGTCAAGTTACCAGCAGAGGGTTTTGGCAGCGTCAGGGGCTGAGGCAGAGGGGGTCACGGGGTGTGGGCACGGTGGGTAGGGGAGAGGTTGCATAAAACCAATTCGAGTCCTTACGGTGAATGTTCACCTAGGCCACAGTTTTTCTCCCTGCATTTATACTCCAAAAGAGCAAGAATTTTCAAGGCATCTCAGAGCGATGGGATTTTATGAAAATAACACTCTAAACCAGCCACGGGCAAACTACGGCCCGCGGGCTGGATCCGGCCCGTTAGAGATGAATAAAACTAAAAAAAAAAAAAGGCCGCACCCTTTTATGTAATGATGTTTATTTTGAATTTATATTAGTTCACACAAACACCCCATCCATGCTTTTGTTCCGGCCCTCCGGTCCAGTTTAAGAATCCATTGTGGCCCTCGAGTCAAAAAGTTTGCCCACCCCTGCTCTAAACACTGCACCTGACAGAACCAGAACCTTTGATTTTCCTAATTTCCAACACACTCTATGAAAAAATATTCCTTTGGATCAACCAATAAACTTGTATGCATATATGCATAACACGTGGACACAGACCATGGGGTGCTGAGGGCCTGTGTGTGTGTGTGTGGGAGGGAATGGGGGCTGGAAGAGGTTAATGGGGGAAAAAGGAGGACCTATGTAATACTTTCAAAAATAAAGATGAAAAAAGAAAAAGAAACTATATTCCTTTGTATATTTAACAGAAAATAGACTCAGAAAAAAAAAAAGAGTTTTAGGCTAGAATACCTAATTGGGACTATGGAAAAATTTGCATTTAAAAAATATATCTTTGCCCTAACCGCTTTGGCTCAGTGGATGGAGCGTCAGCCTGTGGATTCAAGGATCCCAGGTTCGATTTCGGTCAAGGGCATGTACCTTAGTTGCGGGCACATCCCCAGTGGGGAGTGTGCAGGAGGCAGCTGATATGTACTTATATGTGTGTTTTCCGATGGTCTTAGGCGACCCCTGTGAAAGGGTCGTTCGACCCCCAAAGGGGTCGCGACCCCCAGGTTGAGAACCGCTGCCCCAAATCCTTTGGCTGCGTCTGTTAAGCCTGTAGCTCTGCTGCCCCCTGCTGGCTCTGTTCTCAGGTTCAGTCTCTCCGCTTACTGGGCTCTGAGGTTGTCAGGTCTGGGCCCCTCCCTCCTAGTTAGACGTGATGGGGAAACTTCCTTCCCTGTCAATCAGGGTCCTTATGTCCACACGTTGCGGCTTCCGGAGGCAACTTCCTTCCCGCTCACTGATGTCACCTGCTCCATCTCCTCACAGACGAATCAGAGCTCGCGGTGAGAGA
>NW_005358398.1:0-522 GCF_000412655.1 Myotis brandtii
ACCTGCATCAGGCTTTACCTCCAGCTTAGTCAGTGTTCTTTTTTTTGTTCGTTAATCTTCATCTGAGGATATTTCTCCAGTGATTTTTAGGGAGAGCAGAAGAGAGAGGGAAAGACAGAAACATCCATGTGAGAGAAACACATCAATCGGTTGCCTCCTGCATGGCCGGGGAGGAGCCTGCAACCGAGGTATGTGCCCTTGACTGGAATCGACCCCGGGACCCTTGGGTCTGCAGGCTGACGCTCTATCCACTGAGCTAAACCAGCTAGAGATTTTTAAAAAATTTTTTTTTATTGATTTCAGAGAGGAAGGGAGAGGGAGAGAGAGAAATATCAATGATGAGAGAGAATCATTGATCGGCTGCCTCCTGCATGCCCCACACTGGGGAATCGAGCCCACAACTCAGGCATATGCCCTGAGTGTGACCTCCTGGTTCATAGGTTGATGCGCAACCACTGAACCATGCCAGCCAGGCTGAGTCAGTATTCTTATTTCTCCTGAATTTTACATAGGATTTCTACT
>NW_005358399.1:0-755 GCF_000412655.1 Myotis brandtii
CTCTTTCGCCCAATCCCACGGTGGAAACACCCTCTACGTGCTGATGATTTGCAAATTTTCATCAACATCCCTGACCTATTCTACTGGGGATTGAGCCCGCAACCCCAGCATGTGCCCTTGACTGGAATCGAACCCAGGACCCTTCAGTCCACAGGCAAATGCTCTATCCACTGAGCCAAACCAGCTAAGGCACCCTGACCTATCCTAACAGCATGCAACTCATTTCTCCAACTCGCGGCACAGGATTCCTCTCCTAGCCTTTGCCATCTCAGTAAGTGGCCATTCCTTGGGTCCTAATCCCAGGAGTAAGGCTGCCAAGTAAATCATAGGACAACCTGTATCCTGCACGTCCATAGCATGGTAGTTTGGGCAGGAGTGTTGTATGCTGAAAAGGCGTGGGTGGGGTCCAGCCGGCCCACCCCAATCGGGGCCCATTGGGCTGAGGTAGTGGCCGGCCCCGCCCCCTGGTCGAACTCCCATTTGAACTCCCAGTTGAGGGGAACATTTGCATATTAGCCTTTTATTATATAGGATTTTCTCTTCAACCATATGATTGGTATAATGTTTTAAACTGTAGCAGAAACAGAGAAAAATCTTAAAGAAAAGACCAATGTGTGGCAAACTTTTCACTAAACTAGGGGGCTGGTACTGCAGGCTACAAGAAGCCAGTGCTTAATGGTGTCACGTGTGGCCCCCAAGACTGCAGTTCCCCCAGGGTGAGAAGGTATTCAAATCTGAGTTCTCACAACTGTTTT
>NW_005358400.1:0-13125 GCF_000412655.1 Myotis brandtii
CTGATCACCCCTAACCATTCTGCCTGCCTGTCTGATCTCCCCTAATCACCTCTGCCTGCCTATCTGATCACCCCTAACTGCTCTCCTCTGCCAGACTTATCACCCCTAACCACTCTCCCCTGCTGGCCAGATCACCCCTAATTGCTCTCCCCTGCCGGCCTGATCGCCCCTAACCACCTCTGCCTCCATGACTTTTGTCCGGAAGGATGTCTGGAAGATGTCTGGTATATTCAGTCTAATTATCATATTACCCTTTTATTAGTATAGATAGGTCTATTTAGTTGTCCATTTTTTCCTTGAGTTAGTTTTTGTAGTTTATGAATTTTCCCATTTTATCTATGCTATCTAATTTGGAGAGCATAAAATTGTTTATTATATATACTTATAATTGTTTTATTTCCATAAGCTTAGTAATAATGTCCCTTTTTCATTGCTGATTTTACTAATTCTCTATAAGCTTTTGGTCAAACTAGCTAAATATTTGTCAATTTTTTGATATTTTCAAAGAAACAAGCTTTGGTTTTGTTGGTTTTCTTTTCTTGTTGTGCTTTAGGTTTTGTTTGCTGCCTTAATCACTGCCTTAATGTGGAATATTAGGATATTGGTTTGATATCTTTCTTCTTGGTTTAATATCGATAGCTACGTGTATATTTCCAGATATAAAATTTCCTCTAAGTATCACTTTGGCTACACCCCATGAGTTTTGCTATGTTGTTTTTTTCATTTCTATTCATCTCAAAGTATTTATAATTTCCCTTTTTATATCTTCCTTGATTCCTTGGTAAATTAGAATTGTGTTGTTTAATATTGATTTTTCCCTGGATGGGGTGTTCAGCTATTAGAGCATAGGCCTGAGCACTGGAGGGTCACGGGTTTGATTCGCAGTCATTGACATGTAACTGGGTTGCAGGTCCAATCCATGGATCACGGTCAGAATGGATGTGGGATGCAACCAATCAATGTGTCTCTTTTACCTCTCTCTCTCTCTCTCTCTCTCTCTCTTTCTCTTTTTCTCTCTCCCTCCTTCCTTCCCCTCCACTAACTAAAAATCAATAGGAAATATATCCTCAGGTTATGATTAAAAAAACCAACAACATAGTTCTTTTCCTCAAGTTTTTTTTCTGTTACTCGTTGCTAATTATCCTTCATTACGGCTGGAAATCATACTCTGTATGGTTTCAAGCCTCTTTAATTTATTGAGGCTTGTTTTATGGCCTCACACATAGTCTGTTTGGGAGAATGTTCCTTGTGCATTGAGGAGAATGTGGATTCTGGTGTTTTTTGGTGGAGTGTTCTAGTGTTAAACCTATTTGGTCACCACATCTCAACTTTGTTGACCTTCTGATTAGTCCTTCTATGCATTATCCAAAGTGGGATGTTGAAATATGCAACTATTATTATTGAAGTGTCTATTTCCACTTGACTTCTGTTATTTTTACACCAATCTTTTTTTTTCTGGTTCAAATCTACCATTCAGCCTCTCTTGTAAAATTTTTATTTCAGTTATAATTTCAACCCCAGAATTACTTTTTTGTTCTTAAAAAATAATCCCTATCTTTATTGATAGTATCTATTTGATGAGGTATTTTCATCATGGCTTCCTTTCTTTTCTAAGCATTATTTCCCTCCGTTCTTTAAACATATTTGCAACTATTGCTTGGAAGCACTGTTTTCAAATCAAATATGTTGGCCTTGTCACAGAGAGTTACTGCTGCCTGAATTGTTTTCACTACATAGGTCACAATTTCCTGTTTCTTAGTATGTCTTGCAGTTTTGTTTAAAAAACTGGGTGTTTTAAGTAATGTAGTGCAGTGCTCTGCATAGTGATTTACCTTCTGCATTTCTAGGGCTCAAGTTGCTGTTGTTTGCATGTTTGTTTAGTGACATGGCTGGACTCTTCTGGGGAAGTCTATGTCCCCTGCAGTGTGAAACCTCTGATGATGCTCCTCAGAAGGTGCAGCCTTGGGATGTCACGTGGGATGACAATAGTCTTAGCAGTGCTCTCCTTGTTTGTCTCTTTCCTTAATCTTTCTGTTAAGCTCTGTGTCTCCATTTGTACTATACCCAGCTGTTAGGTCTACCAATTGCCAACTGATTTCTCTCCTGTTATTTAAAATGTCTCTGGTCATAAATTGTTCCACAGTCTGATATAAATAAAATTGGTTTTCTTTGCAGGGTGGTTTTTGGGGCCAGTCTTTCAAGTTTTCTCTGATCCTAGAACGACCCTTTGTACATGTCTCTTTTCCTGGTTCTCTCTAGTACATTGCTGACCGTTGGTTCCTCTTGAAACTCTTACGGGGTTACCAGAATCCTGTAAACTACTTACCTATAAATTTTCACTGTTTTCAACAGTGTCTGGGAACTTCCCACACTCTGCTTCAAATAAAGTCATTTCTTTTGAGGAGAGCTTTGGAGTTCTCTGAATTATGGACTTCTTTTCCTCTTGCTCAAAAGTGCTGAACCACCGCTCTGGGCTCTAAGCTGGGATTGTAGCCTCTGGTCTTCTCAACCTGCCTCTCCCAGCAAGGACCCTCTATCATATGAGGGAGCTGGAGTGTGGGCCGCTGGGCTCCCAGTAGAGCCTCTGTGCTATGTCTAGAGGAGCAGGAAGGTGCTGCTGGCTGTGCTCACCAGCTTAGCCCTACAACTCAGAGTTAAAGGGCATCATGAGAAATGTGGGGAACCTGCCCCTATTGGTAAGGTAGCATATACTTGATGGTTAACTGAGGGGAACAGGAGCCCCATCTTCTTTACCATACCTGCCCAGAGAGGAGTTTCCCTTAAGCTGATCTGAAGGTGAGTGCAGGAGGGAGGAAGGAAGTCATGGGTTAAGTACTCAGATCTCACTCTTGTTACTAAAATTTAGAATATTGCAAAAGAATTATTTCTTTATTTGCTAAATGACCTTAGGGCAGCTTTTAGAGACTTTTATTGTTAAAATTTTCACCAGATGTGGTTGTTCCACCAGCAATAATTCTGCAGGGCCCCTCACGATGATGTCTGCATGTGGAAACCTGGTCAGCAATTTTAGATTAAATGGTGGCTACCATGCTAGCTCCCCTCATCGTCCTTCCAGCTGAGTGCATGGATTTCGTATAGTTCAGTTTTTCCTTTTTGTGGTTGTTCAGTGGGGTTCAATGAGCTATTGCAAAATGGGGCCTAGGTGACAGCCCCCTAGCCCTATGGTCAGCAAACTGTGGCTCGCAAGCCACATGCGGCTCTTTGGCCCCTTGAGTGTGGCTCTTCCTAAGCCTTAGGAGTACCCTAATCAAGTTAATAACAATGTACCTACCTATATAGTTTAAGTTTAAAAAATTTGGCTCTCAAAAGAAATTTCAATCGTTGTACTGTTGATATTTGGCTCTGTTGACTAATGAGTTTGCCGACCACTGGTTGCTATGTTTACCTGGAGTCCTTGGCTTTCCAATCAATGCAGATGTGTTATAGTTGCAGAGGACAGGAGAAATTCTGGTGTCTACTTATATTTCCAAATAGTCATTTATGGTCTTTCACAGCTCAGAAATGAGCCCCCTAATTCTAATTTTAAGTGATATTTCCTCAAGAAATATTCCAAAACAATGAAGCTGCATTAGCTCTTTATGCACAAATTAAGCTTTGAGAATGTAACAAGGGGATAAGGACACATATGTAATAACTTAATAAAAAAATAAAAATAAAAGAATTTGAAAGATGGCAACATCCATGTGCACCGGTTCAATTAAGAGTAGAATCTATTTTGTTTGACTCATGTCAGAGTCAAAGTGCTAAATGTTGTGCTTGCTCTGGAAGAGGAACAGGTGAGGGTTTGGAGCCTCACAGGAAAACTCCTCCATTTCATCCTCAGGCCAGCACCAGCCTAAGAGGTGTCCCAATAGATCCTAAACACTGGTCAGGGTAATCTTCATGATGAAGTTTCTTCTTGGCTGAGCCTTCTCCTCTCACCCCTCTGAACACTTCAGCAGGTACAGATAAGGGGAGTGGGCCCTGTAACCTAGCCTTTCTAGCCTGTGCTGTGACCAAAACTTTAAGTGATGAATTAAAGAGAACAAGGAGGAAGTGAGGCTGGAAAGTACTGTGGTGGAGGCAGGATGCATGCTTTCCAGTGCACAAGTGAATTTACAGTAACATCTTGTAGCTCATTTCTCAGAAATAGAGGGCATTATGAGAAACAAAAATAAATTTGTGCTGTGATACACTTGGATACACATTAAAATTGCACCTTTGTCTCTTGGTAATAAAGCTCCTAAGGACATACATTTATGGGAAAATAGGAGTGAAGCAAAAAAAAAAAGTCAAACTAAATACAAAAAGAAGAAATGCAGATAACAGGAGAAATTGTGCAAACCAAACTGAAAATCTCAGAAAAGAGGCAAATGACTGAATGCTAGCAGATGGATCCGGTAACCACTGAATTCTTTCCTGGTTCATGTTCTAAGGAGGCACTTCTTCTGCCACAAGGTCAAGTGCTAAGAATTCAGAGTTGTCTAAGCAAACAAATGGGTTTTGGAGGAAGGGAACTAAAAAGTCCTAGCAGATGAGTAAGGAAGGGAGTGGAGGGTGTGCTGAGAGTGGCAGAGACTGTGGGAGAGGCACAATTCCTTCCCTGCTTCCTGCCTTCCTGGCTGTTGGTGCCACATGGTGATGGGCTGGGATCTATCACTGTCTGTAACTATACATGACTCTGATGACCCCAGGCACTCAAAGCATAGGAGCAGAGGCCCACAGTGATATTGCTCCTTCACACATACCCTCAAGCCAAGAGTCCCAGGACTGGTCGTCCCTCCAAGTCTACCATGAGGAAACCTGTTCGCTGTCACAGGTTTATCACTATAATCAACCAACATCTGAGAGGAAGTGCGGGTAAGCAGCCAGGGCTCAGGATTCAAACCAGTTGGGGTATGGGGACTTCTTCTCTAGGGACAAGGCCCAGATATTGGTGTAAAATGTGAATCCTGGGGCATCAGACTTAGATGATCTGACCCTTCCCTATCTTCTCATCTGTAGAGATACCATGGCTCAGAGGGGTTATGGTTTGCCCAAAGCCATAGACTCAACAGTGCAGATCAGAAGCACATATATTTCCTGACTGTATTTCATATGTTAATGGCAGACACTAGTGCTAATGTGCTAATATGACTGTCTGCTCTGAACCTCATGGAACAAAGAAAGTGTCACTGGACTAACAGAAGGGGACACATTGTCAGACATGTTAGCCATCCTGTGCTGCAGCAGAGGCTGCTGGCTTAGATATATTTAAATGCATGAAAACTCATTTTGTCTTATTTTGTAAGGGATAATGCCCTCCTTAGGTAAAACTATTCTTTTAAATTTATTGGGGTGACAATGGTTAGTAACAGGATATAGGTTTCTGGTGTACAATTCCATGATACCTCACCTGTATATTGCATTGGGTGCCCTGCCAAAGTCTAATCTCCTTCTGTCACCAAAGGTTTGACCCCATTTGCACTTTACTGGCCCCTCTCAGTCAATCTTTTTGGTAAACACCATAGTGTTGTCTGTCTCAGTGAGTTTTTGTAAAATGATTCTTTTGTAGGAATTTGGTGCTCTGTGGGAGTGTGAGGTTGGCTCTTGTGGGTGGGCCTGGAGCATGCTCTCAGGCAGACGTGGTCTCAGGATCTGTTGTGCTCACACCAGCTGGCATCTGCCCCTTCCCCTTGATAATCCAGGAGCCTTCATTTTCTCTGCCTCTCTCAAAAAAGAAGCCATTTTTGGTTTTGTTTTGGGGTTGTAAAATTTCTGATGACTGTTAAATTCTTCTGTAAAGGGCCTGAGTCCAGAAAGGGTAAAAGTAAAGAGGATAGAGAGGGGGTGGATCTAGAGTCTGGAATCCTGGGCAGGGAGACATTGCTGAGAAACCGGGTCATGCAGAGTTTAAAGGTTTTTCTGAGAAAGCCACCAGTACACTCATCAGCAGCCTCTGTGGTCCTCCTGAGCCAGATGAGTGGGTGGGGGTGGGAAGGATTACTCTAATAAACACAAGCTCATGCAGAAGGGGAAACCTCTGGGATGCTGAGAGGATGGAACAGGAGGAGGGCAGGAGAAAAGTTGGAGGAAGGAGCAAGGTGTTGTGTGAGATTCCTAAGGCTGATGTAGCACAGTACCACAAAGAGTATAGCTGAAAGCCACAGAAATGTAAGGTCCCATAGTTCTATGGGTCCAGTATAAAGAGGTGGCAGAGCCATGGTCTCCCTGTAGGGGTTAGGGGGATCCTCCCTTGCTGGTAGCCAGGTCCTGGTGCTGCTGGCAATCCTTGGAGGTCCTTGGCTGGTGGAATCATCACTCTGATCTCTTGCCTTTTGCATTTTACAAGGAGAAACCAGGCTGCACCCCCCACAATGTGCTTGGAAACCTCTCAGATAAAGACTCAAATTCATCACTTACAAACTCTTCTTTCCACCCAGCAGTAGGATCAAACTCAGCATCTTCTCCCCCACTTTGTATCAAGTATCACCTTTCTTCCAGTGTCTTTACCAAGGTCCTCACTTTGATCTGGGATCTCACCTTTAATATTCAAATTCCCATTGATAGTTTCTTCAAGGAAAATTCAAACCTTCTCTATCAGAAGAAGTGGCAGAGACTGTGGGAGAAGCTTCCTGCCTTCTCAGCTCCCTCAGCATTCTCCCAGCTTCTGTGCATTACCCTCAATTCCACAACCACATCCACATTTTAAGTATTTTTTAACAGCAACACCCCATGCTCTTGTACCAACACCAAACCTAGGAAGCAAATACTGCATTTTAAAGACTATGAAAGTGAGTTGCAGAGAGGATAATGTATCCACAGGTGGTATCCTGAAAACTACCCCCTTCCAGATAGCCATCCTAAGCCTCATAACCTGTGAATATTACATTATTGCAAATGTGATGAAGTTAATTATTTTGAGATGAGGAGATTGTCTATCTGAGTGGGTCCTACATGCAATCACAAAGGTCCCAGAAGATGGAGGCAAGAAGATCAAAGGAGGAAGAAGGCAATGTGATGATGGCAGCAGAGATTAGAGTGATGTGGGCACAAGCTATGGATTCTGGAAGCTTCTATAAGCTGAAAGCAGCAAGAGATGGATTGTCTTCTGGAGTTTTCAGAAAGATCAGCCCTGATGATACCATCATTTTATCTCCACAAGACTAATTTCAGGCTCCTGACCTCCAGAACTCTAAGAGAATTCATTAGTATTTCCTCAGACCACTATGTTTTTGTAATTTGTTATGGCAGCAATAGGCAACTGGTATACCAAGCTTAATGGTTGATTTGTGAGAGAGTCAGCACAGTGTGAGGAATCCATTCTTTTCATCTCCTGTTATTATTTTTGCAATGTTGCAATAAGTTTGAGCTTTGAATTTTTGTAAATCCTAACAGCTGAAAAAGCCCTGAGCTCCACAAGGCAGACTCTGGTAAAGTTAAAGAAATGTGTTTTTTAAAATAACCCACAACCTTTGGAAAAATCCACATACATCCACATTGCCATGTGTGTATGATGTGAAGAATAAAGTGGTAAAAAGAATAAATGGAAAATGTAACACAGGAAGCTGTGGTTTTCTCCCCATTCATCTCTTTGCTTTTGACTATGTGGAAGGAGCATCCTGGGAGGGGGGAGAGCACCTTCATGGACTTGCAGGTGGGGACCCACAGCGGAGAGACAGGTGGCTCACAGCAGAGAGACAGGTGGCTCACAGCAGAGCTGGGTGTGGAAAGGAGCTCCTAGTGTTGAAGAGCATGGCCAGGTGAACAGTGCAGGAGAAATATGAGGCAACGCTCCTATCACAAGTCTTCTAGAGGGAGATCACTCTTAAGTTAGGGTTCAGGGATGGAACTGTCGTGTTTCATATGCTCCTCTGTGGACAATGACCTCAAGCTTGTGACCATTCAATACCTGTATCCTGCACCCTGTGGATTTTTTTTAAAATTGATTTTAGAGTGGGAAGAAGGGAGAAGGGAGGAGAGACATTGATGTGAGAGAGACGCATTGATAAGTTGTCTCCCATACACCTTGACCAGGGATTGAAACTGAGACCTTCTTGTTCTTGGAACAGTGCTCCAACCAACTGAGCCACAGCGGATTCCATCTCAACCACTTCCCTCTTCCCTCTAAGGAACTTAACAGTGTACCTAGTGAAATACCTGGAGAAGCAATTGGTTGACCAGGAAAACATTCAAAGCAGCTTCTGGCTAGACAAGTTTTATTCAAGGAATGTGGACAGTGAAGTGACACTGGGCAATGGTGGAGCTATTTGGGGCAGGAGATGTGGTTCTGGCTCTGCTCTCAACTCATATATGCAGCCTGTCAAGGTGAGTTTCCTGGGTGTGTGACCTGTAGAGCTGCACAAGGCCCAGTGATTAGAGGGGACCCTCATGTGGTTTAATGTTTTGTAATATCATCTTGAAATTCATGATTTTTCAACAAAGGACCTGGCATTTTCCTTTTGTGCCAGACCTGGCAAATTACATAGTGCGTCCTGATCTGTGTCCTTATTGGAAGTCAAAAAACTGTCACCTGGGGCCCATCAATGTAACCCAAGTCATTAACACCAATAATTGGTCCAAGGATATGGTTGTTAACACCATAGTTTCCAAAGACAGCTGCTTCCCTCCATTGGTAACCACCCTATTGTCCACTACTTTTTGCCAGATATGGTCCTCTTAGTACCTATCTTCAGGCTTAAACATTGATCAAATTTTTCAACCTAGTGAACAAAATCTATATATATAAAAGGCTAAGCAACAATCTGACCATCCAACTGGCAGGTAGTTATTACGCGCACTGACCACCAGGGGGCAGATGCTCAATGCAGGAGCTGCTGAGGTATGGTGAATTGGCAGAGGCAGTTCTTGGGTGACACACCCTGGAACCAGAGAGGAAGGAGCTCTCACACTCCAGGACCTCTTGGGTGTTGTCAAAAAACTGGTTTCAGCCTTTTCCCTGCAGGACAGGCCCAGGGACCCCACCTGCAGGATGGATCCCATTCACTCTGCAGATGACTTTTGAGCCCGTGGTGCAGCCCCAGGTGCGGGCAGCAGGGGAGGAATCACGGGAGGTTGGCTACAAGGCATGTCTGGCCCATCTGGCCCAGTTCTGCCCCACGGGCCACCTTCTAATTAATTTCCTTTCAATGTGCAAGAATCCGTGCACTGGGTAATTAGTATATAATAAAAAAATCAGTATTTTTATGGTGATGTAACAACTAGAACATCTTGTGAACCATGAGAGCTTTATCAGCCTGCATCTCACCTAAAAACAATTTTCAGAGCCTAATGAATCCATCCACTGGTAAATCTAGAGTAAGCTGACTCTGTCTGGACCTGGTGTGGGAGAAGGTAGGAAGATGAGGAGGGAAACTTGCATTTATTCCTCAGGTGCATGTTTAGTTGTCAGGTCATAGAAACTTTCAATCTTGCAAGAAAGAGAGAGCATGTTTAGTGGAAACTTTTTCCAGGCCTCCTCTTCTCTTTTATCCTTGGCTCCCAGTGGTTTAAACTGCTTTGGCTTTGTACCCGAGTCCTGTTAATTTCAGAATGAGTAATTTGAGACCCTCCTGAAAGAATAAACTCAAAACTCATATTGTACCATCACTAGTGAACACCTGAGAATTCACGAAGTAACATACCCAACTTCCTTCTTCCAGAATGACCCCCACAGTCTCCCACTATGCCAGGGAAGATGACAGACACTGTGCCTGGCTGTCTGGCCAAGGTTTAAGTCATTTAATAGGGACTTTTGGATCTACTACTATAACCCAAAACACCCACTATAGCTTTGGAAATTGGGTGTGAGATTGGCACAAGGAGGAAAAGGTTTCAATTTGGCAAATCTGAAGCACCCAACAAATTAGGGGCAATATGACTATCACTTTAATGGTAAACAGTTCCTCCACTGACTCCATTCCACCCATGCTTCCTGGCTCAGTGGGTTCAGAGGGCACAAACACTTCATTCTCACAGTCAAAGCAAAAGCCCACACTAAAGGAGATTCTTTGGAGAAAACCTGAGAACTCATTAAATGGTGGTAAAGAAGGTGAGTCTGGCTGATATGGAGCCCTGAATGGCAGAGCTGCGAGGGCCATAGGTCTAGGGAGTGTGCAGGGCATGAGTTCTGGTCTCAGGAGGGACCTGGTTCTGTGCCAGCAGCACAGTGGGTGGGGAGGTGCTTTCAGAGGGTAGTGTCAGATGGTAGAAAGGGGAGTCAGGACTTTTATTAGCACAACTAGAGGCCTGATGCATGAGATTTGTGCAAGAATAGGCCTTCCTTCCCCTGGCTGCCGGCACCAGCTTCCCTCTGGCACCTGGGTACTGGGCCTTCGCTCTGGCCGCTGCCTTCCACCTTCGCTCCGGGCCAGAGCCTCCTTCTGCCTTCGCTCTGGGCCGGAGCTGCCCTCTGCCTTCAATCTGTGCTGGAGCCACCGCCTGCCCTCTCCAGGTTGGCCCTTGGTGGTGGCCATAGCTTCTAGGAGGCTTGGTTTCCTTCATCGCTGGGGCGACAAAGGACACCAAGCTTCTGTCTGCTCTGGCTGGCTCAGTGGCTCCAGCTGGCTCCTCCATCTTTGTGGCTATGGGTGCTGCCATCTTTGTAGCATAGTGACACTTAATTTGTAGCAGAGTGACACTTAATTTGCATATTACCCTTTTATTAGTATAGATGTTACACGTCTCATGCTGAACAGGATACATTCGTGCTGATTGGTGTACCTTCATGCATTTGCCGCTGTGATAGACACTGAGAGCTGCCTGATAAGACCTCCTCTTCCCTGATAGGAAATGAATGTCCCCATGGCAGGTCTTTAGAGCTCAAAGGCAATTTAGAGACTGCCCTCTTTTTACTGAAAAAAAAAAAGCAGGATCCCAGGGTTAGGGGTTGCCCACATCACTAAGGGCAGAGAAAATCTGGACTGCAGTTTGTTGAATACTTTCTGTCATTTAGCAGAGAGAAACTGTGACCCTAGTAGTGTGACATGTGAGGTGAGGAGGGGGTGTTGTGGGGAGAGGGTTGGCTATTCTGGAGAAACAATGTATGTGAAACCCTCCTGTTAACTTCCCTGTTACAGGCTTCCTGCCAGTTCTCCATTCTGTAAAGAGTGTGGACTTCCTTCCCTGTCCTCTCTTGATCTAACTCTCACTCTATGGGATTTTAGAATCATGGGCCTGAGAAGAAACTAAGAAGAAGCCATTGTGTGCAGTGGTTAGGAGGGAAGTGGTAGTCAGACAGACTTTGAATTGGATCCCTTCTCTGCCTGATAACTGTTGGCACCGTGACCGTGGGGGGCAAATGTAGTATTTTTGAGCCACATCAATGTCCTTATTTTAAAAGTTAGAAAAATAGAATTAGCATTTGGGGGCAGTAAATGAGATAATGTACAAAACTTTTATCAGGGTGCTTAGTAGAGAATATTCAATAGTGGTTTTATTACACAGGTTAAATTTTTTATTGTGGAAATTTTTTTTTAACTTATTCAATGATAAAGAGAATAGTACAAGGAACTTCCATGTATCTACACCAGGCTTCAATGATTACCAATAGATGCCAATTTTGTTTCATCTATGTACTCACTACTCCCTACACACCCCACATTATTTTGAAGCATCCATCAGACATTGTTTCAGTAAATATTTGAAACCATTTAAAAATATTACCATAACCAGACTTCAAAAAGCAAGTAAAAATTTTGGAAAATTGTCAGTTGCATTCAGATTTCCCTGATTGTCTCATAATTTTAAAAATTGTTTGAAGTCAGGTCCAAATAAGATCCATAAATCACAATTGTTTGATTTCTCTTAAATTTATCAATATGTAGGTTTCCAACCTTTGCTGTTACTTTCTGGGAAATTTCTCTGGTGAGAAAAGGGAAGTCTTTTATCCAACAGAACCAGGCAATGTACATTTTGTTGATTATATCCTCATGGTGTCATTTCATCTGCTCTTCTATTTCTGATGTTTTGCGTTAATTTATTTTAAAGGAGACATTTGATCAGATTCAAGTTTGACTTTTTTTTAGCAGGGATACTTCATAGGTGCAGCTGTCAACTTTCATCAGAAGGCACATAATGCTTGTCTCTCTCTTTTTACATAAATGATTGCTTAGTTTCATTAAGGGTCACAAATGATGATATTCAAATTCTATCATTTTTTCTTCATTAATGAGGTGGAATAATCATATAAAAAAGTTTCCCTAAACCATACTGTCATTTTCATGAAGTTTAGTTATATAAGAAAGACAAGATACATGCTTGATTCTTTCCCCTTTTTTGTCTATGTTCAGAACAATGAAAGGCTTTCCTCGCAGGCTCCCAATGGGGTTATTGACTACTTTTAAGAAGAAGGCATTGCTATGAAGGCATGGATTTCAACATATTTGATACATTTAGATTCATTGGAATTATTATTGATGCTCAAATTGTCCCATCTTTGTCCAGTTGGATTCTCTTGAAGTTGACTCATAAGTCCTTTTGATAAATTCCTAGAGATTTTTTAGAGCATCCTGGCTTACTAGTTGACAAGAGAGTGTAGACTCAACTCAAATATTTTCTACCTACTCCTAAAATCAGTACTTTCTCCTTAGAGCTCTAATCATTTGGTGGGAAATGAATGGAACTTGAAGACTACACTCTGAGCACTAAGGGTGCTCTCTGTCACTGGGCTCATTATTAACTCTATTCCTTTTCAATGGACTTCAAAAGTACACACACACACACACACACACACACACACAAACACAAAAAAACTAAAAATAGGATGTTTGGAAAAAAATTTAATTCAACTTTTAAATTTTATTTTATTTTATTTGCCTTAGTACAATCCCTCTAGATATGGACAATGAAATTATTGCATTTTCAAGTTACTTGGACCAATTTCTTATATGGTTCATCCACCATATAAAATGCAATTAGATTTGTTTGTTTCATTTGCTTTTGATTTCAATATCTTAAAACATACCTTTTGTTGTATAATTATGTAAGCTGCCTACATGGTTTCAAGATGAAAGCTATGATATCTTAGTGTAACGAAGACATCCAGTTTCCAGCTTCTGTCCCTGTCCCCTCTATCCTGCTTCTCCCATTCTCATGTAAATAATATTTTGGGGGTTTAGTTTTCAGGGTATCCTGCTATTACCTTTT
>NW_005358400.1:13186-30341 GCF_000412655.1 Myotis brandtii
CCTCCTTATTAGAGAAATGGTAGGTAAACTCTCCATTATTTTCTTCACTTTGTTTTTTGTTTTGATTTGTTTCACTTAATGATACATCCTGGAGATCTCTCCATGCTGGTATATAGAGACACATCTCCTTTTCACAGCTGGATAGTACTTCAGTGTAATATATGCGAATATACCTTAGTTTATTTCTACTAATGGCCATTTCATAGTTTTTTGCTTTTACAAATCATGATGCAATAAATAGCTTTATGCAACATTTTCTTTTCTATATTTTTTGTCAGCGTAGTTTAGGAAGAATCCTAAAATTGGGGATTGACAATCAAAGGGAAAATGCATATGTACTTTTGCAGCATAGTGCTCACTTCTCCTCTGTAGAGTTTGGGCTGTTTTCCATTCTCGCCAGCCATGTAGGAGAGGTCCTGCTTTTGCCATGCCTTTACCTACAGATTAGGCCAGCAAATGTTTGGAGTTGCCAAACCTGGAGGTGAGAAATAGTATCTCACCTCAGAAACAGAGGTGTAGTTTTAATTTATTTTACTTTTTGTGCTTTGATTTATTTTCTCTATTATGAGTGATGTTAATGTATTTTGATATATTCAAGACACATTTTAATTTATTTTTCTATGGGTGTTTATTTCTATATCTTGGTCTATTTTCTATTGAATTGTTGGATTTTTATTTCTGTTCTTCTTAAATTTCTTTGTACAATAGGAATATTCACCCCTTTGATGTAAGTTAGAAAATGTTTCTTTCCTTAGTCTGACATTTGTGCTTTAATTTGTCTATGATTTTTTGTCCTACATTATGTGTGAGATTTGCATGTAATCATACTTATTAATCCTTTTCCATTCTTTTTCAAATCTTAGAAATATTTTCCCTACTCTTATTTTACAAAAATTTAGCCATGTTTTTTCTATTATTTATATGGATTAGTTTTTTACATTTAAACTTCTAATCGATTTGGACTTTGAATAGCATGAGGCAATAGATGCAGTTTTATCTTTTTCTATGTGGTTATACAGTTACCTCAAAGTCCTTTATTAGTCCATCTTCCCCCCCATTGACATGAGATGCTGCCTTACTGAATATAACTGTAACATAATGGAATGGAATATAAATGAATAGAGTATGATTAATTTGGTCTATTTCTGAATTTTCTGCTTTCGTTTCACAGTTCTCTCTATCCATGCACCAACATCATACTGCTTTAATCACAGAAACTATGATGCTTGACTCCTGGAAGAGCTAGTCCTCCCTTCTTGTTGTTTTTTCTTAATAGTTCCAGATAACTTTCTTTTTTATCCATCCAAATAAACCTTATAATCCATTATTTGAAGTTTATAATATGCTACTTAACTTTATAACCCACTGTTTGTCATCTGCATGAAAAAAAGATGCTGACCAAAAAAAATAACTTTAGTTATATGAAATCATGTTAGAGAAGTATCTATTTTTTCTTCATCCAAAGACTTTTAAATCCACTATTTATCACTTATAAGGTAAAAACTTTATGACCAAAAATTCAAATTTATACTTATATAAGCTCAATTTAGAGAAGTATCCATTAATTCCAATTTTATGATATGCTTTAAACATGAGTCAGGTTGGAATTCTGCCAAATGTCTTTTCTTCATCTAGATAATTTTCTTCTTCATCTATTAATGGGATGTGTTGTAACAACTAATTTCCCATAATGAGTCATCCTAGTATTTCTGAAATAAATCATAAAATCATGGAGTATTACTTTTTAGTGTCAAATAATTTATTTAAAATTTTTGTATTAATGCCATAACCGGTTTGGCTCAGTGGATAGAGCATCAGCCTGCAGACTCAAGGGTCTCAGGTTCGATTCCAGTCAAGGGCATGTACCTTGGTTGTGGGCACATCCCCTGTAGGAGGTGTGCAGGAGGCAGCTGATCTATGTTTCTCTCTCATCGATGTTTCTAACTCTCTATCCCTCTAACTTCCTCTCTGTAAAAAATCAATAAAATATATTTAAAATTTTTGTATTAATATTTCCAAATGAGACACATCTGTAGCTTTACTTACTGGTGAAGTCTTTGGTAGCCTTGGGATCAATATAACACTTGATTCATATAGGAATTGAGAGATTTCCCTCTTTTTTTTATATGATCAGGAATAGCTCACATCGCATTGAGATGATCAGATCTTTAAAGTTTTAAGTGAGTTCCCCTGTGAATGGACTTGGACCCTGTACTCTTTTGTGGGGAAAGTTTAATCTATTATTTCTTCCATAGTAATTGAACTCTTGTCATCTCTCTGTTCTTCCTGGGATCGATATGAGTAATAGATCATTACAAATTTTCATGGAGGAAAAGAATGAAGAAAAGAGGGTTGGGAATGGCCCCCACTTAGCTAAGTTGAACCTACTCCACTCTCCGGTCCTTCCATAAGGTCTTGTGGAAGCCTTAAGCACAGAACCTCTTGAAACAAACAGGGCTGGCCTTTAGGACAACACTCTGAGGGTTGTTCTGGTGGGGAAAACTGGAAGTGGGAAAAGTGCAACAGGAAACACCATCATTGGGAGAGGAGCATTTGTATCTAAAATTGCTTGCTCCCCATGCTGTTACCAAGGAATGTCAGAAAGCAGAGTGCCAATGGAATTGGAGGAACCTTCTTGTCGTGGACACCCCAGGGCTCTTTGACACCAAGAAGACATTGCAGACCATCTGTGAGGAAATCAGCAGGTGTGTCCTCTTCTCCTGCCCTGGGCCTCATGCCATCATACTGGTACTACAGCTGAGCCGCTACACGGAGGAGGAGCAGAGAACGGTTGCATTGATCAAGGCCATCTTTGGGGTGGCGGCCATGAAGCACATGATCATGTTGTTCACTCGCAAAGATGATTTGAAGGGTAAGACACTGAGTGACTTTTTAGCAAACGCAGACGTGAAGCTAGAAAACATCATCAAGGAGTGTGAGACCCGCTGCTGTGCCTTCAACAACAAGCAGAATGCAGATGAGACTGAGAAGGAAGCTCATATGCAGGAGCTGGTGGAGCTGATAGAGGAAATGGTGCAGGAGAATGGAGGGGTTCACTTTTCTGATGACATATACAAGGACACAGATGAAAAGCTGAAACGGCAGGCAGAAGTCTTGAAGAAAATCTATGCTGAGCAATTGGAGATGGAAATTAAACTAACAGAAGAGCAATGTGATCAGGGAAAAATATCACAGGAAGAAAAAGAGGAAAAAATAAAAATCCTAAAGATGAAGCATGAGGAAAAAATTAAAAATATAACGGAACAAGCTGAAAGGAATATATTTGCAGATATTGTACAAAGAATTTGGAATATGCTTTCAAATCTATGGCATACCTTTTTCAAATAGTGTAATTTTTTTTCTTTTTAATTTGCCATGATTTGTTACTGTGGTAGATTGTATTTTCAAAAAATGGTTATAACAGTATCTTCTATCCCATCTATTCTTATAATCTGGGTTTGTTTTTCCTTTTATTGAGTTATAGGGGTCTGTGCCACTGCCTTTCAATTCCATGGACTTTGTAACTGATTTGGCAAATAGTGGATGGCTGTGACTTCTTAAGTTAGATAGGAAGGATGCCTCCTTGCTCTCTGGAGTATGTGCCCTTGGCCCTTGCCCACCATGTGGTGAGGAAGCCCAAGTTGTCCATCGAGTCCACATGAAGAGGACACTCCCCTGGCTGGTCTTTCATCTGCCAACAGAAACAACTTGCCAGCCATGCTAGTAGGGAAAGATGGAAGCAAATTCTCCAGCTGTCAACTGAGCCATCTCAGATGAAGCAGCAAAGAGCAAAGATGGGCCACCCCCCTGCATCCTGCCCAGGTTTCAAGAGAAAAATAAATGATTGTTGTTGCTTTAAACCACTAGGCTTCGGGATGGTTTGTTATGCAGTGACAGCTAACCAGAAGCATCCTCCCATCATTCCCCACCAATCCCCACAATGCCAATAAACTGAAGAAGTTAGAAAATGGCATAATCATAAAATAATATATTATGCAGATTTGACAGGCTCAATTTAGGCCAATTCAAATGAGAAATCCTTCCTATATCAGTGTTAGCACCACTGGTGATGCACATTATTTTAGTCCATGTCTGTGATCCCCTTGTTAGTGAAGCAGCAGGCTTCTCCAGCAAGATGGTTCTATTGTCCATGTGAGGCAGGATAGTAAGAAGCTAGAAAAATTCCTGGGAAAGTGGGATGGGGAAACTGAGACAAGAAAATTACACAAGGCCAGTCTGTTTGGGTGTCTTTCAGCCAGCTTGTGAATCACAAAACTTTATCTTTACCAACCAAGGACACTTGAGAGCAAATGGTTTATATTCTCCTCTCTATCCAGAGTATACATAGCTTACATCATCCTGGTCTTGGGAGTAGATAGAGCACAAAGACCCAATTAAGGCCATTTGTGCCAGCTAAACCCAAGGGTAGAAGAAGTCAGGGAACAAATAACAAAAAGCCAGACAGACCTAAGATAAAACTAAAACTGATCAAAGAATAATTCCAAACTCCCCCATAAACTCATTTTGATGCATCTGCATATTAAAAATGCACCTGGAAAGATGAAAAAAAAAAAAGGTATAGAAAGCCCCCAGGACAAAAACTCGCTGCTTTAGAGCAGGTGCATGCCCCTTTCAAGGCATGAATTATTTATTTCTTCCTAAATTCTAAGGGTCCCCCGTGAGAGACTTGCAGTCAGCAGAGCACTGGGCAGTGGCAGCTGGACCCAGACTCAGCCCTGGATCCTGTCTCCAAGGCTCCCTTTTCCCTGACTTCCCAGGGAGCTGAAGCAGCCCCGCCTTGGCTCAGTTCTTTCCTATAACATTTCTAGAGCCAAAGCAGCCCTGCCTAGGCGCTCTGCTGTGGCTTCTTCTACCCTAAACCCTTCCTTTATTTCACTGTCCCCAGCTTTAGTAAACATACTCTCAAAATCAACTGGACTTGTGTTTTGAAATCTTTCCTGCACCAATTCAAGAACCCACACACTATAGGGTAGTACAGAGGACATCTGTAATACTCTCAACCACAAAGATTAATATTTTTTTTAAAAGGAAAAGACCCCACCCACTACAGGCCAGCCTGAGGATATCCACTTTGGGCCAGTCCCTGTCCAGTAACACATAGACATCTGGGAGTTATGAAATTTTCTTACTGTTTTTCTCTTTCTTTTCTTTTTAAGTTACCTAACTTGAAATATCTATTAAAACATTAACTTAAAAATCTCTTCTCTGCTAAATATTTTTCCTTTGCCTCTGCAGATCTATCCTTTGCCCTTCTTTACCCTAGCTCTTTGCCCAGGAGGCTGATCTATGCGGATCACATTGTTACCCAACTCGAAGGTTCTCCACTTACGGTGTTGTATTCAAGAAGGAGACATGGTGTCCCAAGGCAGTTTTACTTACTTGTAGCAAATTAAGGAAACATGGGATTCATATAAAAAGATCTAACGCCTCAAAGGGTGTCTTGGCCATACCTTACACTCTTTGGTAAATTACATGTTGGTTCATTCTTTGAAATTGGCTACAGTAATACTGCTGAGTTCTTGTCAAGATCATCCTGTTTATAGCTAGACTGGTGTATTTGAACATTTAGCAAGAGCAGCATTGAGTAAGAATAGCCCATATCTTAAAGACTCTCTAACAACATAAGCGGGAACTCTGGCTCTCTGAGTTCAGCTTGTCTTCTGCCAATGGCAAGTGCAAGTAGGAGATCGCTTCTGGGTAGAAAAGCAAGGTCAGGGTATTTGTTCTCCTGCCTCTCTCCCAGCAAGGCCATCTCTGATCAGCTGAAACCCTAAACCAAAAGTTGTACCTTCTCTACTCAACTCTTTTTCTGGGTTCCTGTTGTCTTCACCCCCTTAGTTAGGGTGCAATTTCCTCACTGTTGCCAGCAGTCTCCCCTGTCACTTGCATACCCTGTGTGCACAGTTTATAGAAAACCCTTGCACTTGACTCTCCGCCAAGTACCTAATTAGAGTTGGCCATCTCTTCTGCTAGAATCGTGATTGATAATTCTTAACAATACCCACCATCTTTACTCTTTCAGACATACACTGACCATTATTAATGTTTCTTTTAAAAATCCCCTCTAGTATTTCCTGACACCAGAATATCTCTGAAATATTTGTCATTGCCCAAGCAGAATGTTTTGTGTTCATACCTAATGAGTCTATTAATGTATCATCTTTGCTTAATCATATGAGAATACCAGTGATCAGACCCCCAACTCAGGAGACTTGCAAAGTCAGTGGTTTGGGTCATGGTGTTCTGAGTGGAAAATTTTTTCCCTGATTTTGGGAATTGGTGTCTTAACCTGTGTTTTCACTTGTGATTGTATTCTTGCTATGGCATATGAGAGAGCAGCCACCAAAAGAGCCATTTCCATGCTTTTGAAGCCCCTTGCTGACCTCTCAGGGCACACTGAAGAAGAAGGGGGTGGCATATGAAATTGTGAAAGCCAGTCACCATGGATGAGTGTTGGTGATAGATGGACAAGAGTCTCAAGTCTGGGCAGTTCTTACTAAATGCTAAAATGTGGCACAGTATTTTGCAGAGGAATTCTAGTGGATGAACTTGACCTGAATGACTACTGATGAGTCTAACCAGCTACAAAGAAAAAATCAACATGTAATTAATCAAACCATGTATATAGGCAATGGCTAAGCCGCTCTTATTAGAAGCAGAGCTTTGAAAAATATTCCCGTCTCCTTTTCTTGTTACAACTGAAAATAGAACTTTTTCTCCCACCAAGACTGTGTTCCTTTGAACCCATTGTGTCCTGTTACACTGGGGAAGGTCATGGAGAAGATGTGACCTCCAGTTGACCTGAAGGCTGGACCAAGGCAATTGGAGACTCACCCCAAGCCAGTCTTTGAAATGGGTCTTTAGCTTGCCTTTTCCCTTCCAGGAGCTGCCTCAAGGACACAGCCTTGAGATAGCAAAGTATTGAGACCATTTAGATGACGGAACCTAGAGAAAGCCTCTATATAACCTTGTAAGATTCTGGCAAGCAGGTGTGTGTGTGTGTGTGTGTGTGTGTGTGTGTGTGTGCATGATGGGGAAAGTGGTATGGAAATGCTTCCCCCCTTCCTGAATTTGGGAAGAAATGCTTTGGATCTGCTTTTTGAAGCAGCGTTTTAGAGGCAAATGTGCCTGAGTACAAGTCCCAACTCTGGCACTTACTAGCTAGCTTATAACTTGGTCCGGGCACTTTCTTTCTGTGAACCTGTTTCCTCATCTGTAGATGAGGGGTAGCAACCACACACACCTGCCAAGATGGATGGCAGGGTTAAGGGAGATGCTAATGCACCCTCACACAGGTCCCGGCCCAGGATAGACTCTTAGGTAGTTTGGGCATCCAATTTGAAAACCCTGTGCCCCATTCAGGCAGGTGTACAAGGCCAGGGTCTGGGACCTCTGGGATGGCACATGAGGTTGACTTGCCTGTCATTTTCAGCTCTAATTATATGTAGCATATTATATGTCAAAATGCTTATTCATATTTTTTTCCATTTAAAATTGGGTTGTCTTTTTATTAATGGATTTTTAGAGTTCTTTATACATTCTGTTCTTTGTCAGACCTTTATCAAGCATTTTTAAAGTTTTTTATCAGATGTGTGATTTGCAAAATTTTCTCCCAGTTCATAGCTTGCACTTAATTTTATCATTTCCTTATTGATTCAGATATATTTTGCTGATTAATTTTCATTCTTTTTTTTCAATATGCACCCTTTTTTCTTCCAAGATAGGAATTTTTATTTTATTAAATTTATTGGGGTGACTTCCTATATGATAAAGAGCTAATATGCAAATTAGACCAGACTGCAGAACAACCTTCTAGAACAGTGGTTCTCAACCTGTGGGTCATGACCCCTTTGGGGGTCGAACTTCCCTTTCACAGGGGTCACCTAAATACATCCTGCATATCAGATATTTACATTATGATTCATAACAGTAGCAAAATTACAGTTATGAAGTAGCAACGAAAATAATTTTATGGTTGGGGGTTACCACAATATGAGGAACTGTATTAAAGGGTCGCAGCATTAGGAAGGTTGAGAACCACTGTTCTAGAACGACCTTCCGGAACAACCAGTGGGCTGGGGGCAGGACTGTGGGGCCATGGGGCCTCAAGGCAACCAGGGCTGCGAGGGTCAAGGTAGTGGGGCTGTGAAGGCCTACCCTTGCACGAATTTCGTGCATCTGGCCTCAAGTTGATTAACAAAAAAGAAATAGGTTTCAAGTGTACAGTTCTATAATACATCTATATATTGTGTTGTATGTTCACCATACCACAGTCAAGTCCCCTTACATCACCATATATTTGAAACTCTTACCCTTTTCTATCTGTCCCCTCACCCCCCTTTTCCTCTGGTAACCATCATACTATTGTGTATGTCTATGGGTTTCCATTTTTGTGTGAAACGGGACATATGGGTGTGAGGACACCTGTCAGGACTTGAGCCAAATAAAGCAGAGATGGAGTTGAATCATATATGAATGTTTATTTCATTAATGCCGGTAGTATGGGGAGAGAAGTTGGTCACCTAGAAAATTCTGCTCTGACAAACCCCCCCTTGCCAGTTGGCTGATTATATACAGAAGAGGGAGAAGATAGCTACGTGCAGCTGTGAGCTGCAAGTGTAGGATGGAAAGGGGAGGATAGAGTCTGCAGTCCAGCCTTCAGGAGCTCAAAGTCCAATAACAAGGTGGCTAATCTTCTATGATGTTACGAACATCTCAGCCCATTCCTGGGACCGGAGAATGGTCAGTGTTCCTGAGGCAAACTCCCGGAGAGGGTCAGTAAGGTGAATAATTATTAGAAAACTGTGATTTTATTCTTATTGCATGGCCTTCCCCACTATCATTTGTTTGTCTGATTTGTTCATTTGTTGCTTTCTGTTTATATCCCACATAAAAGTGTAATAATATGGTTCTTATCTTTTCCAACCAACTTATTTCACTTGATGCTCTCAGGATCCATTCATGTTGTCTCAGATGGCAATATTCCACCCTTATTATTGCTGAATATATTCTATTGCATATATGTACTACATCTTTTTTATCCAATCATTCATCAAAGGGCAATTAGGTTGTTTCCATGTCTTGGCCACCATGAATAAAGCTGCAATAAACACAGAGGTACATATGTCTTCACAAATAAATTTTTCCAGATTTGTTGGGTAGATACCAGAAGAGGAATTGCTGGGTCATATGATAATTCCATTGCTTATTTTTGGAGGAACCTCCATACTGTTTTCCATATGGCTCTATCAGTTTACATTACCACCAGCAGTGTATGAGGGTTTATTTTTCTCCACAAGCTCCAACAATTGTTACTACTTGTCTTTTTTATGATATCCATTCTAACAGGTGTGATGTGGTATCTCATTGTGGTTTTGATTTGCATTTCCTAGTGAAGTTGAGCATCTTTTCATGATTTGCCTGTCTTTTGGAAGAAGTATCTTATCAGGTCATATGCCTGTTTTTAAATTGGATCATTTTTTATTGCTATTTCTGTAAAGCTTTATGTATATTTACTTTTTTTCAATTATACTTTAAAAAATATCTTTATTGTTGAAAGTATGACAGATGGATCATTTTTTACCTCCATTGGAGCCTACAGTAGTTTCTGCCCCCTCTCCAGGCCTTCTCTGCACTATTGTTTGTGTCCAAGGGTTATGAATACATGCATTAAGTTATTTGGTTAATCTTCCACCCTGCCCCCTCTGAAATGTGCCAGTCTGTTACATACTTCTATGTCCAGCTCCATGCTGCTGGCCGCCATCTTGGTTGGGTTAATTTGCATATAGTCGCTCTGATTGGATGGTGGGCGGGGCTTAAGGAGTAACAAAGATACGGTCAATTTGAATGTTTGTCTTTTATTAGTGTAGATTGCATATACGTACTACATCTTTTTTATCCAATCATCCATCAAAGGGCACTTAGGTTGTTTTCATGTCTTGGCCACCATGAATAAAGCTGCAATAAACACAGAGGTACATATGTCTTCACAAATAAATTTTTCCAGATTTGTTGGGTAGATACCAGAAGAGGAATTGCTGAGTCATATGATAATTTCATTGCTTATTTTTGGAGGAACCTCCATACTGCTTTCCATATGGCTCTATCAGTTTACATCCCCACCAGAAGTGTATGAGGGTTTATTTTTCTCCACCAGCTCCAACAATTGTTACTACTTGTCTTTTTTATGATAGCCATCCTAATAGGTGTGATGTGGTATCTCATTGCGGTTTTGATTTGCATTTCCTAGTGAAGTTGAGCATCTTTTCATGTATCTGTTGGCCATTTGCCTGTCTTTTGGGAGAAGTATCTTATCAGGTCATATGTCTTTTTTTAAAATTGGATCATTTGTTTTTTATTGCTATTTCTATAAAGCTTTATGGATATTTACTTTTTTTCAATTATACATTAAACCTTTATTGTTGAAAGTGTGACAGATGGATCATTTTTTACCTCCATTGAAGCCTACAACAGCTCCTGCCCCCTCTCCAGGTCATCTCTGCACTATTGTTTGTGTCCATGGGTTATGAATATATGCATTACATCATTTGGTTAATCTTCCACCCTGCCCCCTCTGAAATGTGCCAGTCTGTTACATACTTCTTTGTTTCTGGATCTGTTTTATTTGCCAGTTTATTTTTTTTCATTAGATTCCAGATATAAGTGAGATAATGTGATACTTTTCATTCTCTGGATTGTTTCACTTAGCATAATACTCTCCAAGTCACTATTGTTGCCTCAAATGGTAAGAGATCCTTCTTTTTCACAGCTGCATAGTATTCTATGGTGTAAATGTACCACATCTTTTTAATCCAATCATCTACTGATGGGCATTTGGGCTATTTCTAGATCTTAGCTATTGTAAATAATGCTGCTATGAACATAGGAGTGCATACATTCTTTCTGATCGGAGTTTCTGGTTTCTTAGGTTATATTCCTGGATGTAGGAACACTGGGTCAAATGACAGTTCCATTTTTTATTTTTTGAGGAAATTCCATAATGTTTTCCATAGTGGCCACACCTGTCTGCATTCCCACCAGCAGTGTACTAGGAGTCCCTTTTCTCCATATCCTCACCAGTATTTTTCATTTGTTGATGGCAGTCATTCTGACAGGTGTGAGAGACTAACTCATGTCATTTTAATTTGCATCTCTCTGATCATTAGAGACTAAGCATTTTTTCATGTGTCTCTTAGCCATCTTTACATCCACTTTGGAGAGTCCTTTGTAAACTTTGCCCATTTTCAAATTGAATTGTTGACCTTCCTATTGTTAAGTTGTATGAGTTTCTTATATGTTTTGGATATTAACCCCTTATCAGATGTATCATTGGCAAATATGTTCCCCCATACAGTGGGCTCCCTTTACATTTTGTTGATGGTCCTTTTGCTGTGGGAAGCTTTTAACTTTAATGTAACCCCATTTATTTATTTTCTCCTCTGTTTCCCTTGACCTAGGAAAAGTATTGGCAAAGATATTGCTAGGAGACATGCCTGAGATTTTGCTGTCTATGGTTTCCTCTAGGATTTTTATGGTTTCACAACTTACATTTAAGTCTTTTATCCATTTTGAGTTTATTCTTATGTAAATGGTATAAGTTGGTGGTCTGGCTTCATTTTTTTGCATGTACCTATTCAATTTTCCCATCAATACTTATTGAAAAGATTGTATTTTCTTACCTACATTGTCAAATATTAATTGAGCAAAATGGCTAAGATGGATTTCTGGGTTTTCTGCTCTGTTCCATCGATATGTATGCCTGTTCTTGTGTCAGAACCTGGCTGTTTTGATTACAGTGGCTTTATAGTATAACTTGATATCCAGTATTGTGTTCTCACCAATTTTTTTCTTCTTTCCCAAGATTGCTGCAGATATTTGGGTCACTTTTTGGTTCCATATAAATTTTTGGAGTATTTGATTTAGATCTGTGAAATATGCCATTGCTATTTTAGTAGGGATTGCATTGAATCTATAGATTGCTTTGGTAGTATGCACATTTTAATGATGTTGATTCAACCAATCCATGAACACAGTGTATTCTTGCAGTTGTTCATAATTTCCTCTCTCTCTTATTTCAGCATGCTGTAGTTTTCCAAGTGCAGGTCTTTTACCTCCTTGGTTAAATTTATTTCTAAGTATCTTAATTTTTGTTCCAATGGTAAATTGGGATTGCTTTTTAGTTTGTTTGTAGTTTTTTTCTGAGAGATCAATATTGGTGTATAAAAATGCCATCTATTGTTAGGCGTTAATTGTGTATCCTGCTACATTGCCAAATTCATTTATTAAATTGAGTTGTTTTTTGGTGGAGTCCTCAGGGCTTTCTATATACAATATCATGTCATCTGCAAAAGAAGGAGTTTTTCCTCCTTCTTTTGAATTTGGAAGTCTTTTATTTTTTCTTCTTGTCTGATCACTGTGGCTATGACTTCCAGTTGAACAAGAGTGGTGAAAGGGGAATCCCTGTCTTGTTCCTGTTCTTAGGGGGATGCTTTTAGTTTTTTCCCATTGAGAATGATGTTGTCTGTAGGTTTGTCATATAAGGCTTTTATTATGTTGAGGTATGATACCTCTATTCCCATTTTGCTGAGGGTTTTTATCAAGAAAGGGTGTTGGATGTTGGCAATTGTTTTTTCTGCATCAATTGATATGACTATGTGATCCTATTTGTTTTGGGATGGTTTCTTTTTCTGGTCTGAAGCTTTTTAGTTAGATATAGTCTCATAAATTTATTTTTGCTTTTACTTCCCTTGTTTTTGGGGTCAAATTTATAAGATCTTCTCTCAGAACAAGGTTATAAGTTGGCACCTATGTTTTCTTCTATGTATTTATTGTTCAAGGTCTCATATTTAGGCCTTTTATTCATTTTGAGTTAAATTTTGTACATACTGACAAATAGCAGGTTTCTCCAGTTTCATTCTTTTGCATGAGGTTTTCCAGTTTTCCTAGCACTGTTCATAGAAGAAGCTATCTTTTCTCCATTGTGTGTTTTTGGCTCTTTGTTGAAAATTATCATATATATATATATATTTCTGGGCTCTCAATTATGTTCCATTGGCCAGATTGTCTGTATTTCTGCCATACTTACTGTTTTGATTACTGTTGCTTTGTAGTATAATTTTAAGTCAGGGAATGTGATACGTCCGGTCTTGTTCTCTTCCATCAATATTGCTGTAGCTTTTTGGAGTATTCTGTGATCCCATACAAATTTCATGATTTTTTTGTTGTATTTCTTTTTAAAAATGTCATTGGGATTTTGATGGGAATTGCATTAAATATGCACATTGCTTTGGATTACATGGCCATTTTACCTATGTTAATTCTTCCAATTCATGTATGTGGACTACCTTTCCATATCTTTGTATCTTCTTTATTTCTTTTTAATAATGGCTTGTGGCTTTCTGTGAATATGTCCCTCACACCTTTTTGTTAAATTTATTCCTAGGTACTTTATCCTTTTTGTTGCAGATTTAAAAGGAATTGTTTCTTTATTAATTTATTTTTCTGAAATTTCATTGTCAGTATATAGGAATATAATAAAGTTTTGTACATTGATTTTGCATCCTGCAATGTTACTCTCATCTACACTAATAAAAGAGAAACATGAAAATTGGTGTCACTCTGCTATGCCCACCAGCCAATTGAATGTTTATGCAAATTAACCCAACAAAGATGGTGGTTAATTTGCATATGCAGGCACAAAGCAAAGACTGAAAGCTCCCACCAGACTGAAGACTGAAGACTGAAGACTGTGGCCAGACCAAAGGCCTGGGCCCCTGGTGCCAGAGGAAAACTGGTGCCGGCAGCCAGGGGAAGGAAGGCCAATTGCGCAAATCTTTGTGCAATGGGCTTCTAGTTGTTTCTAATAATAAACTTAAAGCTAAAATTTGTGTGGTTACTGTATAGCTGCATCTCATAAGCTTTAAAATACAGTAATTATGTTCTTGTTCTAAATATTTATCAATTTTTATTTCATCTTATTTGATCCATGAATTATTTAAAACTAAGTCCTCCAATTGCCAAATATATGATTTCTTATTTATTTATTGTTTAACTAGAGGCCCGTTGCACGAAGGTTCACGCAATAGGCCTTCCTTCCCCTGGCTGCCGGCACTAGTTTTCCTCCGTCACCGGGACCCAGGCCTTCGCTCTGGCTGCCACCTTCCGCCTTCACTCTGGCAGGAGTCTTCACTCTTGCCAGAGTCTGCAGTCTTGTCCACTGACTCCTCTGGCTGGAGGAGTCTGCAGGCTTGTCCACTTCTCTCCAGCCAGAGTCTTCGCTTCGCTCCTGCCAGAGCTCCACTCCTGTAGCTCTCTTTGCCCCCCACCCTCCTCCTCATAGCAAGCATCCTGCCCTGCCTGGCTGCTACACACCTGGAGTGGTGGGGGGCGGGGCCGCCGCCATCTTTGTCCTGCTAATTTACATATTCCCTCCTGATTGTCTGGTGGGCCTCTCAGAGGTATGATCAATTTACATATTCCTCTTTTATAAGTGCATATTACATTGTGGTTAAGAAATATGGTCTATGTCATTTTAATCCTATGCTGTTTTTAGAGCATTTCTTTAGGGACAAACCTAAGACCAATATTAGTAAGTGTTTTGTATTTATTTGAAAACAACTGACTGAAAGTTTATGAAGTATCTACATATGTTCATTAGATCAAGCATATTAATCAGGTTGCTTCAATCTTCTGTGGCCTCTTTGCATTCTTATTTGCTTCTTCTAGTAATGACTGAGAAATGTGTGTCAAACTTGTCATCATAAAGGAAGGTTTGTTCATTTTTTCTTATGATTCAATTACTCCATTTGTAAATGTGATGCCTCTTTATGTAGTTCATATAAATATCAGGCTATGGCAGGGTCTCTCTTTTCCGCATCCAGCATAGAAAGAGAGTAATCCAGTTCTTTGAGTAGGGGGGCTGGGGATTGAGAAATGAAACAAAGAGACAAGACACAAAGATGGAAGGAAAAGGCAGGGATTTGGTGAGACCATCGTCCTCTTCTGAGGGAGAGACAGGGACCCAGCACCGAAGCAGTGTGTTTATTTTATACCCCAAATACCAGGAAGTTTGATCAAAATCAAGATAAAGGAGCGTGGGTGGGCCCAAGTCGCATTCATTCCCAGTGCTAGACTGGATTTACATATCAAAACCCACTCCCCAACACCTGGGCAAAGATGAGTCAATGCTGAGAACACTTCTGCCTTTTTGGTAAGATGTGTACCCAAGACTGGGCTCTGCCTGTCACCTTGGGTTCAGCTGACAATTATTAAGGAAAATGCCCATATGCCTTCCCAGGGGGCCCTCTACATCAGGCTATGTTTGATCTTGGTGAACAGAACTTTATAGATATGCTCTGACCACATTATTGAAGTTTTACTTGCCTTATCCACTCCTCATGCTTTTTATATACTGTATGGTGTTATTTCTTACATATATGAATATAATGTATATTTTTTAATATTTTTATTGACCTTTGGGAAGGTAGAGGGAGAGAGAAAAATGTTGATTGACTGCCTCCTGTGTGCCCCCATAGGGGATCTAGCCCACAACCCAGGCATGTGCCCTGGAGGAATCAAACCAGCAAGCTCCCAATGCATGAGACAAAGCCCAACCAACTAAGCCACACTGTCCAGGGCAATATATCCTATGTTTTATAATTTGCAAATTCATACTTTTTTGTTTATTTTTAAACAATTCAAGAAACACTGGAAGATCCAGAGGAAGAAACTTTATCTGCTGTAATTTACTGATGTATCCAAGTGCCAGAACAGTGCCTGGCACATAATAGGCTTTCAATAAATATTGAATGAAAAGTCTATTTCATTTGGTATTTTGTCCTTGTTGGTTTAGAATTTGATGGCTATATTTGCCTGTACTTCTGTTTCCAAATGTTCTCAGCTTTCGTGCTTTAGATTTAAAATTATTTTGCAATCCACTCAAAAAAATGTCTGTGTGTGTTTATTTACTGAAACCGTTGGTGCATTCATCATGATTATAATTTCTGATCTATTTGGTTGCATATATAAAATTTTATTTTTTGCTTTTTTCTTGTCCAAACTGTTCCATAATTCTTTTTCCCTTCTCCTTTGTGGTTGAATTTGAATTATTTGGGTATATTTTCACATTCTATATTCCTCTCTACTAGTTTGGAAATTATACATGTTATGCCCAGATTTCAGGATCCCCAAGAATTCACACCAGGGAGCCAGACATGTCCAATGTAAAAGCATAAGAGTCTTTATTCAAGCTAGCTTGAGCACCCCCCACACTGGCCGATGCAGCAGCAAGTGGCAGAGAGAGAGAGAGAGCTCTGTGGGGAGAGGGGTTTTATAGGGGGGCTGGAGTAAGGGGAGGACAGAGGACTGTGGGCCCTGCCAATTGGCCAGGCACAAGTCAGTGTCTTGTTACACAGGATGTGGTCATATCTATGGCGTGCACTTCCCTTGATTATCATTGGTTATTTTCAAGAAATCCTAGGTGTGGCTAGCAGAGGTTTGAGCTTCCCGGAAGAAGCTCCTTGCTGAGCACATGGCTGCTGCCCAAAATGGAGGATTCGGGACAAGATGGAGGGTGTAGCCCTTGCCCTGGGGCAAGATGGAGGGCGTGGCCCTCGCCCTTTCATTCCCCCCTTGTCTTGAGACATGAGACGGACTGCATTTCTATTTCACCATTGCTAGAGGCCTGTACTGGGCGTGCAGAACTATCAACTGAACCACCCCTATATGCTTCTTGACAAATTGGACTAGTCTGTTAATAATGCAAGGGCCGAAAGTCAACAGCATTAGGAGGATGACAAGGGGTCCGGCGAGGTCCACTGTCCTCCCGAGGGTGATCTGCAGCAGGTGTGTCTGGTTAGAGGTCATCTTCCACTCAGGCTCCCTGCTGTCCTGGGCACAGGAGCTGGGCTTGTGACCTGGCAGAGACAAACTATAACAAATGGTCCGGTGGAAAGGAAAGAAACCATTTTAGCTTTAACAACTTCTATTGAAATAGGATTATTCTTCTTAAAATTCCTCTATGGCTATCAAAAAGCCAAATCAAGACTAATTTATCTCCTGATGTTTGCATAAACACAACAAGAATGGTAACTGACTACCTTTGCTGGAATTTCATGATTGAATCTTAATGTGCCCC
>NW_005358400.1:37431-41116 GCF_000412655.1 Myotis brandtii
GAAGGTGCCCATTTTTGGCCTACTTTTAAGATCTTCTCTTTGCTTTGATGCCCTGTAGTTTCACTCTTACATGTGGAAGTGAGAATTCCTTCTTAATTATCTTCTCTGGGATTTATTAGATGTTTTGAATTTGTGGATTGGTGTGTTTAAGTTCAGAAAAACACTCAACCATTACTCCTTTAAATATTTTCTCTATGGTCTTCTCTTCTCTGTTTTCTCCATAAGCATCTTTTGCTTGTTTAATTGGTTTCTGGCTTTTTCTTTTCAAACCTGTCCTCCACTCACCAGTAAGAAGTCACTAACATTATTGAGGGGATAACCATTTGGAGTTTATGGTAAAAGTTCCCTTGAGACCCCTTTTGAATTGGCCCTGGCCTTGACTCCTGTCAGTGTGGCTTCAGGGAGCAAAGTTTAAGTCCTCCATGTTTGGTAAAGTACCCTCAGAGGGACAGCCAGCTGCTACACTCCACCTGTGCCTCTGAGTTTCCATGTTCACTTTGCTCTGTGGCTGAAAAAGCTCATTTTATTGAGCTGTAATAAAATGAGCTTTTTAAAGCTTATGCATGCTTTAAAATATATATATGTAGCATTTTTCAGTATTTTTAGTCAACTTCAGTGGGATGGTTAATAACCTAGATACCTGAAAGAGTTTATTTTTATTTGTTTGGTTAGTTTTTCCCTGTTTTTGTTCCCTGAGTTAATGGCTCCCTTTAGGGTAAATGTTTTCTGTTCTCTTTGTCTCTTCTCTTTCTCTTTCAAATGTCATTCTCCATGGTTGCCTTTCATATTGAGAATAAATGGTTAGAGGAGCTACCTGGAAGCAAGGTGTGAGGGTTGTGACTGCAGGCTTTCCCTGAGGAGACAGGGCAGGAGAGGCTGTTAGGCCAGAATGCAGACTTTTTCCTTTGAAGAGATTCTAATCTTTAGAGAGGACCCCTCTTCAAGTGTGGGGTTCTGAATTGGGGGGAAGGGAGGGGTGATAGAATCAGCTGTCTCATATTTACATCTTCAACTCATTCCTTCTGTCAACCCAGGTGCATTGTACCTGAAATTTCTGGAGTCCAATCTACCCTGTGCTTCAGTCAACACCTGTGGTCACCTCAGCTACAGTGAGATCATGTTGACTGTGGACAGTATGCCCTACTTCAGTGGTCGGCAAACTCATTAGTCAACAGAGCCAAATATCAAAGGTACAATGATTGAAATTTCTTTTGAGAGCCAAATTTTTTAAACTTGAACTATATAGGTAGGTACATTGTTATTAACTTAATTAGGGTACTCCTAAGGCTTAGGAAGAGCCACACCCAAGGGGCCAAAGAGCCACATGTGGCTCGCGAGCCGCAGTTTGCCAACCATGGGCCTAGTTCATCCTTCATCCCTGTTTGCCTTGCAGAAACAGGTTGAAACCTCTTGTCAATGATGCTCACACTCCCAAGTGTGGGAGGAAATTCTGAGAAATGGGCTATCATCAATGGTAGACCACAGACTTCCTGGGGACTATGGTGTGATGTATGTGAAAACAGTCCTCTGGTCTCTTTACCATTTAATTTCTAGTAAAGTGGTATAGATATTTTTATATGCATGAGAAGATAAGACATGGGTTAGAAAAGAGTGTCAAGTTGTAAAGAAAACAGGAAATGTTTACAACATTGGAAACTGTTCAGAACAAAACTTCAAAGTCTTTGAGGTTTTGGCTTCCAGAGGTGCAGAAATACCCCTGGTGGAGTAGCTCATTTGGTCAGAGCAACATTTTTCTACCCAAGGTTGCAGGTTTGATCTCAGGTCAGGGCACATATAGAAGCCACTGATGAATGCATAAATAAGTGGAACAACAAATTGGTTTCTCCCTCATTCTAAAAAAATCAATACATTAAAAAATAGGTGCAGAAATGGACAGGAATAGATACAAATTCATATTGTAAAAGGGCACCAACAGGAGGTAGTGTGGCAATTGTTTGCCCATTTTACAATCAATCTACCACAAATGATATCCTAATTACATCCAATTGTACCTAAATGGCTGCAATTTCCTAACTTTATTAAATTTTAATTTACATAAAATAAAATTCAATGCATTCTTTAGTAGATTCAATAATCAGTTTAGTGAAAATATTTTCCAGAAGTCTTGGTATTTCCAATTAGCTTACATATGTGTATATATTTTAACATGTGTGTTCATTTTTTATTTTATTTTATTTTAATTTTTACCTTTTGATCCCTTTCAAACATTTCTCCCACCCTCACCTCTGGCAACCACCAAAACATTATCTGGATCTATGAGCTTGTTATTTTTGTTGTTGTTGTTAATCCTCACCTGAGTATATTCTTCCATTTATTTTTAGAGAGAATGGAAGGGGGGAGAGACACAGAGAGAGAAACCTCAATGTGAGAGAGACACATTGATTGGTTACCTCCCACACATGCCCGGACCAAGGCCAGCAATGCAGCCTGCAACCAAGGTATGTGCCCTTGACTGGATTCAAACTCAGGACCTGTCAATTCATGAGCCAACACATCAATCACTGAGTCAATCCAGCTAGACTTGAGTTTGCTTTCTTATTTTTGTTTTTTGTTTGTTTTAGATTCCACATATAAGTGAGATCATACAGTATTTGTGTTTCTCTGTCTGACATTTCACTTAGCAAATTTCCTTGGGGCCCATCCATATTGTTGCAAATGGCAAGATTTCCTTTTTAGGGCAGAACAAATAAAAGACAAAATGCAAATTGACCGTACCTTTGCTATGCCTTAAGCCACGCTGACCAGCCAATCAGAGTGACTATCTGCAAATTAACCCAACCAAGATGGTGGCCGGCAGCCATGAGGCTGAAGCGAGCAGGAGGCTTGGTTGCTCCAGTGATGGAGGAAGCCAAGCTTACCAGCCAGCTTTGAGCTCCACTGAAGGCAACAAAGTTTCCATTATAGAAGGTAAATAAATCCCAGAATAAAAAAAAGAAAAGAAAAAAAAGGAGAGACTGGGAGCTTCCGTCGCCAGGGGGCTTGGGGAGCCTGAAAAGGGCCATCAGCCCCTCACTCAGGCTGGCCAAACCTCCATGGGGTGAGGGTCCCCACTGAGGAGGGGGCTTGACCAGCCTGCAAACAGCCATCAGCCCCTCACCCAGGCTTGCCAGGCACCCCGGTGGGAACCCCCACCCTGATGGGGGTGTGACCAGCTGCAAACAGCCATCAGCCCCTCACCCAGGCTTGCCAGGCACCCCGGTGGGAACCCCCACCCTGATGGGGGTGTGACCAGCTGCAAACAGCCATCAGCCCCTCACCCAGGCTTGCCAGGCACCCCGGTGGGAACCCCCACCCTGATGGGGGTGTGACCAGCTGCAAACAGCCATCAGCCCCTCACCCAGGCTTGCCAGGCACCCCGGTGGGAACCCCCACCCTGATGGGGGTGTGACCAGCTGCAAACAGCCATCAGCCCCTCACCCAGGCTTGCCAGGCACCCCGGTGGGAACCCCCACCCTGATGGGGGTGTGACCAGCTGCAAACAGCCATCAGCCCCTCACCCAGGCTTGCCAGGCACCCCGGTGGGAACCCCCACCCTGATGGGGGTGTGACCAGCTGCAAACAGCCATCAGCCCCTCACCCAGGCTTGCCAGGCACCCCGGTGGGAACCCCCACCCTGATGGGGGTGTGACCAGCTGCAAACAGCCATCAGCCCCTCACCCAGGCT
>NW_005358400.1:41138-45222 GCF_000412655.1 Myotis brandtii
TCAGTGCACTCCCACAGGGGGAGCTCTGCTCAGCCACAAGTCAGGCTGACAGCTGCCAGTACAGTGGTGGTGGTGGGAGCCTCTCCCACCTGCTCAGCAGCACTAAGGATGTCTGACTGCAGCTTAGGCCTGCTCCCCGCTGGCAAGTGGACATCCCTCGAGAGCTCCCAGGCTGCCAGAGGGATGTCTGACTGCCAGCTTAGGCCCAATTCCCCAGGGAGCAGGCCTAAACCAGCAGGTGGTCATCCCCCAAGGGGTCCCAGACTGTGAGAGGGCACAGGCCAGGCTGAGGGACCCCTGTGAGTGCAAAATTTTTGTGCATTGGGCCTCTAGTATATATATATAATCTCACAATTTCTTTATCCATTCATCCATAAATGGACACAGGTTGTTTCTATCTCTTAGCTATTTTAAATAATGCTGTAACAAACATGAGAGTGAAGATATCTTTTTAAGTTAGTGTTTTTGTTTTCTTCAGCTGAATATACAGTAGTTGAATTGCTGGATCATATGGTAGCTCTATTTTTAATTTTTTGAGGGGCCTCCATACTGTTTTCCACAGTGGCTGCACCAATTTACATTCCCACTAACAGTGCATAAGGGTTCTTTTTTCTTCACATCCTCACTAACACTTGTTATTTTTGTTATTGTGATTATAGCCAGTCTGACAGGTAGAGGTAATATCTCATTGTGGTTTTGATTTTCACTTGCCTGATGACTAGTGATGCTGAGAATCTTTTCATGTACCTGTTAGACATCTGTATGTCTTCTTTGGAAAATGTCTATTCAGAGTTTCTCCCTATTTTTCAAATCAAATTGTTTGGGTGATTTTTGCAATTGAGTTGCATGAGTTCTTTACAGAGCTTGGATATTGTAAGTATTTTCCCCCATTCAGTATGGTGCCTCTTCATTTTGTTGATGGTTTCCTTTGCTGTGCAGAAGCATTTTAATTTGTTGTAGTCCCACTTGTTTATTTTTGTTTTTGGTGTCAGATTCAAACACCTGAGTAAGGAGTTTACCACCTATGTTTTTGTCTAGAAGTTTCATAGTCAGGTCTATGTTTTTCAAGTCTTTAATTTATTTTGACTTAATTTTTGTATCTGGTGTAACACAGTGGAGAACTTCTATTCTTTTCCATGTGACTATCCAGTTCTCCCAACATCTGCTATTGAAGAGACTGTTGTTTTCCTATTGTATATTCTTGGCTCCTTTATCATAGATTAATTGACCATATATGCATAGGTTTATTTTGGGCTATTTTGTTCCAATGATCTATGTATCTGTCTCTATGATCCTCGAAAGCCTCACTACATCCCTTAACAGTGTCATACTGTTTTAATTATTGTTGTTTTGTAATAAAGTTAAAATCAGGTGGCATGATGCCTCCACCTTTGTTCTTTCTCAAGATTACTTTGGTAACTAGAGGTCTTTTGTGTTTCTATACAAGTGTGAGGATTATTTGTTCTATTTCTGTAAAAAATTAACCCTCGCTATAGTTTTGCCTTTCCTATAATTTCATATTATTGTAATGTAGAAGAAGCAATCATTTGTACTTGATGAGTTTCACTTGGCATTTCTGTTAAGGTTTATGCATACTATGGCATGTACGTCTTTTTGTTCTCTTTCACTGCTGACTAGAAGTTCGTAGTATGTGTATTGATAACCTAGGGCTGCTATAAAAACTACCACAAATTGGGAGACTTAGAACAACAGAAACTTATACTCTCACAGTTCTGGAGGCTAGAAGTCCAAAGTCAAGTTGTCTTCTGGGCCGTGCCATCACCGTGGGCTCTTGGAGAGAATCTGTTCTTAGCTTCTTACTTTTTTTTTATCTTCTGGTGTTGCCAGTAATCCTTGGTGCTCACTGCCTGTTTACTCATCACTCAGGTTTCTGCCTCCATTGTCAGGTGGCATTCTC
Organism: Myotis brandtii; assembly: GCF_000412655.1. Lineage (NCBI taxonomy): Eukaryota > Metazoa > Chordata > Mammalia > Chiroptera > Vespertilionidae > Myotis > Myotis brandtii. The sequence continues at coordinate 43,057 of NW_005358400.1, forward strand.
TTCTTGTAAGGACACCAATCATCTTAGATTAAGGGACCACCCAGTTCCAGTATGACCTCATTTTAACAAATTATATCTCCAAAGGATCTATCTACACTATTAAAAGAGAAACATGCAAATTGGTCATCACTCCGCTGCCCCCACCAGCCAATCAGGATAGAGTATGCAAATTAACCCAACAAAGATGGCAGGTTAATTTGCATACACAGCAGAGCGTGGACTGAAGATTGAAGACTGAAAATTGAAGACTGGGTCTGTTTTGTTTCTATAATTGAAACTTTGTTGCCATCACAGAAGCTCTAAGCTCTAAGCTTCTCTCCGCTACAGCCAGAGAGAAGGGCCTGGGTTCCGGGGGTCAGAGGAAAACTGGTTCCTGCAGCCCGGGGAAGGAAGGCATATTGCATGAATCTCTTCATGCAATTGGCCTCTAATCCTATCTAATAAAAGAGAATCATGCAAATTGACAATAACCCCGACACCCTTCCCATTGGCTAATCAGCAGGATATGCAAATTAACTGCGAACCAAGATGGCAACCGGCAGCCAAACAGCTGAAGCGAACAGGAGGCTTGCTTGCTCCAGTGATGGAGGAAGCCAAGGTTCCCCGCCTGCCGCCGCCCAGCTCTGAGTTGAACTCTAAGCAACTATGTTGCAGTTATAGAAGCTAACCAAGCTCTAGAGACTGGCTTTCAGCCAGCTTTGGCCTCAGAGCTTAGAGCTGCAGTGATGGCAACAGAGTTTCAATTATAGAAGCCAAACAAACCTAGAAACCTGCTTTTAGCCAGCTTCAGCCTCAGAGCTTAGAGCTGCTGTGATGGCAACAGAGTTTCAATTATAGAAGCCAAACAAACCTAGAAACCTGCTTTCAGCCAGCTTCGGCCTCAGAGCTTAGAGCTGCTGTGATGGCAACAGAGTTTCAATTATAGAAGCCAAACAAACCTAGAAACCTGCTTTCAGCGCTGGGAGCTTAAGTTGCCCTCCAGCCTGAAAACAGCTCTCAGGCCCTCATCCAGACTGGCCAGGCACCCCAGTGGGGACCCCCACCTTGAAGGAGGTGTGACCAGCTGCAAACAAACATCAGCCTGTCATCCAGGCTGGCCAGGCACCCATGTGGAACCCCCACCCTAATCTGGGACACTCTTCAGGGCAAACCAGCTGGCCCCCACCCATGCACCAGGCCTCTATCCTATACTACAGGCAGTGCGGGACAGCTCGAGCTGCCATCCGGGCCCCATGTGCAGCCCTGGACAGTGAGGCATAAGCCCCGCCCCCAGCAGGGACCCCTGTGTGCCACCTGAGCCCCTAGCCAGGAACTCGTGCTGCCTAAGCCCCACACTGCTAATCCCCACCCCCAGCTGGGACCCTATGACTATTGGAGAGCAGGAAGGCATTTTAATTATGATGTGTCTTTTTGTGGGCCTCTTTGGGGTCCTCTTGTTTGGAACTCTCTGTGCTTCCTGGACTTGTAAGCCTATTTCTTTCACCAAGTAGGCAAGTTTTCTGTTATTATATTCAAATAGGTTTTAAATATATTGCTCTATCACTTTTCCTTCTCACACCCTTATAATGTGAATGTTGAAGCCTGGCCTTCGGACAGCCCCCAGCTGGGCCTGCTCCCCGGTCGCCATGGGGATCCGGGAGCAGGAGAGCAAGCCCGGCCTGCGGTCAGTTCAAAGCTCGGCCTGCTCCCTGGTTGCCATGGAGACCTGGGAGCAGGAAAGCCCGGCTTGCAAGCAGCACCCCCATCCTGGCTATAGCTCAAGGGAGAGTACAACATGCAGTGGAGGCCAGGAGCCTGAGAGATCAACACAGAGGGTCTCCTGCTCCAAGCCTCCATGGTGGGCAGTCCCCCAGCAGACACACACACACACACACACACACACACACACACACACACAGTGCCTGCTCTGAGCCTCCAATGTGGCTGGGGCAAACCCCCATTGGGGACACACACACACACACATACACACACATGGCAACTGCTTCGAGCCTACGTGGTATGGCCAGGAGCAGGCCCTAGCAGACAGACAGACAGACACACACACACACACACACACGGGACGCCTGCTCTGAGCCTCTGCTGCTAGACTGTGCCCATCAGTAGGACATCCACTGAAGACTTCCGGACTGTGAGAGGGGCAGGCTGGGCTGAGGGAACCCCACCCCC
>NW_005358400.1:47009-48832 GCF_000412655.1 Myotis brandtii
TTGTGACATGTTTCTTTGTCTCCATATTTTGGCTGCTTCCCTGTGTTTATTTTTATGATTTAGGTAGAGCTGCTATGTCTCTTGGAATTTGAAGAATGACCTTGTGTAGTAGGTGTCCCGTGGGGCCCAATGGCTCAGCCTCTACAGTGACTTGAATTGGGCACTCTAGGTGTGCCTCTGTGTGGACTGTGTGCAAAGTCTTATAGTTGAACCTTGATTGCTGTAGACTGTGCCCATCAGTAGGACATCCACTGAAGACTTCCGGACTGTGAGAGGGGCAGGCTGGGCTGAGGGAACCCCACCCCCAGTGCACGAATTTCTTGCACCGGGCCTCTAGTTTTTAAATAAGAATACATTCTGAGGTTACAGGTGTTAAAACTTTAACATATATTTTTGGAGGCACAATTTAACCCACAACAGTATGGTTATACCAGAATTTGTTTATTCATTCACCAATTGAAGAACATTTGAGTGCTTCCCATGTGCGCTATTATGAATATTATAACTAGGTGACATTCATATACAAGTCTATGTTTTTATTTCTCTTAAGAAAATCCCTACAAGTGGGATAGCTGGTTTGCATGTTTAATTTTATGAGTTAATGTCTATTCCCCCCACACAAAATGTGGTAGCTTTATATATATTTTTCTTTTATAAAATCTTTATTGTTGAGTTATAACAGATGTTCCCCTTTTTGCCCCCATTGGCCCCCTTCGACCCGGTTCCCACCCCACCCCAGGTCTCCACCATCCTATTGTATGTGTCCATAGGTAATGCATATATGCATGTAAGATCTTTAGTTAATCTCTTCCTGCTCCCCCTCCTCCCTTTCCTTTGAGATTCCTCAGTCTGTTCCATGTGTCCATGCATCTGATTCTATTTTATTCATCAGTTTATTATATTCATTAGATTTCTTGTTCATTTATTTTGATTCATAGATTAAATTCTTACTAGATATGTATTTATTGCCATTTTAATGTTCATATTTTTATATTTTTCTTCTTCCTCATCTTAAAAAATACGCTTCAAAATTTTATGTAATACTGGTTTAGTGGTGATGAACTCCTTGTCTGTGAAGCTCTTTATCTGACCTTCAACTCTAAATGATAGCTTTGCTGGGTAGAGTAATCTTGGTTATAGGTCCTTGATATTCATCACTTTGAATATTTTTTGCCACTCACTTCTGGCCTGAAAAGTTTCTGAGAAATCAGCTGGCAGTCTTATGGGTGCTCCCTTGTAGGTAACTGTTTTTCTCTTGCTAATTTTAAGTTTCTCTCTTTATCTGTAAACTTTGGCATTTTAATTATGATGTGTCTTTTTGTGGGCCTCTTTGGGGTCCTCTTGTTTGGAACTCTCTGTGCTTCCTGGACTTGTAAGCCTATTTCTTTCACCAAGTAGGCAAGTTTTCTGTTATTATATTCAAATAGGTTTTAAATATATTGCTCTATCACTTTTCCTTCTCACACCCTTATAATGTGAATGTTGGTGTGCTTGAAGTTGTCCCCATGGCTCCTTAGACTGTCTTCATATTTTTTAATTCTTTTTTCTTTTTGCTCTTCTGTTTGGGTTTTTTTTGCTTCCTCATATTACAAATTGTTGATTTGATTCTTGGAATCCTCTATTATTGAAACCCTGTAAATTATCCTTTATTTCTACTAGTGTAAGCTTAATTTCTGACTGGTCCTTTTTCATGTGTTTGACATTCTCACTATGATCCGTGAAAGCCTCAATACATCCCTTGATGCTCTCTTTCAGTCCCTTGAAGCTCTAAGTAAGATCCTTGATTAACCTTATAACCATGGTTTTGAACTCTGTATTCAGTA
>NW_005358400.1:49692-62144 GCF_000412655.1 Myotis brandtii
GAGGATTTCCACCTTAAAAATATTGAATCTTTAAGTCCAAAACATTGCATTTACTTAGGTTTTGGTTTCCTATCGCAATTTTCAGTGTATAGTTATGTGCATCTTTTATTTAATTTATTTTAACTGCTTTATTTTAAACTCGAGGCCCGGTGCATGAAATTTGTGCCCTGGGAGGAGGGTACCGTCAGCCCAGTCTGCACCTTCTCCAATCCAGGACCTCTTGGGGGATGTTCAACTGCCGGTTTAGGCCGGATCCCCAGGATCATGGCTAAACCAGTAGTTGGACATCCCTCTTGCAATCTGGGACCGCTGGATCCTACCAGCTCAACTGCCTGCCCACCTGATTGCCCCTAACTGCCCCCCTTAACCACCACTGCCTGCCCACCTGATTTCCACTAACTGCCCCCTCCCTTAACCACCACTGTGTCCTGGCCTGATCGCCCCCAACTGCCCCCACTGCTGGCCTGGTTGCCCACAAATGCCCCCCTTCTGGCCTGGTTGCCCCTACCTGCCCCTCTTGCCGACCTGGTTGCCCCATGCAGCCTGCTAGTCAGTCATTTGGTCATCCCTCATTAATGCCACTGCCACCTGGTTGCACCATGCAGCTGCTGTGTGGTTGCTACTGTTACTGTTTGGTTGTCCCATCTGGTCATGACTGCCCTAGGCTATTATTTGTATAGACTGTATTATTTTTTAAATTTAATATTCCCATTGTTCATTACTAGAAAATAAATATATGTGTTGACTATTGAGCTTGTCTCCTGCAATTGTGTAGATTCTCTTATCTCCCATTTTTTTATAGTCCTTAACATTTTCAACATACATGATCATGTCATCTGCAAATTATAACAGTTTTACTTTGTTCTACCCAAACTTTGTGCTTTTTTTCGTCTTGTCCTGTTTCAATGGCTTGAGTCTCTGAGATGATATTGAAGAGAAGTAATGAGAAGTGACATTCTTGCCTGATGCCTAATATTAAATCTAAAACAATTGGCCTGTTACTGTTAATTTTGATGTGGTGGCAGTTAATTTGCATATCTTGCTGATTAGCCAATGGGAGGCATAGTCAAGTTATGGTCAATTACCATGTTTGTTTATTATTAGGTATGATACTTTTTTGTCCTAATTAAGGAATTTTTGTTTAACACCATATCACAAAGATTTTGTTTTATACATACTTTTCTGGAAGTGGAATTGTGTTAGCTTTTGCATTTAGGTATAAGTCCATTTTTTAAATTCATTTATTTTGTGTGTGTGTGATGTGAGCTAAGGATTCAGGCTAATTATTTTTCCCAACAGATATCTTGCTATTTCAACACAATTTCTTGAAAGAACTGTCTTTTCTCAGTTATATTGCTTTGACATCTTTATTGAAAATCAACTGATGATTTAAATATGGATCTGTTTCTGGATCCTCTATTCTTTTCCATTGATCTCTGCATTATTTTTACACTTCTATGGCATTATCTGGATTAATATGCCTTTATAGTAAGTCTTGATAACAAGTATTCTTATTCTTCCATATTTCTTTCTTTTAAAAATTTGTTTTGATTATTCTATGTCTTCTCCCTTTCCATGCAAATTTTAAAATCTGCTTAACAATTTCTTTCAAAACTTCAGTTAGGATTTTGTTTAGGAATCCACTGAATTCATAGATTAATTAGGGGAGGATTTCCACCTTAAAAATATTGAATCTTTAAGTCCAAAACATTGCATTTACTTAGGTTTTGGTTTCCTATCGCAATTTTCAGTGTATAGTTATGTGCATCTTTTATTTAATTTATTTTAACTGCTTTATTTTAAACTCAAGGCCCGGTGCATGAAATTTGTGCCCTGGGAGGAGGGTACCGTCAGCCCAGTCTGCACCTTCTCCAATCCAGGACCTCTTGGGGGATGTTCAACTGCCGGTTTAGGCCGGATCCCCAGGATCATGGCTAAACCAGTAGTTGGACATCCCTCTTGCAATCTGGGACCGCTGGATCCTACCAGCTCAACTGCCTGCCCACCTGATTGCCCCTAACTGCCCCCCTTAACCACCACTGCCTGCCCACCTGATTTCCACTAACTGCCCCCTCCCTTAACCACCACTGTGTCCTGGCCTGATCGCCCCCAACTGCCCCCACTGCTGGCCTGGTTGCCCACAAATGCCCCCCTTCTGGCCTGGTTGCCCCTACCTGCCCCTCTTGCCGACCTGGTTATTCATAGATATTAGGGGAGGATTTCCACCTTAAAAATATTGAATCTTTAAGTCCAAAACATTGCATTTACTTAGGTTTTGGTTTCCTATCGCAATTTTCAGTGTATAGTTATGTGCATCTTTTATTTAATTTATTTTAACTGCTTTATTTTAAACTCGAGGCCCGGTGCATGAAATTTGTGCCCTGGGAGGAGGGTACCGTCAGCCCAGTCTGCACCTTCTCCAATCCAGGACCTCTTGGGGGATGTTCAACTGCCGGTTTAGGCCAGATCCCCAGGATCATGGCTAAACCAGTAGTTGGACATCCCTCTTGCAATCTGGGACCGCTGGATCCTACCAGCTCAACTGCCTGCCCACCTGATTGCCCCTAACTGCCCCCCTTAACCACCACTGCCTGCCCACCTGATTTCCACTAACTGCCCCCTCCCTTAACCACCACTGTGTCCTGGCCTGATCGCCCCCAACTGCCCCCACTGCTGGCCTGGTTGCCCACAAATGCCCCCCTTCTGGCCTGGTTGCCCCTACCTGCCCCTCTTGCCGACCTGGTTGCCCCATGCAGCCTGCTAGTCAGTCATTTGGTCATCCCTCATTAATGCCACTGCCACCTGGTTGCACCATGCAGCTGCTGTGTGGTTGCTACTGTTACTGTTTGGTTGTCCCATCTGGTCATGACTGCCCTAGGCTATTATTTGTATAGACTGTATTATTTTTTAAATTTAATATTCCCATTGTTCATTACTAGAAAATAAATATATGTGTTGACTATTGAGCTTGTATCCTGCAATTGTGTAAATTCTGTTATCTACCATTTTTTTCATAGTCCTTAACATTTTCTACATACATGATCATGTCATCTGCAAATTATAACAGTTTTACTTTGTTCTACCCAAACTTTGTGCTTTTTTTCGTCTTGTCCTGTTTCAATGGCTTGAGTCTCTGAGATGATATTGAAGAGAAGTAATGAGAAGTGACATTCTTGCCTGATGCCTAATATTAAATCTAAAACAATTGGCCTGTTACTGTTAATTTTGATGGTAGATATAGTTTTGTTTTGTTTTCCCCTAGATGTCCTGAATCAGGTTGAGGAAGTTCCTTTCTATTCTTAGTTTGCTAAAAGGTTTTAATTATGATTAGTTCTTATATTTTATCAAATGTTTTTTTCTGGAATGTTTGAAATAACTATATTTTAGGCAATCTGTTGATGGTCAGTATGTTTATTATCAAATGTTAAACTGTGCAGATAAGATTAACCTAATTCAGTCATAATATAGTATTTTTATGTACATTGTTTAGTTTCATTTGCTAATATCTTAAAAAAGATTTTTGTCTATTTTCATTAATGATGTTGGCCCATGGTTCTTTTTTGTGTGATGTCTTCATCTGGTTTTATTTTATGGCATGTTTGACCTTATGCAATAAAGTGAGATGTGTTTCCTTCTCTTCTATTTTCTGAGTTTGTGTTAGATTGGTACCATATATACTTTTTTTAGTCTGTGAGAGATACACTTTATTTTAAAAGTCCAAGTCACTTTTCAACTTTTCAACACTGTTCTTTTATTCAGTATTATATAAGTAGATTTTAGGTTATAAAGAAATATTTATGAAATATATATTTTTCAATTCACTGTTTTGTTTTTTACCAATACTCTTCAGATTGTCTGAGTTCTAAGAATCAATATAAATTCAAAATATCTTTAATTTAAATTTTTTCTACTATAGTCGATATTCAATATTATTTCATGTTAGTTTCAGTTATATAGTATAGTAGTTAGACAGTGATATAATTTACAAAGTGATACCACCAATAATTCAAGTACCCATCAGGACCATATTTAGTTTTTACACTAAATAGGTATCACAGCTTTTATCCACTCATCTATTGATTATATTCCCTACCCTGTACTATATAAAACCTGTGAATGATTTTGTGTTTGTATGTGGTTTAAATTCTTTTTTCACTTTTTCTATTACAGTTTACATCCAATGTTATTTTGTATTGATTTCAGCTATATAGCATATTGGTTAGGCAATCATGTAATTTACAATGTGTTCTCCCTGATATTTCCAGTATCCACCTAGCACAATACATGGTTATTACACTATAATTAACTATATTCCTATGCTGTACTTTATATTTCATGAATATTTTATAACCACCAATATGCACTTCTTAAACTTTCGGGTTTTTTCAGGCAGTAACCCCAAGCCCCATCCCTCTCTGGCAATATTCAGTCTTATATTGAATCTAAAAATCTCTTTATATGGGTGTTTTTTATTATCCTATCTAATAATAGAGAAACTTGGTAATTAACCATAACTTAGCTACACTTCCCATTGGCTAATTATCGAGATATGCAAATTAACTGCCAACCAAGATGGCGGCTGGCAGCCAGGCAGCTGAAGCGAACAGAGGTTTGCTTGCTCCAGTAATGGAGGAAGCCAAGGTTCCCCGCCTGGCGCTGCTGGCCTCTGAGCTGCAGTCTAAGAAACAATGTTGCAATTATAGAAGGTAAATAAATCCCAGGAACCTGCTTTCAGCCATCAGAGATGGAGCTAGCAGGACCGAAACAGTGTTACAATTATAGAACCCAAACAAACCCAGATACCTGCTATCAGCAGCCAAGGTCTCAGAGCTGGAGCCGAGCCTCAGAGCTAAAGCTGGCTCTCAGCTCCAGTGAGAGCCACAGAAGGTAAATAAATCCCAGAATAAAAAAAAAAAGGAGAGGTTGGGAGCTATCTTTAATTTAAATTTTTTCTATTATAGTTGATATTCAATATTATTTCATGTTAGTTTCAGGTATATAGTATAGTAGTTAGACAGTGATATAATTTACAAAGTGATACCCCCAATAATTCAAGTACCCATCAGGATCATATTTAGTTTTTACACTAATTATGTATCACAGCTTTTATCCACTCATCTATTGACTATATTCCCTACCCTGTACTATATAAAAACCTGTGAATGATTTTGTGTTTGTATGTGGTTTAAATTCTTTTTTCACTTTTTCTATTACAGTTTACATCCAATATTATTTTGTATTGATTTCAGCTATATTGCATATTGGTTAGGCAATCATGTAATTTACAATGTGTTCTCCCTGATATTTCCAGTATCCACCTAGCACAATACATGGTTATTACACTATAATTAACTATATTCCTATGCTGTACTTTATATTTCATGAATATTTTATAACCACCAATATGCACTTCTTAAACTTTCGGGTTTTTTCAGGCAGTAACCCCAAGCCCCATCCCTCTCTGGCAATATTCAGTCTTATATTGAATACCCGCCTGCCCCCCGAGTGCACAAATTTTTGTGCACCGGGCCTCTAGTTATTTATATTAGTCTTTAGGTTCCATATATAGGTGAAATAATTTGGTATTTGTCTTTCACTGACTGACTTATTTTACTTAGCATAATACCTTCTAGGTCCATTCATCGTGCTTCAAATGGTAATATTTAATTCATCATTGTGGCTGATTAATATTCCACTGTATATATGTACCACAGCTTTTATCCACTCATCTATTGATAGTTAATTGGGTTGCTTCCATATCTGGGCTACTGCAAATAATGTTCCAATGAACATAGTGGTACATATATTCTTTTGAATTAGTGTTTTGTGTTTCTTCATATTTATATCCAGAAATAGAATCACTGGGTCATTAGGCAGTTACATTTTCAATTTTTTGAGGACCCTCCAAATTTTTTTCCATAGTGGCTGCACTAATCTACATTCACAAAGTGGATTCACACTAGCAGTCATGAGAGTTCCCTTTTCTCCACATCTTCGCCATCACTTGCTTTTTGTTGATTTATTAATGATAGCCATTCTGATAGGTGTGTGCTGATATCCAATTGCGGTTTTCATTTGCATTTCTCTGATGATTAGTGACATTGAACATGATTTTCTATGTCTGTTGGTGGCCATCTAGTCCTCTTTGGAGAATTGTCTATTCAAGTTCTTTGCCCATTTTTAAATTGGATAGTTTTTGGGTGTTGAGATGTATGAGTAGTTTATAAATATTGGATAGTAGCCCTTATCAGTTGTATCATTGCCAAATATCTCCTCCTAGTTAGTACATTATCATTTTGTTTTTTGATGGTTCCCTTTGCTGTGAAAAAATTTCTAAGTTTAATGTAGTCCCATTTTCCTCCCTTTGGTTTTCCTTGCCTGAGGAGATATATGAGAAAATATATTGCTAAGGGAAATGTCAGATATTTTTCAGCCTGTTTTCTTTTAGATGTTTTATGTTTTCATTTTGTTTTTTAGATCCCCATATATTTATTTTTTAAAACCAAGAGATGTACAAGGACATCAGAAACTGCTACCCCAACATGCTGTTGCTGGTGACCAAGACACTTCAGTGCTACCATGTCCTTGGCAGTGAAGGGCATGGTTTAAGTGAAGAGAGTGAAGAAGTTCTTTGGGGCAATATCCATCAGGGTGTAGTGGTCCTCTTTACTGACAAGGAAGACTTAAGGGCCATTTCCTTTGATTAGTATGTAGCCAAAAGCAGTAAACACAGCCCTCAGAGCCTGTTCCAGCAGTATGGAAAAAGTTACTATGCCTTCAACAACTGGGCCACTGCAGGAGGGGTGGGGGATGGGAGCATAGAGAGCAGCTGGCAGAGCTGGTGGCTGTGGTAGAGTTCTTGAGGATGGAGCATGAGGGAGCTTTCTACAGAAATGAACTCTTCTTCAATTCACAGATCCTCCAAGGAGGTGGGGGAGGACCCCATAGAGCAGACTACAGGTACTATTTGGACAAGGTGAAAGCACAGACTGGAAGGCAAAAGAAAGGCCTGAAAAAAATGTGACTGGGAGTAACTAAGCATCGAAGGTAGTCCACAGAATCAAAAGTTGTATGTTGTCTGATACTTCAGCTTCTTTATTTTTTTATATTAATATTCATGAAATATCTTTTCCATCCCATTACACTCATTCTCTGTGTGTCTTTCATTTTGTGGTGAGTTTCTTGTAGACAGCATATATGTGTGTCTTTCTTTCTTATCTATTTAACTCCCCTATGTCCTTTGATTGGAGCAATTCATAACTTTACATTTACATTTATTATAGATAAGTATGTATTTATCACCATTTTATTAATTGCAGCTATGTTCCTCTTTTTTTTCTTTCTTCTTCTAATAGATATTCCTTTAAAATTTCTTTTAATACTGGTTTGATGACTTTTAACTCATTTAGATTTTTATTTTCTGGGAAGCTTTTTATCTTTCCTTCCATTTTAAATATTAATCTTTATTGGAAGAGTAATGTTTGTTGTAAGTTCTTACTTTTCATGACTTTGAATATTTCATGCCACTCTCTTCTGGCCTTGAAAGTTCCTATTGAGGAGGAATCAGCTGTCAGTCTTATGGGAGCTCACTTGTACAAAACTGTCTTTCTCCTGCTGCTTTTAAGATTCTCTCTTTGTTCCTAGCCTTTGCCATTTTAATGAAGATGCGTGTTGGTGTGGGTCTCTTTAGACTCATCTTAATTGGGCCTCTCTAAACTTCCTGGGCCTTTGTGACTTTTTCCTTCTCTAGGATAGGAAAGTTTAATTCATTATATTTTAAAATATGTTCTCAATCTCCTGCTGTCTTTTGGCCCCTTCTGGTTTTCATATGATGTGAATATTGTAATCCTATCTAATAATAAACAAATATGGTAATTGACCATACCTTCCCTATGCCTTCCATTGGCTAATCAGCATGATATGCAAATTAACCACCAACAAAGATGGCAGCTAATTTGCATACTGCAGGCAGGGCAGGCCAGTGTGAGCTGCCATCCCGGCCCCCATGTGCTGCTTAAGCCCCACCCCTAGCCGGGACCCCTGTGTGCAGCCCTGTGCAGCGGGACCCCCGTGTGCGGCCCTGGGCGGGCAGGACCCCCGTGAGCGGCCCTAGGCAGACGGTACCCTCGTGTGTGGCCCTGGGCAGCAGGGCTTGGTGTCACGATTGGCTGAGGAAACCCTATTCTTGCAGGAATCTTCCTGCAACAGGCTTCTAGTGTTTCATATTATCCCAGAAGTTCACCTTTTTGCTCCTCTGATAGGGTGTTTTCTTCTACCTTATCTTCAAAATTGCTGGTTTGATTCTTTGTTTTATCTAATCTGCTGTTGAATCCTTCTAGTGTATTCTTCATTACTGACATTGTGTTCTTCAATTTTGTTTTTGTGTTTGAGTGTGTGTGTGTGTGTGTGTGTGTGTGTGTGTGTGTGTGGTTGTATGTCCTTTGTTTTGCTTGCTATCTCTTTTTTGAAGATCTCACTAAATTCCTTCACCTCTGTGTCTGGTAGATGGCATACCTCCATTTCATTTCATTGTTTTTTTGGAGATTTCTCCTGTGTTTTCCCCAAAGGGGAATGTTTGTCTCCCCTATTTAGCCACTTCTCTGTACTTGTTTCTGTGTATTAGGAAAATTATCTATGTCTCCCAGTCTTACATAGTAGGTGGGGCTCAGTGGCACAGTGTCCATGATCACCTAAGCTACATGTTTCAGGAAAGTTCCAAGTGGTATATATGTTTGCCCTCCTATTGTCATTGAGTCTTGATTGTTGTTGGCCCATCCATGGGTTGGGTTGACCTTCACACTGGCTGATTATGAGGTCAACATCAACCACAGTGTATGATCTGACTCCATGAAGCAACATTTGCCCCAGCAGCACATGATGCCTACAAATATATCTTTTTGAGTGTGTTGCCTGTGGGCTCATTGGGTCATGCTCTGATGTGGTCTGAAGCTCACCACCAGATAGTGGCTCTGGGGCCTATTGGGAGGCAGTCTGGTGTAGGGCAATGACTGTATCTGCATGTGACTGACCCTGGGTTACCTATTTGGAGCTATAAAATGATCTACAGTCTGTGGTTGACTCTGCTGGGCCTGAGTATATGAGGAAGGGTCAAGCTGTCCAACAAGGATAGATTGTACGTCACCAAGTCTGGGGAAAGTTCAACAAAAGGCAGGTAGAATTTTTAGGTGTTAAATTGGACCTGTCTCTTACCTGAGCAAGTTTGGACAGCTCCTCCCCTCACTTCCTCTTTCCTTCTCAATATGTTTGCTTAGCATTGCCTTCAAAGTCAGAGAAGGGAGCAAGGCCCAGATTTTCCAGGTAAAGCAACATGGGTGTTTTTGTGTGTTTTAGGGGAAGAGGATGGAGGCAGGGAAATGTGGGACTTGGTGCAGAGGGGACATCTATCCTTATTCTATATCTTAAACCTCTTGGCATACTTGCTCTCAATATATGTCTCTCCTTGCTTTCTCTTTCCTCTGCCTGCTGATATTAGCTGTGATCCATTTTAAAGGCTGAGCCATATAAAATAGTACCTCTTGCCCTAGTCAGTTTGGCTCTGTGGATAGAGCATTGCCCTACTAACCAAAGGGTCCTGGGTTCAATTCTGGTCAAGGGCATACCTCAGTTGCAGATTCCTCCTGCTCCTGAACCAGGGCCCTGATTGGGGCTCATGGAAGAGGTAACCAATCGATATGTTTCTCTCACATAAATATTTCTCTCTGTCTTTCCCTCTCTATTCCACTCTCCCTAAAAATTAATGGAAAAATATCATCAGGTGAGGATTAAAAGAAAGAAATAGGAAAATATTACCTGTTTTAGGGATTGATGCTCAGAGGATAATTGTACAAATAAATGATTTCTTTCACCATTTATTAAATTTATAAATAATTTTGATGCTTTCAGGGATAGAATTTGGTGAGCAGACAGAATTATCTCTGAGGGTAATTGGTGGGTGAAGAGAATTGGAAAGTGTAAGAAGCACAGCTCAGTGGGGTTCCCCTTCTGAACAGTCATCACCTACATCAATTTTGTGGCCAAAGTTGAATGTAACCATTATATGATTTCTCTTCTTAGTTTTTAAAAAGCTGTATCTAACTCCCTATTTTTAAGGCATAAAGACATAACTCTTCTTTCAAAAAGAGTGTTTGTCTTTTTAACAGTGATTAAAGTTTGTATATGATGGCCTCCTATCAGATGAGCCTGTCTTTAACAACTAGAATTTTCAGCCTGTCCCCATCAAGGTCTGCTCCAATACAGTTCTTCAAACAGCTTTCCTCATTTCCAAACAATTCTAGATGGGAAGGACAAAAATATTTACAGTGTAATATCATGTTTCTATGCCACTAAGCATTTATAAAAAGGAAAAGATAATCTTTTTACAGATGTATCCTGGACATAAAGATCAGAGAGAAAGCAGGAATCAGAGTTGCCAGAAGCCAGTCCACTCTTGCTGCTTGACACAGTCGTTACAGGGAAGAAACATCTGTACAGCACATATTTCAAGGGACCTGGCATATACTGCATACTGTTCTTAATATGTTTGCTCCCCTTTTTTTAGCGCTATGTGTTATAACCAGAGCCACGTCCCTGAGAAAGGTTGTTTCTCCAGGTGGGAATTTTCCTCTGGAGTTAGGGATTAACAGGACTAAGGAAGAGAATAAATCAGTAAAACCCCCTAGTGTTACAGAAATACCATGTACTACTTATGAAGAACTTGGAATAAGACTGTTGGCAATAAATTTGGGACTTGTTGGGCCCACATCCCCAGGGGTCTGCCCACCAGGGAAAGCACCAAAGCCTATACCCCTGGAGACCAACACAGGGAAGTCCCAGGGAAGGCAAGCAGCGGGGCTGGGAGGACATAACCTTTACTGGGTAGAATAATCTCCTTCAGTCACTTCCTTGTAGCTTGTCAGTAGAGCAGTAGAATAGTGACCTTGGAATAGCCCTTATAATGGAACACAGAGATTAACCTAGACAAGATTAAAATCAACAGAACTAGATAGAGACAGGATTTTTGGCAAAGGTCAAATAAGAAACTATGAAAATGAAACAAGGAACTGTAGAAGGTTACCCAAAACATACCACGATGTGATTATAGAGGCATGCTTATAAAATCAACTGGTATAAATACAGATGTAACAGTACAATAAAGAGAGAACCTGGCTAGGCTGATCATCTGAACGCTGTCTCCGAGTCCTTCATTCTTCGCCCACTCTGTCCACACCTTTGGGAACCCCTGGACCTGCTGGGGCTGGACCCCAACACAGAGTGATTTTTTGTTCTTGTTGTTTTTAATCCTCAAGAAAGGACATTTTTCCTTCGATTTTTTTAGAGAGTAGAACGGAGGGCAGAATGGAGGAATGGGACTGAGACCAAGGGACACATTAATGTGAGAGTGGCACATCAATTAGTTGCCTCTTGCATGAACCCAATAAAGGTTAATGACCAAACTTTCTGGGCCAGAGTGATTTTTAATGAATTTCTTTACTTACAAATATTTATTGAGAACCCCTCTTTGTCCAGTATTGTGCTTTTTCCCAGATAATAAGGGAAATAGAAGACAGAGATGGTCCTACAATTATCACATATTAAATTTATTAGGGCATCATCCTATCTAATAAAAGACAAATAGGGTAATTAACCATACCTCCGCTACACTTCCCATTGGCTAATCAGGGCGATATGCAAATTAACTGCCAACCAAGATGGCGGCCGGCAGCCATGCAGCTGAAGCGAACATGAGGCTTGCTTGCTCCAGTGATGGAGGAAGCCAAGGTTCCCCGACTGCCGCGGCCCGGCTCTGAGCTCCTGAAGCAACAGTTCCAAAAGCAACAATGTTTCAATTATAGAAGCTAAACAAACCCCAGATACCTGCTTTCAGCCAGCCACGGCCTCAGAGCTGGAGCGAGCAGGACAGCAACAATGTTTCAATTATAGAACCCAAACAAAACCCAGATAACTGCTTTCAGCCAGCCACGGCCTCATGGCTGGAGCTGGGGCTCAGAGCTGGAGCCTCCAGTGACAGCTATAGAAGGTAAATAAATCCCAGAATAAAAAGAAAAAGAAAAAAAGGAGAGGCTGGGAGCTTCAGTTGCCCGCCAGCCTGAAAACGGCCCTCAGCCCCTCTCCCAGACTGACCAGGCACCCCAGTGGGAACCTCACTCTGAAGGTGGTGTGACCAGCTGCAAACAACCATCAGCCCCTCATCCAGCCTGGCCAGGCACCCAAGTGGAACATCCACCCTGGTCCGGGACACCCTTCAGGGCAAAACAGCCAGCCCCCACCTGTGCACCAGGCCTCTATCCTATATAGTGAAAGGATAATATGAAAACTGACCCTGACAGCAGAAGGACTGGGAATGACTGGTCACTATGACACACACTGACCACCAGGGGGCAGATGCTCAATGCAGGAGCTGCCCTCTGGTGGTCAGTGCGCTCTCACATGGG
>NW_005358400.1:62392-63369 GCF_000412655.1 Myotis brandtii
CAGGCGCCGGGCTGAGAAACCCCCCCCCCCGCTCCGAGTGCAAAAGTTTTTGTGCACCGGGCCTCTAGTAGGTTATATATGTTTCAGGTATACAAGTATATATGACATCATCGGTATATTGCAGTGCATTCTCACCACACAAAACCTTGCCTCCTTCCATCACCATATATTGACCCTTTTACTTTCTTCAACCTTTCACCACCCCCATTTTCTCTAGTTGTCACCATACTGTTGTCTGTGTCTATGAGTTTGTCTGATTGTTTGCTTTGTTCACTGGTTGACTTCTATTTTATATCCCAAATATAAGTGAAATCATATAGTTCTTCTCTTTTTTCATTGGTCATTTTTGCTTAGCATGATACTCTTAAGATCCTGTTAACTGGATAATTTTGAATTAGATCCCCCCAGGGTCATGTCTGGTAGTTAACAGGCTCTTGGGCAGGCCAGGATGATGGGGACAACTGGTCCTTGAGTTCTTCATCATCAAGCAGGCTAGTTCAGGCCTCTTCATAAAGAAGTTGCAGGGTTCTGAAGACCAGAAGGAGACAGCAAGCCAAAGCACATCAGCACTTTTGGAGTCTACTTGCCTCATGCTTCTACTGCCCTATTGTCCAGAGCAAGTGACAGGGCCCACCCAGATGCAAGGAGTGGAGAAACAGATCAGCACCTTGTGGGAGGAGCTGCAGATCCACATCCCAATGAGGCATTGAAGTATGGTAGCAACCATCTCAGGTAGAAACTGTAGTTTAATTCTAACCCTGCTCTTTGGCTTAACAATAGAAAAGTTATTTTGATTTTCTGAATTGTATACATCATCCCATTCGATTGAATGACTATCCCATTGATTGTTATCTTACTGGTTTTAGAAAGCACATTCTTCTGTACCTGGGAAACAGGACAGCACAATTATCCTAAATTGTTTTAGTGGCCACAGATAATGCGTTCCAGTTGACTCAGTGGTCCCAAGACCAGGACAG
>NW_005358400.1:63541-64617 GCF_000412655.1 Myotis brandtii
TAATTAACATGCTTAATTCTGCTTCTGTAAACTGCTTTTTTGCGAACCAGGTTCCTCATTCCAAACCCTGGGATGTAATCAATACCTTTGTGATTTTTGCCTATATACACCTGGTTTTTCGACCATCTTGTTACTATGAGATTTGGGAAAGCAAAATGGCCCCTCATAGTCCCGGATTTTGATAAATGTGACTCTTTAATTTGACTTTTTGAGGCATCCTTCTGTGATTCGCTGGGTACATTACAACATTTGGAGGCCCCAGTGAGATGCAGACCATTAGGGGTGCTGTTTTGGACACAAAGGGAGGCTGAACCTCCCCTGAGCAGTTTGTGGAGACTGAGGGGTCTCTCTAGGGGGTGCACACCCTGAGAAGTTCCAGGGTCCCAGAGAACTCCCCTTCAGATCCAGGTAGTGGACAGGGGACGTTGGCTCGTCCCTAACAAAAATTTCATCGTATTCACCTGAAAATCCTCTAGAGGTAAGTTCTGGGACCAGTCACTGGTGGTGGACTCAAAAGAGGGCTGGACGCAGCGGAACCTCGGAGTCCGACCACCCGGATGAGAC
Organism: Myotis brandtii; assembly: GCF_000412655.1. Taxonomy (NCBI): domain Eukaryota; kingdom Metazoa; phylum Chordata; class Mammalia; order Chiroptera; family Vespertilionidae; genus Myotis; species Myotis brandtii. The sequence continues at coordinate 64,106 of NW_005358400.1, forward strand.
GGTGTCTGGGGGTCCTGGTCTGGGCAACCTTAGGTTGCATTTGTCTGGTTTGTTTTGTCTTTGTTCTTTGTTGTCTTTGTCAAAATGGGTGAGGAATTGTGTGAATGGATTACTGATGTAGGTTATCAAGGATCTCTAAGGGACTTGTCCTGTATCTGGAAGAATGGCTTCTAGACGGTATTCACAGTCTCTGGGACTTCCAGAGGGAAGTCAAAACTCAGACTGGCTAAGGGTTCGAATCTGGCCTATCTTTTAAAAAAGGTAGAAGAAAAGCATTCTTAGGCAGTTTTCTACTGCCTCTGTTCAGGGACTTGTTCTGTATCTCGGCACAATTGAAACTGATTTGGTAGTATTTTGTGGTGTAAATGTGGCGCACGCTGGTTTAAAAGTGTTTTTAGGTTTGTTTCTGTTTTGTTTTGTTTTCTTAAAAAAACCTTCTAAACATCTCCTGAATTTCCGTGGTGATTCAAAGTTTTTAATGGGGAATGTTATCTGTCTTTATTGTTTAAATA
>NW_005358400.1:64684-66640 GCF_000412655.1 Myotis brandtii
AATGTATTGCTAATCTGAGGAATGTTAATTATTTACATGTCACCTAAAAATTAAGGCTCAGAGTTCTAACTAACTGGAAAGTATGGCTTTGGTGTGATGGAGGAAGGTAAAGAGAAATACTTAATGAAAGGTCTGAGGCATGGTTATGCATTTTTGATGGACATAGAAAGAAGGTTTGAAGGCTAATTTGAAAGTGTGAAATTTTTGAAGGTTTTGTATGTGATGAGAAGGAAAAAGAGAAAGGTTGAAAGAAAGTTGAATGCATGATAGGTCAGTAAGCTGCGACAAGTAGAATAGGGAAACTGAGCAGAAATCCTATCTTCCCTAAACCAAGGACACTTGGGAGTAAATGATTTGCATTTGCCTCCCTAAACAAAGGTTAAATAGTTCATGTCAATTTGATTAGTGTCATTTGCTGTCCACACCCAAGGACAAATGAAGTTAGAAACTAAGCCTTATTTTGATTAGTTCTTTTATTCAGGTATTTTTTAAGGAGGAGGCAACCCGGTCCCTCCCTGCAACATGAGTAATAGCTCCTCCTCAAACTCAACTGTCTTAGAATGTATCTAGTTGTAGTGTCTATTTAGTCTTGTTTTCTTTGTTCAGTATGAGTACCGTTTCTATCTGGATGAGACATGGATCGAGAATCCTGTCCTGGGATGTGAGAAAGGGAGGCCCCCACATCTGTTCCTGTCAGGCCCTCATCAGGGGACTTGGGCAATGTTCCTGTTATCTGCTCAGATCCCAAGACTGTAAGAGTACTTGTTCACTGAAAGGGTATAATTATTTGTTCATGTAAGTGTGGAAGTCTGCGAAAAAAAAAAACACAAACAAAAACATGTTTGATTTAGGGCTGAATGCTCTGACAGATAGCAAAACGCCCCAAGCGGCCTCTGGGTTCTTTTCCCAAGGTAGCTTGCTCTCTGTCAGAGGTGGAATTGGCCCGCCTAACTAGTAAAAATTTCTGTCTGTTTGTTTGCTAGGGACTTTGATTTGCTCTGTGATTTTTCTGTGTTAGGTTGAAATTTTGGAATTCTAGAGTAGATTTAAAGGTATCTGTGGCTTTTCCGGTCTGATTGGGACATTCAGGGGCGGGCTCACAGCTCCTCAGGGCAGAGAGATTTTATGGGCCCTGCCCCCTGCCTGTGCTGAATTAGATAATACAGGCCAGTGTCATTTGGCTTGCTGGTTAAAGGAAGACAATGGGCCCTGGAATCTGTAAAGGTGGGCAGGAATGAAGCTGGTCAAATGTACTGAAAGTGTTCGGTACCTGTTGCTGCTAGCAGAGGAAGGGCTGATATCCCCTTCCAGTGCACTCCCTGGGAAAGGCCTGATTGCTGCTCTGCCACAGGGGACAAGGATGATGGCAGGGGCCTGGTACCCAACACACTGCCACAGGAGCACTTTTTCCAGTGGGAACAGAGAGAAAAAGACTGCCAGACGAAAATGCTTTCCTCCCAGGCTCCCCCTGTGGCGGGAGCACCTCCACTGGTCACCTGGGGACCTGCGCTGAGCTCCCCACCTCTGCCTATCAGGCTCCCATCTCCTGCACCCTCTGCTCACCGGGGTTGTAATTGTCTCTCATCCCCTGCGGGGTTATTTTGAGTAGGTGGTGAGGAGGGAAATTTCCCTGTGCCTCCTTGTGCCTCCCTGCACCCCAATCAGACCCAAGAACCCCCAGGGACAAGGCCTCCTTGGACACTTTTCACCATGTTCTGTTGAGGGTTTGGGGGGGCTTAAAAAGGCAGTAGCTAGAAAAAGAAACTCTAAAAATTAAAAGGCAGTAGAAGGAATGAATTGGTCACAGCTGGTAGAGGTAGCCCAGAAAGTCTTTAACAATAGGGACACCATGGAGGAGAAATAGGACTAAAGGAAAGAAAAGGCTGGCAGCAAACTAGGAAGGTATTAGTATGCCTATTTTAGGAAGTAGGGGCACTGGAAGAGAGAATATCCTGG
>NW_005358400.1:66912-68930 GCF_000412655.1 Myotis brandtii
TACCGGGTGTCAGCCAAGAAGGCACAGTTGTGCTCCTCTGATGTCACATACCTGGGGTACAACATTAGCAAAGGCAGACGGACCCTCTCCCTCAGTTGAATAGAGGCAATCTTATGGATCCCCATGCCTACAACCAAGAAGCAGTTCCGAGAATTCTTAAGAGCAGTTGGATACTTGAAGTATGGTACCTATTTGCTTTGTTTAACAATGGACAGGTTATTTTGATTTTCTGAATTGTATAAATCATCCCATTCGATTGAATGCCTTATTGATTGAATGACTATCCCATTGATTGTGATCTTACTGGTTATCAAAGCACATTCTTCTGTACCTGGGAAACAGGACAGCACAATTACCCTAAATTGTTTTAGTGTCCACAGATGGTGCGTTCCCTGTCAACTCAGTGGTCCCAAGACCTGAGGGTTCCAGATAATGTTTCTCTGTCAACTCAGTGGACCTAAGACCCGAGGGCTCTAAATAATGTTTCTGTCAACTCAGAGGTCCAAAGACCCAAAACTATAAACAATCTTTGTAGATAACTAATCAGCTCAATCTCGCTTCTGTAACTGCTTTGTGCAAACCAGGGTCCTCATTCCAAACCCTGGGATGTAATCAATACCTTTGTGATTTTTGCCTATATAAGTCTGGTTTTGCCACCATCTTATTACTATGAGATTTGGGAATGACCCCTCATAGTCCCGGATTGCAATAAATGTGACTCTTTAATTCGACTTCTTGAGGCGTCCTTCTGTGATTCGCGGGGTACAATACAACATACTGCCGCCTGTGGATACTGGCGTTCGCAGAGATTGCTAAACTGGACCGAAGTGGAACAACGGGCCTTTGAAGAGCTAAAGAAGGCTCTCATCTCAGCACCTGCCCTATCCTTGCCAGAAGTCAGGAAGCCCTTCCACCTCTACCTGAGTGAGGTAAGGGGCATTGCCAAAGGGGTTCTCACCCAGACTCTAGGTCCCTGGAAGAGACCTGTGGCCTATCTGTCTAAGAGACTAGACCCTGTGGCTGCAGGGTGGCCAGCGTGCCTCTGGGCAGTGGCCACCACAGCATTGCTGGTAAAGGAGGCAGATAAGCTGACTTTGGGCCAGGAACTAGCCTTGACAACACCCCAGACTGTGGAATGCCTCCTTCGAGGTGCTCCGGAGAGATGGATTTCAAACATCAGGGTCACCCAATAACAAGCTGCCAAGGAAGCCGCCCCAAAACCAGTGGGGCCTTTACAAGAGGAGGAATTGGCAGAATAGAAGCAAGCTACCAGAGGACCAAATGATTGGTGGACTCTACCAGATGGCAGACTGTTGGTCCCAGAGGCTCTAGGTCGGACTTTAGTTGCCCAGTTACACCAGGCTACCCACCTAGGCGTCACCAAGAAACTTTTGTGAGGCAGGTCACAGATAAATGCAAGGTAGGGGGGTCCCCCTGGGAATTTGGGCCCAGGGAAACTTCCCAGGAGAGCATTGGGAGGTGGATTTCGTAGAGATTAAGCCACTGACATCAGGGTATAAGTACCTGCTAGTTTTTATAGACTCCTTGGGATGGGTTGAAGCCTACCCCATCAGGGCAGAAACTGCCTCTATAATGGTCAAGAAATTACTCCAGGAGATTATACCTAGATTGGGGCTATCAGCAGTCATAGGATCAGATAACGGCCCCACCTTTGTAGCCAAGGTATCTCAAAGTATATAGCTCAAGTCTTAGTCATAAATTGGATACTCCATTGTGCATACCGGCCACAAATTCAGGGCAGGTATGAACAGGACTCTAAAAGGACTTTAACTTAATTTATCCCAGAAACCAGTGAAAACTGGACCAACCTCCTGCCCTTTGCCTACTTACAGGCCAGGTGTACCCCCAACCGGGAGGGGTTCTCTCCTTTTGAAATCATGTTTGGTAAACCTTCCCCCTATCCTACCCAAAGTTAGGGGAGGAATTAAAAGCTAAAAGTCATAACCATTCCTTGTTCAAGTCCTTGCAGGCTCTGCAGTATACCCAGAGAGCCACCC
>NW_005358400.1:69580-69996 GCF_000412655.1 Myotis brandtii
AGAAAAGTTATTTTGATTTTCTGAATTGTATACATCATCCCATTTGATTGAATGACTATCCCATTGATTGTTATCTTACTGGTTTTAGAAAGCGCATTCTTCTGTACCTGGGAAACAGGACAGCACAATTACCCTAAATTGTCTTAGTGGACACAGATAATGCATTCCAGTTGACTCAGTGGTCCCAAGACCAGGATAGCACAATTGCTCTAAATTGCCTCGATGACTCTTGATAGTGAATTCCTGTGAACTCAGCAGTCCCAGATAATCTGTTTCTATCAACTCAGTGATCCGGAGACCCAAAACTGTAATTAACATGCTTAATTCTGCTTCTGTAAACTGCTTTTTTGCGAACCAGTTTCCTCATTCCAAACCCTGGGATGTAATCAATACCTTTGTGATTTTTGCCTATATAA
>NW_005358400.1:70053-72041 GCF_000412655.1 Myotis brandtii
TCATAGTCCCAGATTGCAATAAATGTGACTCTTTAATTCGACTTCTTGAGGCATTCTTCTGTGATTCGCAGGGTACATTACAACAGCATATGTATAAAAATGGGAAGAATTCATGGTCATATCTACAATGTATCACATAAATATCCATATGCTGTCAGCATTGGAAAATTGTTCCTCTGTTGGAGCTGGCCTTTGGTGGCTTTTTGCTTCACCTCCCATGATTTTCCTACTACCTTTTTCAATAATCAGCTAATGCCCTCAGGTTATCCTTAGGATGGAGTCTTCCATTGTGATGCTAACTGAATAATAATCTGGACTTCCACCCACATTTTCTCTTAATCTTAGCCAACCTATAGCCAGAGCTCTCAGCTTCTGGAAATTTACTTCTCTCATCCCAAGATTCTGGTTATCGAATGTGGGAAACTCTGCCTTAGAGATCATTTTGCTAATCTCTTGTAGTGTGGGGAAGATGAGGAATAACTACTAATTTTGTGGAAGCCAGCATGTTGGCTTTACAAAATCTCTCTTCTGTTTGATTTATATTTTCCAAAATCATGTCAATTTAGAGAATAGAAAGCAGGGGAAATTTGAAATAGAGAGACCAGTTAGGGGCTGCTGAGTCATGGTTCTTGATAGTAGCTTGCGCTGATATGATGATCTTCAAAATGAAGAGAAGCAATCAGAATTGTGGATGGAGCCAGGAGAAATTTCTAATTGCTTGGATCTGGACAGTAGGGTGAAGAGAGGAATCAAGGGAGGTTCCTAGATTTCTAGCCTGAAGAATTGGGTGAATGGTGATGGTGTCTCTGGAAAATAAAATGTAGTTAATAATCATGTCTGTAATATTGTCAGCATGCATCTACTGAAAGCAGAGACAGGTGGTTGTAAAACAGGATACCACTTGCAGGAATCGGTCTTACTCAAGGGCTATGCTAACAGGTACTTCCTTGTGGAAGAAACAGGATCTCAGATGTGGTTGTCTGTTGTCTTCCATGGTCCTGGTCTATGTTTAATAAATCCTGAATATGTCAACGTTACAGACACATGAAAGAGATGAGCAAGAGAATTACTAAAAAGAAATAGGGAAAGAGCTATATAAATGATATGGTGTTTAACTTAAGACACAGTTATTTTGAAAACATTGCTCATTTGGTATGCTATGTATGCTGTTCTGTTATCAACTTTTAAGTGTCCTAAGAAGTACATATGCCTAACCAAATGACACTAAGAAAGTATAACTCTACTAGTGATACTCTGTATGAGTTATTATTATTATTACTAGAGGCCCAGTGCACAAAAATTTGTGCATTCGGGGCGGGGGGGGGGTCCCTCACCCCAACCTGCCCCCATTTGCAGTCCAGGATCCCTTGGGGGATGTCCACCTGTCAACTTAGGCCCACTCCCCTGGGGATCAGGCTTAAGCTTGCAGTCAGACATCCTTCTGGCAGCCAGGGAGCCCTCTGGAGATGTCTGACTAAAGGCTTAGGCCCCCAAGGGATCAAGTCTAAACTGTTAGTTGGACATTCTTAGTGTTGCGATGGAAGTGGGAGAGGCTCCTGCCACCACCACTGCACTGGCCAGCCATGAGGCAGCTTCTAGCTGAGTGGCACTCTCCATATGGAAGTGCACTGACCACCAGGGGGCAGCTCCTGCATTGAGCGTCTGCCCCCTGGTGGCCAGTGCGCATCATAGCAACCAGTCATTCTGCCATTCAGCCAATGTGCATATTAGCCTTTTATTATTATTACTAGAGGCCCGGTGCACAAAAATTTGTGCACTGCGGGGGAGGGGGAGGGGGGTACCTCAGCCCGGCCTGTGCCCTCTCGCAGTCTGGGACCCCTCAGGAGATAACGACCTGCTGGCTTAGGCCTGCTCCTGGGTGGCAGAGGGCAGGCCCAATCCCTAGGTGCAGCCCCTGGTCAGGCTCAGAGCAGGGCTGATTGGGGAGTTGGGGCGCCGCCCCCTGTCATGCACAGAGCAGGGCGGAT
>NW_005358400.1:72903-87995 GCF_000412655.1 Myotis brandtii
CATTTAGAATTAAGATATTTTTTAGTTGAACCTTTGTAAATTTTAGCACAATTTAATAAATTATGCTAGAAGCAATTAGGAGATTTTTCATGTAATGCTGATACATTTCAATTAATATTTTATATTTCAATTTGAATTTTTAATATTTCAATTTGAAATAACTCATACATGTAAAAAAAAACTATAAAATACTATAGCATATTATATGTACCCTTCACCCAATTTCTTAGGTGTTAATAATTTAAACATAACCATTATACAACTAACAAAATTTGGAATATATTTTTCTTATAATCTCTTTAATGTTACTTAATCCATTTACTTTACTTTGCTTTTGTTAATCTTCACCCAAGGATATTTTTCCATTGAATTTTAGAGAGTGAAGGGAGAGGGAGAGACACATTGATTGGTTACCTCCTGCACATGCTTTGATAGGGATTGGGGATCAAGCCAGTAACTGAGGTACATGCCCTTCACTGGAATCAAACCTGGGACCCTTCAGTCCACGGGCTAATGCTCTATCCACTGAGCAATACTGGCTGCAGCTTAATTCATTTACTTTTAATCTATATGTGTCTTTATATTTAAAGTGGGTTTTGTTTTTGATTCACCCTCATAATCTGTCTTTTAATTGGTGCATTTATGCCACTGACTTTCAGAGTGCTTACTGATAGAGTTACTACCGTATAAGGCAGCTTCTGGGGCTTCTGGGGCCGGCCTGCCTTGCTGCCAGAGACTGGATTGAGTCCCAGGTGGCAAAGCAGGCTGCCCTCTTGGGCTTCTGGGGCCGGCTTGCCCTGGATGGCGGCGCGCTGGCGGCTCACACTGTCCCGCCCTGCATGCAGTATGCAAATAAACCGCCATTTTTGTTGGCGGTTAATTTGCATATCATGCTGATTAGCCAATGGGAGGCATAGCAAAGGTACAGTCAATTACCATGTTTGTCTATTATTAGATAGGATATTATTATTATTATTATTATTATATATCAAGGTATTTTATAGTAACTCCAGAGCACTATCTAAACTTTCTGGCTGTATGTCTTCAACATATTAAATTAAAATGTAGAAACTTTGCTATATTTCTACAATAATGAGAGAATTTTAGAGACAGGAGAGGCAGTTTTAGGGAAAGGGGGTCCATAGGAGGGGAATGCATACATGACAGTCAGAGCAGCTCCAAGCTGCCACATTATTTATCTTATATACACAGAGGATGGAGGAATGTTACAAGATAAGGGGAAAAAGAATAAGGGGGCACTAGGTGAGATTTAAAACATTGAAAATGATACCATACATGGGGTAAGGAAGAAAAGTAAGCAATTTGGAAAGCAAGGATGACATATAATAAGGCAGGATCCAATTAGAGAACATGAACAGATAAAGAAGCTCCCAGCATTTAGAAACCTGTGTAGACAAAGAGACTCAGAGGACTAGGTTTTTCCCATCTTAGAGACAGTGGTTTTTCCCATTTAGGGACCGCTCCCCAGGAGATTCCTCTTTGGGGACCCCTCCCCAGGGGGGACTTTGTATACATTCGCAATAAACTTCCACATTTTTGCTAAAAATCTTTTAGTCCACGAATTTTATTCTTCAAATTTCTTAGGACAAGAACCCACAATGAGAGTCCAAGCTTCACCATTTCAAGTATCACTAAGGTGTTAACTTTAAAGTAAGGAATTTTGCTCTCCTGTGGCTCATAATCCCTGATGAGATGGCTGCATATGTGAAATATAAAGCAATCATTTTCTTTGTGTATATGCACCCTTTTCTCCCCTGCAAGGGTGGGATGGCTTGAATCACCCACTTACCTGGCTTCTTAGTGGAAAGAAGAAAAGTTCAATTTTGAATATAAATTGGGGGGAGGGGATCTTCCACTGTGATGTCCCAAAATCAGATTTTGTGTTACTTCCCTCATTAGCTTATGAAGAACAGCTACCAGCAGTGATACACTGTCCTTCAGTGACACTTAGCTTCCAGAGGTCACAGGGAGAAGCCCAAGGGACTCCTGAGAAGTGCCCTGGTATTCCCCAAGTCCTGCAGGAGGCAGGTCAGACCCAGGGGTTCTACAGACCTCCTGTGAGTGCAGAGGTTGCTCACAGAGACAACACCAGCAGGCAATAGAGGAGGGCAATATGGTGGGAGACTAGTTGGGGTGAAAGGTTGGAGGTAAATCTTAACACTGTGGCTTTTCCCCTGACTTTCTAGGGCTTGGAAACCAAGACCTCCTAGATTCACAACTGAGTCTTCTCTTATTGGGTAAGACTGGAACAGGAAAAAGTACTACAGGGAACAGTATTCTTGGAAAGAAAGTGTATCATGAAGATCTGGGAGAAAGGGAAAAGCACATGGAATGGAGGAGAAATTGTCCTCATGGGCACACCTGGCATTTTAAATATGACATACTGGATTCTACAAGGAAAAGGAGATTGTTCCTTTAATTCTCTTCACCTCCCCAGGACCTCACGCTGTGCTCCTGGTGGTCCCACTGGGCCAATACACAAAGGAAGAACAAAGGGCCATGGAGAAGATGCTGGCAATATTTGGAATCAAAGCTAGGAAATACATGATTCTCTGATTCACCCAGAAAGATGAATTAATTGGCACGGAGTTCCATGATTACTTAAAGGAGGATCCAGAAGGAATTCAAGGTCTGATGGAGAAGTTCAAGGATCATCACTGTGAGTTCAACAATAAGGCAACAGGAGCTGAGCAGGAGGCTCAGAGAGCACAGCTGCTGGACCTGGTCCAGCACATTGTGATGCAGAACAAGGGAGGATGCTACACTAATAAGATGTACCAAAGGGCAGAGGTGGATATTCAGAAACAGATTCAAGCTATACAAGAAAAATACAGAGCTGAGCTGGAAAGAGAAAAAAACAGCAAAGAGAGGAGTGTGGAGGGAAAATGAGAAATCTACCGGATAAACTGGAGCAGGGAAAGAAAGAGGCAGAGTGGGCAGGGTATTTGAAGAAACAGAAAATTGCTGTGTTTTAAGGCAGCAAAATGCCAGAAGTGAAGTTAAGAGACAGAATATGATACTTAGTTAATCTTGAGAATAATGGAGATTGCTTTCTTTGTATACTCATTTTTGTTCAAGGAAGATTAAGCTAATGTAAATCTATCTATATTTCCTGTGTATTTTGGGGTGTCTTTTCCCCATATAACTCATTATCCAAATCAGACCTCTGTTTCTCTCTCATCGTTAGCTATTGGTAGATATTTGATTTATCTAATGGGAGGGACACATTCCCAATTTGTAAAACTCCAAACAGAAAGTATGAATGCTCCCTATCTTCTGATCTCCTTCTCAGTGACAGGAGAAAAAGAATACAGGAGCCCAAAACCAATAACCCAAGCTTTCTATATGCATCCTGAGTAAACTTTTTTCCTCTAGATACTTTCTAGATTGTCAGATAATCTCCATCTGTAATTTCTACCTCTTTTTTTGTCTTTATAACCAGAATGATCATTTTACCCATGTGGTTAGAAACAAATCAATTGTTTGCTTTAGGTAATCTATAGATGCAGATAATTAGAGATTCTTTCAAGATGAAAATAAATTTGTTGAATTACAATTTTATGGAAGGATTCAAATTGTTCCATATCATCTGCCTACTGAAGAACAATGAATTGTCTGGAAAACATATCTCTCAGTGCACAAGTAAGTGAAATGCCAGAAAGAGCAAAAGACAGAGATTCAATAGATAAGAGAGGAGTGTTTTATATATTCAGATATTTTTTTGTAGAACCTCTTTACTCAACCTCAATGTAACCACTTTGGTGAATAACTAGCTCTCTACTTTGTGAAACTAACTGTTTCCACCACACCTCAATCATCTTGAACACTAAAGCTAGATGGGTTAACTGTACTATGCTGCCCCCACCCACTAGAATTGTTTATTTTCACTATAGTAAAACTTTTCTATTCTCTTACAAGTGTGCAAAACTGGAATTTGTGTTACCTGAGAAAATAGCAATAATACTTCTTCTAAGGTCACAGAGATGAATTTCACCTTTTGGTGAAAGTTCAAGTTGTTTTGAAGCTTTACTTGGTCTACCCACTAAGACACCTCTTCTCCATTCCCCTGAAAGTTTGAAACACATTCTTAACCCATCTGCCCATCAAAGACCACATCCTCCTTGAATTCATTCATTAAGTGCTGATGGAAATTGTGTGAAACCAATGTTTATGAGACCTTTGTGAGTTTCCTGGTTTATAACAAATCTAATCTAATAAAAGGGAAACATGCAAATTGACCGCACCTCCTCTACACCCAAGCCACGCTGACCAGCCAATCAGAGCGACTATATGCAAATTAACTGAACCAAGATGGCGGCCTGCAGCCATGGAGCTGGAGCAAGCAAGAAACTTGGTTGCCCCGGTGACGGAGGAAGCCAAGCTTCCCGCCTGCCCTGGCCAGCTGTGGCCTCTGCTAAAGGCAACAAAGTTTCAATTATAGAAGATAAATAAATCCCAGATACCTGCTTCCAGCCAGCCTCCACTGGGAGCTTAGGTGGCTGGGGGCTGTGGCCAGCCTGCAAACAGCCATCAGCCCCTCACCCAGACTGGCCACACCCTCAAGGGGTGAGGGTCCCTGCTGGGGGGCTTGACCAGCCTGCAAATAGCCCTCAGGCCATCACCCAGGCTGGACAGGCACCCCAGCAGGGACCCCCCGCCTGAAGGGGCTGGGGCCAGCCTGCAAACATCCATCAGCCTCTCACCCAGGCTGGCCAGGCACCCCAGCGGGACCCCCACCCTGATCTGGGACATCCTTCAGGGCAAACCAGCCAGCCCCCACCCATGCAGCAGGCATATGATAAAAGGGTAATATGCAAATTGACCCTAACAGCAGAACAACTGGGAATGACTGGTCTCTATGACACACACTGAACACCAGGGGGCAGACGCTCAATGCAAGAGCTGTCCCCTGGTGGTCAGTGCACTCCGACAAGGGGAACTCTGCTTAGCCATAAGCCAGGCTGACGGCTGCCAGCACAGCAGTGATGGCGGAAGCCTCTCCCGCCTCCTCAGCAGCACTAAGGATGTCTGACTGCAGCTTAGGCCTGCTCCCCGCTGGCAAGTGGACATCCCCCGAGTGCTCCTGGGCTGCCAGAGGGATGTCTGACTGCCAGCTTAGGCCCAATCCCCCACGGAGCAGGCCTAAGCCAGCAGATGGACATCCCCTGAGGTATCCCAGACTGTGAGAGGGCACAGGCCAGGCTGACGGACCCCCCCGAGTGCACAAATTTTTGTGCGCTAGGCCTCTAGTATTTAATATAAGGATAACAATACTTGAAATTAACTCTTATACTACAGGGTTCTCCCACCCCAATAATTTATAGGACTTCAAAAAGCACATCTCCACGTTCTACCAGCATGTCCTGGTGGTCATTTGCTATTGTTATATACTCTGCCATCTTGAAATTTGCTTTGCCATGCTCATACCATTTTGTCCCCAATAGGATATATAACCCTCCTTTCCCCCAAACACAAAAGAGTTTAGCCTAAACATTTAATAAAAGTTAGAAAAGGCTCAGTAATTAAGTAAAAGCCACAGAAAGAAGCTCATGATTCTTTCTAAAATAGTACTCACAGTAAGACAGGTTTGGTTTCTCTCCAAAAAATATGGTGCACACTGTGTCTATTGTTTCATCATGGAGTTTTAGACAAATTCTCAGATAGGCCATTAACAACCTGTTGTATCACAAGCTTCTAGAATCATGTATTAAAAAAGAGCCACATATACCTTGCAATAAAAAGTAAATAAAGGTTTAATGTGAAAAAAGACTTTAACAGCTCTGTGGTTAACTCTGAGTAAATGCATTTAGTTTTTCGTACCCTTGCATTCAGGTTAATGCTGTAGATGAGGCAAAGTTAAAAGTTCTGCTCTTGAGAAGCTGTAAGGAGAGGAGAAGCCCCTGTGAAATACCTTGAAAACACTCTTACCCATTTGTCTCCAAAGGTAGAAGGCAGAAAAGAAGGTCCTTGGGAATACCATGCATTGTGATTAATATGATGGAAGAATGAGACAAGTCCCCTTCTCTGAAGAGTGTTGGGAGTTTATACTATTCTTTCATTCATTAACAGTCAGTGATTGTTTAAAATTTGTGAAAGATTTCATACCAGATGCTGTGAATCTAGAGAAAGTAAAACAAAGTCCCTTTTTAAACTGCCTTCCTTAGCATAATGGTTTTGATAATCATTCAAGTTGCTTCTATCAAGAGCTCTTCTCTTTTACTAATGGGTAGTATTCCACCTTTTGGATGTACCACAGTTTCTTTATCATTTCTTCTTTCTTATTCTTATACCACTAATTGATTTGTCTTGTCTAAAATCTCCATTATATTGTTGATTAGAAGTGAATATTCCTTCAGTTAAGTAAGTGAGGAACTGGACAATAGCAGTATATGGTATGGTGTATGTGTGTACATCTATAATAGTAAAAGTATAATATGTTTTAATCCACTCATCTGCTGATGGGCACATAGGTTGTTTCCAAATCTTAGTTATTGTAAATTGTGCTGCTGTGAACATAAGGGTGCGTATGTCATTTCTGATTGGTGTTTCTGATTGCTTAGGATATATTCTTAGAAGTGGTATTACTGGGTCAAACGGCAGTTTCATTTTTAATTTTTGGAGGAAATTCAATAATGTTTTTCACAGTGGCTGCATCAGTCTGCATTCCCACCAGCAGTGCATGAGGATTCCTTTTTCTCCACATCCTCTCCAGCATTTATCGTTTGTTGATGATAGCCATTCTGACAGGTGTGAGATGGTATCTCATTGTGTTTTTATTTGCATCCCTTAGATGATTACTGACTGAAGATGTTTTGTTATGTCTCTTCGCCTTCTGTATGTCCACTTTCAAAACTTGTTAATTAACTCCTTTACTCATTTTTTGATTGGATTGTTTATCTTTCTTTTTTTTAGATGTATGAGTTCCCTATAAATTTTGGAGATTAGGCCCTCATCGAATATAACATTAGAAAATATGTTCTCCCATGCAGTGAGTTTTCTTGTTGTTTTGTTGATTTTGTGTGTGTGTGTGTGTGTGTGTGTGTGTTTGTGATTTTTTTTTTTTTTTCTGTGCCGAAAGCTTTTTATTTGATGTAGTCTCATTTGTTTATTTTTCCTTTGTTTTCATTGTCCTACAACTGTATCACTAAAGATATTGCTATGACATATGGCTGATATTTTGCTGCCTATTGATCCTTCTAATATTTTTATGGTTTCTCATCTTACATTTAAGTCCTTTATCCATTTTGAGTTTTTTTTTTTTGTGCATGGTGTAAGGAATATGTCCATTTCTTCTAGATTTTAGTTTTTGCCCACTGAGTATTATGTTGGCTTCAGGTTTGTCATATAAAGCTTTTATTATGAAGAGGTATGATCTCTCTATTTCCACTTTGCTGGGAGTTTTTATCAAGAAAGAGTGTTGCATTTTGTCAAATTATTTCTCTGCATCTATTGATATGATTACGTGATTTTTGTCTTTCAATTTGTTTATGTAATGTATCATGTTTATTGATTTGCATCCCTGGAATAAATCCCATCTTTGCATTCCTGGAATAAATCCCACTTGATCAAGGTGTATGATCTTTCTAATGTAATGCTGGATGTGAATTGCTAGGATTTTGTTGAGGATTTTAGCATCTGTATTTGTTAGATATTGGCCTGTAGTTCTCTTTCTTTGTAGTGTCTTTATCTGGTTTGGGGATTAGTGTAATGCTGGCTTCATAGAAAGAGCTTGTAAGTATTCCTTCCTGTTGAATTTTTTTAAATAGTCTGAGGAGAATAGATTTTAGTTCTTATTTGAATGTTTGGTCAAACTCTCCCATGAAGCCATCTGGCCCAGGGCTTTTCTTTGCTGGAAGTTTTTTGATTACTGCTTCAATTTCCTCCATGGTCATTGGGCTATTCAAATTTTTTTGATTCTTCCTGATTATGTTTTGGAAGGTCGTATTTTTTTTAGGAATATGTCCATTTCTTCTAGATTTACCAGTTTGTTGGAATAGAGTTGTTCATAGTAATTTTTTTTACAATCCTTTGTATTTCTGTGGGTTCTGTTGTTATTTCATATCTTTCATTTCTAATTTTATTTGGGTCCTCTCTCTTTGCTTCTTGGTGAGTCTAGCTAGAGGTTCATCAATCTTGTTTATCCTTTCAAAGAACCAGGTCTAGCCCTACCTTGTTTGTCTCAGTGAATGGAGCATCAGCCTGTGGACTGAAGGGTCCTAAGTTCGATTCTGGTCAAGAGCACATGCCTGGGTAGTGAGCTTGATCCTCATTAAAGGACATGCAAGAGGCAGACAATCAATGATTCCCTCTCATCATTGATGTTTCTATTTCTCTTTCCCTCTTCCTCCCTCTCTGAAATCAACAAAGTTATATGTAAACAACAACAACAACAGCTCTTGGTTTCATTCATCTTTTGTATAGTTTTTTTGTTTGGTTGGTTGGTTGGGTTTTTTTGTTTGTTTTTTTGGGGGGAGGGGTCTCTATGTCATTTATTTCCACTGTGATCTTTATTATTTCCTTCCTTCTGCTCACTCTGGACTTGCCTTGCTGCTCTTTTTCTAATTCTTTAAGTTGTAAAGTTAGATAATTTCTTACCAATTTCCATTTTTTTTTTTTTTTGAGATAGGCCTGTAGAGTTATGCACTTCTCTCTCAGTATTGCTTTCACTGTGTTCCATAGATTTTGGTTTGTTGTGTTTTCATTGTCATTTGTTTTCAGAATGTTTTTTATTTCTTCTTTGGTATCTTTGGTAACCCAATCATTGTTTAATAACATGCTATTTAGCCTTCAAGTGTTTGGATTTTAGTGATTGTTTTTGTTTTAGTTTATTTCTAATATTATGCCACTGTGATCCGAGAAGATTTATCTTCTTGAACTTGAAGAGACTTTGCCTGTGTCCCAATCTGTGGTCTATCTTAGAAAATGTCCCATGTGCACTTGAGAAGAATGTATATTCTGTAGCTTTGGGTGAAATGTTCTGAAGATGTCAATTATGTCCATTTGATCTAGTGAGTCATTTAGAATTGCTGTTTCTTTATGGATTTTTTTTTGTCCAGAGGATTTATCCAGTGATGTCATTCGGGTATTAAAGTCCCCTACTATGATTGTATTACTGTTGATCTCTTCATTGATATCTTCCAGAAGTTTTTTTTATGTATTTGGGTGCTCCTGTATTGAGTGCATATATGTTTACCAGAATTATATCCTCTTGCTGTATCAATTTCTTTAGTATTATGAAATGTCCTTCCTTATCCCTTGTTATGAACTTCACTTTGAGGTCTATTTTGTCAGACATAAGTATTGCTACCCCAAGTTTTCTTTCATTTCCATTTGCCTTTAAATAAGTTTTTTTCCCATCCCTTCACTTTCACTCTGTGTGAGTCCCTTGTTCTCAGGTGGGTCTCATGTAGACAGCATATATATGGATCACATTTACTTACCCATTTAGCCACTCCATGTCTTTTGATTAGAGCATTTAGTCCATTTATGTTTAAAGTTATTATTGACAGGTACTTGTTTGTAGCTATTTCTATTCTTTTTGCCTGTGTTCCTTCTTCTCTTTCTATTTCTTCTTTTTACAAAAGTACCTTTAGCATTTCTTGCATTGCTGGCTCGATAGTGATAAACTCCCTTTACATTTTTTGTCTATGAAGCTTCTTATTTCCCCTTCAATTTTTAATGATAGCATTGCTGGATAGAGTATTCTTGGATTCAGTCCCTTGCTTTGCATCACTTTGTATACTAGTATTTCATTCCATTCCCTTCTGGCCTCATGTGTTTCTGTTGGGAAATAATTTTATACTATAACTAGAGGCCTGGTGCATGATATTTGTGCATTGAGGGGTGGGTTCCTTCAGCCCAGCCTGCCCCCTCTCACAGTCCGGGAGCCCTCAGTGGATGTCCTACTGACGGCTTAGGCCCACTTCCCTTGGAGAGTGAGCCTAAGCAACAGTCTGGCATCAGAAGCTCAAAGCAGGTACCTGTGTGTGTGTGTGTGTGCGTGTGTGTGTGTGACCACTGGGGTCTGCCCCCAGACCCACCATATAGGCTTAGAGCAATTGCCCCATGTGCGTGTGTGTGTGTGTGTGTCCGTCCGCTGGTGGCCGCCCCCAGCCGCTCCACAGAGGCTCAGAGCAGGTGATACGTGTGTGTGTGTGTGTGTGTGTGTGTGTGTGTCCTACTTGGTGGCCTGCCCCCAGCCACACCGCGGAGGCTCGGAGCAGGCACTGTGTATGTGTGTATGTGTGTCTGTATGTGTGTGTCTGCTACTTGTATGTGTGTATGTGTGTCTGTATGTGTGTGTCTGCTACTTGTATGTGTGTATGTGTGTCTGTATGTGTGTGTCTGCTACTTGTATGTGTGTATGTGTGTCTGTATGTGTGTGTCTGCTGGGAGCCTGCCCAAAGTCACGTCAGAGGATTGGAGCAGGCACCCCATATGTGTGTGTGTGTGTGTGTGTATGTGTGTGTGTGTGTGTGTGTGTGTATTTGCAGGGGCCTGCCACCTGATGAATTTTAAAAGCGTCTTACAAAATTAATTGCTGTGAATGATAAAAACTCTCAGGAAAATAGTGATTGGAGGATATTTGCTTAATATGATTACACACACACACACACACACACACACATATACTATAATCCTGTTTTCCAGTATCTCATTCAATCAACAGGGAAACAGTAAAGGCATATCATGGAACAAAGCAAGCATGTCCTTCCATTTCTATTCAATGTTATAGTGGAGGTTTTAGCCAATGCAATTTAACAAGATAAATCAATTAGGGGCATAAGGATAAATAAAGGAAGCAGTCATAAAGGAACTGTGGTACATCCATAAGGTGGAATACTATTCATCAGTAAAAGAGAACATCTATTCACAAGCAACTTGAATGATTCTCAAAATCATTATGCTAAGTGAAGGAAGCCAGTCTCAAAAGGGACTTCATTTTACTTTCTCTAGATTCTCAATGTCTCATATGAAATCTTCCACCAAGTTCAAACAATAACTGACTGTTAGTGAATGTATGAATAGTATAAACTCCCACCACTTTTCAGAGAAGAGAACATGCCTCATTCTTCCATCATACTAACCACAATGCATGGTATTTATCAAGACTTTCTGCCTGCCTTCTGCCCTGGGAGACAAATGGGCAACACTGCTCTCAGGGTTTTTCACATGGGCTACTCATCTCCTCACAGCTTCTCAAGAGTAGAACCTTTTACATTGCCTCATCTACAGCATAAACCTGAATTCAAGGGTAAGAATAAGTGAGTGCATTTACACAGAATGTACAACAGAGCACTTAAAGACTTTTTTCATATTAAGCCTGTATTTAAATTTTTCATGCTAAGTATGTGTGGCTCTTTGGTTCAATATATACTTCTTGAAGCTCCTAATACAAGAGGATGTTAACTTCCAACCTCAGAATTTTATGTTAAACTCCAATGAATTTTAATAGACACAGTGCACCCCATATTGTACAGAGTGAAATCAAATGTGTATAACAGCGAGTGACTATTTCTGAAAGAATCAGTCATTGGTGCTTCCTTTCAGTAATCATGGAACTCCATGACATCCAAGTCATCTTTCCAGGTGAATAATAGAATCATGTTTCTCATATCCTTGAACCTTTGATAACTTTTGTTAAATGTACAATCTAAATTCATTTGTCTTTGGGGGAAGTAAGGGATAGATATATTGGGGACAAAATTGGGTGGGAAATGGAAAAGCTACTTTTAAGATGGCATAGCACGGACAGTGGCATATGACCACCAGGACATACTGGTAGAACATGGAAATGTGTTTTGGGAAAGCCTATGGATTATTATTATAAGAGTACCTATTAGAAAAGTGATAAATTTCAAGCAATGTTATCCATATATTAAAGGGATTCCCCCCCCCCACCAGGAAACTCACTACGATCTCAGAAAGCATGGATACACATAATTTCTATCAGCACATAATGAATAAATCCAAGGAGAATGTGGTCTCTGATGGGCAGAGAGATTAAGAATGTGGTTCAAATAGATAATGGAAGAGGTACATATTAGGGTGTTGACAATGCCAACCTCCAAAATAATCTTGAATTTTTATCAAAAATAGAAATTCATCCCAGTATCCTTAGAAGAATTGGTGATATTTTATAAAAGAGATTCCAGTTTTGCACAAATATGAGAGAATAGAAATTTTTTATTATAGTAACAATTCAAATGAATGAAGGCAGTTATGTGGGGATGACCCACCTAGCAGTAAGTAATGAACTTGTGGGGTGATGGACATGTGGTGGCAACAGTTAGTTTCATAAGAAAAGAAGAGAACTAGTTATTCAGCAAACTGTTTACCTTGAGCTTGGTCAACCTCTTTCTACAGAAACATCTGAATATACTGAACATTGTTCTGTTAACTGTTGAATCGCTTGTCTTTTGCTCTTTCTTGCATTTCTCTTAAATGAGTTCTGAGAAATATGTTTCAGATAAATCTTTGTTCTCCAGTGGGCAGAGGATAAGGAAAAATTTCAGTCCTTTCATAAAAATTAAATTCAACATATTTATGTACATATACAAAGAATTCTCTAAGCATCTCTATCTACAGATTATCTAAGGGAAAGAATTGATTTTTCTAACCACATGTGTAAAATGAGCATAGTGATCCTAAAGATAAAAATAAGAAGTAGAAGCCACAGGTGGAGATTATGTACCAATCTGGAAAGAATCTAGAGGAGGAAACTCTATTGAGGATAAATAGATAAAGCTTGGGGTCGTGGTCTTTTGACCTCCTGCATTCATTTTCTCTCTGTCTCTGAGAGTTCAGAAGATAGGGAGCATCCATACTTTCTGCTTTGGAGTTTTACACATTGGAATGTGTTCTTTCACTCTTACATCAACCAAAAGTCTACCAATTTCCAAGCTGGAACTTTACTACACTCCCCTGTCCTGAGAGCCTCAGAGACAAAAACAGAGTTCTGACTTTAGGGAATTAGTAATATGGGGCAGATACACCTGAAAATAACAGGAAATATAGACAGATTTTCATTAGCCTAACCTTCCTTGAAGATTTTTCTCCATATTACTCTAAGTCTTCTCAAGATTAAGTCAAGCATCCCTTCCTGACTCTCAACTTCACCTCTGGCATTTGGCTGCCTGAGGAATAGTAATTCTCCCTTTCTTCAAATTCGCTCTCCATTTCTGCCTTTCTCCTTTCCAGCTCCAGTTTACCGTCCAGATTTCTGATTTTTTCTTCATACTCCTCTCTTAAATTTCTTTTCTCTTCATCTGAGCTCTGTATTTTTCTTGCATAGCTTGATTCTTTTTCTGAATCTCCACCTCTGCCCTTTGGTAAATCTTATTAGTGTAGCATCCTCCCATGTTCTGCATCACCATGCGCTGGGGAAGGACCAGCAGCTGTGTCCTCTGAGCCTCCTGCTCAGCCCCTGTAGCCTTATTGTTGAACTCACAGTGACAATCCTTGAATTGCTCCATCAGATCTTGAATGCCTTCTGGTTCTTCCTTTAAGTAATCACGGAACTGCATGCCATCCAACTCATTTCTCCGGGTGAATAAGAGAATCATGTATCTCCTAGGTTTTCAGTCCAAACATTGATAGCATCTTCTCCATGGCTTTTTGTTCTTCCTTTGTGTACTAGCTCAGCAGGAGCACAGTGTGAGGGCGGGGGGAGGTCAGGAGGATGCAATTAGCAAATTCACTTTTTGTGTCAGCATCCCGTACTTCGGTGTTCACAATGCCAGGTGTGTCCACGACAATTTCTCTCCCATTCTTTGTGCTTCTCACTTTCTGAAAGGTCTTGGCGATAGATTTTGCTACAATGCTGTAATTAAATGTGTGTTGTTGTTTTTTTCCAAGGATATTGCTCCCTATGGCACATTTTCCTGTTCCAGTCTTACTCTCTAAGACAAGTCGCAGTTGTGAATCTCTGGGTTCTTGATTTCCAAGCCGTGGGTCATCAGGAAACAAAACCACAGCATTAGGATTGACTTCCTACTTTTCCCACTGCAATGACTCTGCCCATAAGTGTCCTTCTCTATTGGCCACTAGTGTCCTGTCTGTGAGAAAACTCTGAACTCACAGTAGGTCTATAGAACCCTTGTGCCTGACCTCTCTCCATAGTACTTGGGGAAAGCCAGGCACTTCTGTTGAGCTGCTCACTCTGTCTGACCTTTGGAAGCTAAGTGCTCAGGGTTGAGGGAGCAAAGTGGTTCAAGTGAGAACTCTGAGCTGCTGCTGGTAGCTGTTTCTCATAAGCTAATGTAGGAAGTAACACAAAATCTGACTTTGGGACATCACAGTGGGAACTCCCCTCTCCCTATTAATATTCAAAATGGAACTTTTCTTCTTCCCATTAAGAAGCTAAGTAGCCCACTGGTGTAGCTCACTGGTTGAGAATCGACCAATGAACCAGGAGGTCACTGTTCAATTTCATTCAGGGCACAGGCCCAGGTTGCTGTTTTGATCCCCAGTTGGAGATGGGCAGGATTCTCTCTCATCATTGATGTTTCTACCTCCTTCTCCCTTCCTCTCTGAAATAAAAAGATATACTAAAAAAAAAGAAAAGAATCCAAGTAGGTGGGTGATTCAAGCCATCCCATCCTTGTCGGAGAGAAAGGGGCACATGGGTAGTAAGGCAAAGTGTTTCTTTAGATTTCACATTTGCAGCCATCTCCTCAGGGTTTCTGAACCACAGGAGAACAAAATGCCTTACTTTTAATGTTACCACCTTACCATAGAAAGCTAATTAAGTTTTTTCTATTATAAACTAACTAGAGGCCCGGTGCACAAAAATTTGTGCACTCAGGGGGGAGGGGGGAGGTCCCTCAGCCCGTCCTGTGCCCTCTCGCAGTCTGGGACCCCTCGGGAGATAAGGACCTGCTGGCTTAGGCCTGCTCCCGGGGGGCAGAGGGCAGGCCCAATCCCTAGGTGCAGCCCCTGGTCGTTCTCAGAGCAGGGCTGATTGGGGAGTTGGGGCACCGCCCCCTGTCACACTCAAGGCAGGGTCGATGGGGAGGTTGCGGCGCCACCCCCTGTCATGCACAGAGCAGGGCCGATCAGGGGGTTGGGGC
>NW_005358400.1:88218-88617 GCF_000412655.1 Myotis brandtii
GTCACTCACAGAGTAGGGCCGATAGGGGAGTTGGGGCACTGCCCCCTGTCACACACAGAACAGGGCGGATCAGGGGGTTGGGGTGCCGCCACTGTCACACTCAGGGCAGGGCCGATGGGGAGGTTATGGCTCTACCCCATCACCCACAGAGCAGGGCCCGTGGGGGGAGGGGGTTGGGCACTGGACCCTGTCACACACAGAGCAGGGCCGATCAGGGGGTTGGGGCACCCCACCCTGTCACACATAGAGCCGCAGGGCGATCTGGGAGTTGGGGAGCTACCCCCATCAGGCACAGAGCAGGGCTGATCAGGGGGTTGGGGCACCTTCCCCTGTCACGAACAGAGCAGGGCGGATAGGGAGGTTGTGGCCCCGCCCCCTGTCACACACAGAGCCGCAGGG
>NW_005358400.1:88834-91597 GCF_000412655.1 Myotis brandtii
CCCCTGTCACACACAGAGCTGCAGGGCGATCAGGGGGTTTGGGTGCTGCCCCCTGTCATGCTGATCCCAGTGCCGGGAGCCTCGCTGCTCTGCTGATCCCGGTGCTGGGAGGCATATTACCCTTTTACTATATAGGATAGAGGCCTGGTGCATGGGTGGGGGCCGGCTGGTTTGCCCTGAAGGGTGTCCTGGATCAGGGTGGGGGTCCCCACTGGGGTGCCTGGCCAGCCTGGATGAGGGGATGATGGCTGTTTGCAGCTGGTCACACATCCTTCAGGGTGGGGGTCCCCACTGGGGTACCTGGCCAGTCTGGGTGAGGGGCTGAGGGCTGTTTTCAGTCTGGCGGGTGATTGAAGCTCCCAACCGCTCCTTTTTTTCTTTTCTTTTTTTTATTCTGGGCCAGCTTTAGCTCTGAGGCTTGGCTCCAGCTCTTAGGCCTCGGCTGCTGAAAGCAGGTATCTGGTTTGTTTGGGTTCTATAATCAAAACACTGTTTCAACTCCAGCTCTAAGATCCTGGCTGGCTTAAAGCAGGTTTCTGGGGTTTTGTTTAGCTTCTATATTTGTTATAATGTTTCAAACTGCAAGCTCAGAGGCCGGCAGCGGCAGGCGGGGAAAGTTGGAGTCCTCCGTCACTGAAGCAAGCAAGCCCCATGTTCGCTTCAAGCTGCCTGGCTGCCGGCCGCCATCTTGACTGGCAGTTAATTTGCATATCGCCCTTATTAGCCAATGGGAAGGGTAGCGGAGGTATGGCTAATTACCATGTTCTCTTTTATTAGATAGGATATGTTGAAGATGTATAAACAGAAAGTATTAACAGTTCTCTGGAGTTACTCTAAAGTCTCTTGGTGCATAAATAATAATAATAACTCATACAGAGTAACATGGGAAGAGTTATACTTTCTTAGTTTCACTTCTGTAGGCATGTCTATTTACTAGGACAATGGAAAGTTGATAACAGAACAGCATAGCCTACGATGTGAATGATGTTTTAAAGATCACTGTGTCTTAGGTTAAACACCAAATCATCTATATAGCTCTTTCCTTATTTCTATTCAGTAATTCTCTGCTTATCTTTTTAATGTGTCTATAAAGTTGAAGTCTTCAGGATATGTTAAGCACAGGCTCAGACCATGGAAGACAACCAACAACCACATCTGAGAGTCTGTTTCTCGCAGAAGGAAGAACCTTTCAGCACAGCTCTTGAATAAAACTGATTCCTCGATATAGAAGCACCCAAATAAATAAATTAAAAAAAACTCTTGATGGACTTTAAGGGAAAGATTGATAGCAATACAGCCATAGTAGGGGACATTAACACCGCAAGACATCACTGGATAGGTCTTACTGACAAAAAAATTAACAAGGAAACAGGGGCTATAAATGACACTCTAGATTGGATGGATCTAACGGATATATATAGAACAATTCTCCCCAAAGCAACAGACTATACATTCTTCTCAAGTGCACATGGAACATTCTCAAAGATAGACCACATGTTAGGGCACAAAACAAGTCTGCACAATGTTAAGAAGAATGCTGTTATACCAAGCATCTTCTCCGATTAATTGGCATGAAGTTAGAAACCAACTACAATAAATAAATAAAAATGCAAAAACACTAAAATACATGGAGGCTAAATAGCATATTATTAGTCAATGAATGGGTTACCAATGACATAAAGCAAAAAAAATTAAAGACTTCCTGGAAATAAATGAAAATCAAAACACAACCACACAAAGCCAATGGAACACAGTGAAAGCAGTCCTGAGAGGGAAGTTCATAGCACTACAGGCCTACTTAAAGAAACAAGAAAAAGCACTAATAAACTATCTACCCCTAAAACTAAATTAATTAAAAAGAGAGGAAAATCAAGATGGCAGCATAGGTTAACGCCGAAGTTTGCTGCCTCAAATAACCACTTCAAAAATGCAACTAAAAGACGGAACAGACATCATCCAGAACCACAGGAAGGCTGGATGAGTGGAAGTTCTACAACTAGGAGGAAAGAGAATTGTATACCGAGAATCAGAGGAGGCACAGTGCTGAAGTGAAATACTAAGGTGTGGAGTGCATGTGGAGCGGGCTGGTGGCGGAGGGCGCGGTTGTTGTTTTCAATCGGGAGGGAGTTTCAGACTCTGAGCTCCAGATCCGGGTGAGTCTCTAGGGACCCAGACTCAAACGGGAGAAGCGGGACTGTCTGGCTTCGGTCGGAACTCGAAGGCAGCTTTCTCTCCGAGGTTTTCAGCGGTTGCTGGGACTCTGAGAGACAGAGCCCCTGGGGACGGAAATGAGAGCAGTCATAACTGCTCGCTCCGCCCGCCCTGTAGATCCCCGGGGACACGCCCTGCCCAAGCCCTGCAAAGAGGCATTTGCCGGATAGCCTTAGGCAAACACTAGATTAGCACCGCCCTAGAGATCCAGCACAGAAGCTCTCCCACTGCAGACAGAGCTGACTCTCATAGCCAGTTAGCCTGGAGGTCAAATCTCCCCCAGTATTGTTGACAACAATCAAGGCTTAACTACAACAAGACTGTACACAAAGACCACAAGGGGGTGCACCAAGAAAGCATAAAAATGCGGAGACAAAGAAACATGACAGAAATGGAGGATATAGAGCTAAAAAATGCACTTTTAAGGTCTTTCAATAATTTTCTAGAAACTGCCGATAAACTTGATGAGATCTACAAGAAATCTAATGAGACCCTCGATGTTGTGATAAAGAACCAACTAGAAATTAAGCATACACTGACTGAAATAAAGAA
>NW_005358400.1:92568-99904 GCF_000412655.1 Myotis brandtii
ACTGGGAGGAGGGGAGTTATGGGGGGAAAAAAGAGGAACAAATGTAATAATCTGAACAATAAAGATTTAATTAAAAAAAAAGAAAGATAACAGCAAGACAAGTCCATAGGAATTAGGAGGAAGGAAATAATAAAGATCATTAAATAAATGACATAGAGACAAATAACAGAACAAAAGTCAGTACAAAAGTTCAATAAATCCAAGAGCTGGTTCTTTGTAAAGACAAACAAGATTGATGAACCCCTAGCCAGATTCATCAAGAAACAAATAGAGAGGACCCGGATAAATAAAATGAGACATAATAGAGGCACTATAACAACAGACACCACAGAAATAAATATCCAGCAAATTAAAGTGTCAGACCAGTTGGTTTTGTAAAAGAATATTACCGAATATTCAAAGAGTTAGCACCTCCTCCTCAAACTATTCCAAAAAAATCAAGAGAAAGCTCTTTTTATGAAGCCAGCATTATCTTATTTCCAAAACCAGATAAAGACACTACAAAGAAAGAAAAGTACAGGCCAATATTCCTGATGAACACAGATGGTAAAATCCTCAACAAAATATTGGCAAATCAAATCCAGCAATATATTAAAAAGATCTTATACCATGTTCAACTGGGATTTATTCTGGGGATGCAAGGCTGGTACAATATGGCAAATCAGTACATGTGATACATCACATAAGCAAACTGAAAGATAAAAATAATATGATCATACCAATAGCTACAGAAAAAGCATTCGACAAAATCCAGCACACTTTTTTGATAAACACTCTCAGTAAAGTGGAATTAGAGGGATCATACCTCAACATAATAAATGTCATCTATAATATTAAAAGTGTAATATGCAAATACTCATACAAGTCAACAAAAGGAAGATAAACAATTCAATTAAAAAATGGGCAGGAGACCTGAACAGACTTTTCTCAAAGAGGACATACAAATGGCCAAGAGTCATATGAAAAAATGCTCAAAGTCACTAATTATCAGAGAAATGAAAATTAAAACCAGTATGTTATATCACTTCACACCTATCAGAATGGCTATCATAAAAAAATGAACAAACAAGAAGAGCTGGAGAGGATAAGGGAAGATGAGTTGGCTGCTAGTGGGAATGCAGATTTATGTAGCCATTATGGAAAGCAGTATGAATTTTCCTAAAAAAATTTAGAATGGAACTTACATTTGACTCAGTGACACCATGATGGGAATATATCCTAAAAACCCCAAACACCAATCTGAAAAAATATATGCACCCCTATGTTCAAAGCAGCATCCTATCTAATAAAAGAATAATATTCAAATTAGGCATCACTCCATCACAAAGATGGCAGTGCCCATAGCCACAAGATAGCGGTACCCAGACCTCTCAGACCCTCCGGGAGTCCTGCAGTGATGGCCTGAGGGTCGGGCGCTGAAAACCAGCAGCATCCGCAGCCACCCCGCCGGGAGTCCTGCAGCCCTGGCCCAGGGGGCAGGCTCTAGGAGAGGGCAGCGTGAGGAGAGGAGAGGGCAGCGGGATTGAGAGTGCAGTTTGGGACTTGGTTAGGAGGCACTGGGGCTCGGGTGGGGTTGGGAGCAGAGGGCCCCGGTAGCCAGGCTGACAGCAGGACACACCAGCCGTGCTCAAGGACATCTGTGTCCAGTAGGAGAAGCTGGCTGCCAAGAGCATGCAGAATGCCGAATAATGGTTCAAGAGCTGCTTCACTGTGCTGACCAAGAGCACTGCCAAGAATACTGAAGCGGTGTGTACCCCCAAGGAGAAGGTGTCTGAGAGCCGCTGCCTGCCCATGGCTAAGACCCTGGAGATGGAAGCATGCCGGAGGATGAAGAAAGCGCTGGAAAAGCAGCTACAAGAGCTGCAGGATAAGCAGAACACCAACATTAGTGCTATGCAAGGAACAATCAACAAATTAGAAAATAAGTTGAGAACTACAAAGAGTGAAATGGCACGATATTTAAAAGAATACCAGGATCTACTCAATGTGAAGGTGGCTTTGGATGTTGACATTGCAGCTTACAAGAAACTCCTGGAAGGTGAGGAGACCTGGCTCAGTTTCACCAGCATGGGAAGCATAGCCAGCCGCTACTCCCAGAGTTCCCAGGTCTTTGGCAGATCTGCCTAAGGTGGTTTACAGACCAGCTCCTACTTGATGTCCGCTCGCTCCTTCCCTTCTTAATACACCAGCCACATCCAAGAGGAGCAGATTGAGGAGGAGGAGACCATTGAGGCTACAAAAGCCAAGGAAAATAAGGATGAACCCCCCTCTGAAGGAGAAGCTGAAGAGGAGGAGAAGGAGAATGAAGAGGCTGAGGAAGAGGAAGGAGAGGAAGAGGAGGAAGGTACAAGGAAGAATTTGAGGATGCAAAGGAGGAAGAAGGAGGTAAAGATGAAGGAGAAGATGCTCAAGAAGCTGAGGACAAGAAGAAAGATGAAGATGTTGGAAGGAGCAAGCAACCAAGAGGAAAGATTGAGGTTCCCTTTCCTTAATTATTTCAGGAATAATCCACCTGAAACCAGGTCAACCCCATCACCAACCAAGCAGTTGATTTCTCGATATTATATGAATTAAGAAGTCAATATATGTAACATTCTGAGATGACTCAGGTTGGACATTAAATGTTGTGCTATGACTTTTCTCCTTATGCAGATTATCTGTTTGCTTGCAGAGTGGCTTCCTGGCTTGCTGCCGGCCTGTGCATGGTCCATGCTTATGAGTTCAGGATCTATGGCAATGTGAATAATTCAGATGTTTACAATAAAAACACATGAATACATGAGTTAACTAATGGTAATGTTAAACTTCATGGAAAAAAGTAGTCCTTTCAATATTTGGTGGTTAGAAATTAAAGACCTCAAATCATGTGCAATAAACCGTAAATAAAGTTCCAAAGAATGAAAAAAAAAATACATCAGGAGTCAGGAAACGTTAAAAAAAAACACAAAAAAACAGGAACCATTCTCAAATCAGGAAGGTAAGTTACAGGGTGTATATTATTGCTACGAATACAGTATTTCCTACTAATTGCAACATATACAATGTAATTTATTAGATGTTTTCCTATCGCATGAAGTATGTATTCTCATAGAGTAATACTGGTAGTATGTTATAGTTATGGCACTATGTCATATCCTATCTATACTAATACAAGGGTAATATGCTAATTAGACAGTGAGACCTTCCAGACAAAGCCATGGTGGAGGGGCTGAGGCAGATGCGGTTTGGGGCAATCATGCCAGGAGGAGAGAGCAGTTGGGAGTGATCAGGCTGACAGGGGGGCAGTTGGGGGCAAGCAGACCAGCAGAGGGGACCAATTGGGGGTGAGAAAGCCAGAAGGAAGGGGAGGTGGGGGCAAGCATGCCAGCAGGGGGGGTCATTGGGGGCAATCAGGCCGGCAGGGGGGACAGTTGGGGGTGAGCAGGCCGGCAGGCAGAGTGGTTAGGCGCTATCAAGCAGGCAGGCAGGTGAGCAGTTAGGAGCCAGTGGTTCTGTATTGCCAGGGGGTTGTCTGACTGCCGGTTTAGCCCCAGTGGAATCCCATTGTGCCTAAATTGGCAGTCCAACATCCACTGAGGGGTCCCAGATTGGAGAGGGTGCAGGCTGTGCTGAGGGACACCCCCACCACCGTGCATGAATTTGGGGCACTGGGCCACTAGTTATTTATAATGGCTAAGACTTGGAAACAGCCCAAGTGCCCATCACCAGATGAATGGATAAAAAGCTGTAGAACATTTACACTACAGAATACTATGCAGCTGTAAAAAAGAAGGATCTCTTACCTTTGAGATAGCATGTATAGACCTGGAAAATAATATGCTAAGTAAAATAAGCCAAAAGTAGAAAGACAAATATCATATGATCTCACTTATTTGTAGACTCTAATGAACAGAATAAATTGACCAACAATATATGAACTGAAGCATGGAGGCATGGAACAGACTGACATACCTCGGGATTGGAATTGGGGAGACAATACAAGATAAACCAAAGAACTTGTTTACTTATATGCATAGCACTTGGACACAGGCAGTAGTGCAGTGAAGTCCTGGGGTGGAGGGGTAAAGGCTCAGAGGAGGAGGGAGAAGAGGGGTAAATGGAAGGTATCTGTAATACTATCAACAATAAAAATATGTTAATAGAAAAAACAAGACTTATTCCTCCCGGAGCAATCCTATATTACAACCACCTGTCCCTGCTTTTAGTCCATGTATACATCATCACACTGAATATAGCAGACATGATTGTAAAATCCATTTTATTTTTCAGAGCTATCATCACCTTCATTCAGTTTCTCAGACCAAAAATGTAGGAATCTCTCTTGATTCCTCTCTTTGCCTTACTTTTCAGAAACAACCCGTCTACAAGATCTCCTGGTTCTATCCACAAATCTGACCACTTCTCTCCATTTTGAAGACGATCATAAGGCCAAGCTACCACCACCATCCCTGACTCAGCAGTTCCCTAACTTGCCACTTTCATCAATTCTTTAAATTGGAATGATTTTTTTAAAAATATCAATCAAATGGAAGAGAGATTTTGCAGAACCCCCCACTCTGGCTTCCATGAAATCGGTAGTTATTCCCCATCTCCCACACACATTATGGCAAAGCTGCTGCTAATCCAAGGATTGGCAAACGCATCCCTGAAGCAGAGTTTCCCTCATTTGATAACCAGAATCCTTAGATGAGAGAAGTAAATTTCCAGAAGCTGAGAGCACTGGCTACAGGATGACTAAGATTCAGGGAAACTGTAGGTACAAGTTCAGATTATTATTTCGCTAGCATCTCAGTGGAAAACTCCAGCCTGCAGTTATCCTGAGGGCATTAGTTGTTCATTAGGATGGCGATTAGGAAAATCATGGGAGATGCTACCATAAATCATCAAAGCCCAATGCTGATAGCTCATGTTAATCTGTGTGACAGATGGCAGATAAGGCCATGAATTATTCCCATCTCTGTACACTTGCCTCTTTAAGATGTGGATCTGCAGCTCCTCCCACATCTTGCTGAGTCTGTTCCTCCAACCCTTGAATCTGGGTGGACCCTGTGGCTTGCTCTAGACAGCAGGGCAGTAGAAGCATGATGCAAATAAACTCCAAAAGTGCTGATGCCCTGTGGCTTGCTGTCTCTTTCTGGTCTTCAGGACCCTGCAACAGCTTCATAAAGAGGCCAGGACCAGCCTGATTGATGGTGGGGAACAGAAGGCACAGTTATCCCCATCACCTGAGCCTGCCTGAGAGCCTGCTAACTACCAGACATGTCCATGGGTGATCCAACTCAAAACTACCCAGTTGCTGGATCTTGAGAGAATCATACTCAGCACAAATGTCTGATGAAAAAGTGCAAAAACCATATGATTTCACTCACATTTGGGATATAAAATAGAAATCAATCAGCCATCAAATAAAACAAATAAACTCATTGCCTTGGACAGCATTGCTAAATGGTTAGAGCATCAGACCAAAAACAAAAGGGTCACGGGTTTGATTCTCTGTCAAGGTTACATACCTGGGTGGGATGTTGGATCCCCAGCCCTAGACAGTGCCCCTGCAAGAGGCAATCAATCAATGTACTCTCTCACGTCTCTCTCTCTCTCTCTCTCTCTCTCTCTCTCTCTCTCCCCTCTCTCTCTATCTCTCTCTCTCTCTCTCCCTCTCTCTCTCTCCCCCTTTATCCTTCTTTTTTCCACTACCTCCCCCTCTCTTCCTCTCTTCCCCTCTTCTCTCTTCTTCTCTCTCTAAAAAATCAATTTAAGAAAATCCTTGGGCGAAAACAAAAAACTAACTAACTAACTAACTAACTAACTCACTAACTAACTAACTGACACCGATAACAGTAAGGTGGTTACTGGTGTTAAAGGGGGGTGGGGAAATGTTGAAGAGAGTAAAGGGTCAAATATATGGTGATGGAATAAGACAAGGTTTGGGGCTGTGAGCATACAATGCAATACACGGATGATGTATTTTACATTTATACATGTGAAACTCATATAATATTATTAACCAATGTCACCCCAGTAAATTTAATCTGTGAGGATGGTAGGACCATCTGCATCATGTATTTCCACTATTACCTGTGGACAAGCACAATACTGGACAAAGAGTGGTTATCAATAAATATTTGTTAAATAAAGAAATTGATCAAAATCTCTCTGATTCTTGCTTTCTCTTTGATCTTTATATCCAGTCTACATCTGTGGAAAAGATTATCCTTTCCTTATTCATCAATGTTTAGTGTCACAGAAACAAACAATTACATTTTTTGTTGTTGTTAATATTCACCTGGGGATATGGATATTTTTTGATTGATATTTTTTAGAGAGAGTAGAAAAGAGGGGTGGAGGGAGGAGAGAAGGAAGAGAGAGAGAGAGAGAGAGAGAGAGAGAGAGAGAGAGAGAGAGAATGAGAGATGTGAGAGAGACATATTGATTTGTTGCCTCCTGCACAAGCCCTAACTGGAGCAGGGCATCTAATATGCAACCCAGGCATGTGCCCTTGACCAGGAATCAAATCCACAAACCTTTGGTGCATGGGCTGACACACTAACCACTCAGACACATGGGTCAGAGCTAAACAATTAAGTTTTAAATATTTTTTTCTCCTTGCTATCTAAAAACATTGGGAAATGTTTGAATAACTCATATTGGAGCAGACTTTGACTGGAGCAAGCTGAACATGCTAGTTGTTAAAAACTGGCTCATCTGATAGGAAGCCATCAAATACAAACTTGAATCACTATTAAATAGACAGACACTCCTTTTGAAAGAAGATTTATGTCTTTATACCTTAGGGATAAGAAGTAGAGAACAGCTTCTTATCAGCTAAGAAGAGAAATGTTTACAATTCAGCTTTGGCCACAGAGTTGATGTTGGTGATGGGTGTTCAGAGGGATAACATGCTGAGCTGTGCTTCCCACACTTCCCAGTGCTCTTCTCCCACCAGATTACCTCAGAGCTAGTTCTGTCTGCTCACCCAACTCTATCCCTGAAAGTTTCTAGTTTATTTATAAATTATATGAATGGTAAGTGAAGTCATTTATTTATACAAATATCCTCTGAGCGGCAATCCCTGAAAGAATTACTTTTTTGTTGGGCTCAGTCTTCAAAATGGATTACAGCCTAAAATCAGCAGAGACACAAAATATAAAGAATGAGAAATCTATGCTGAAACTGATTGGAATGGCTCAATGTCAACATATGAACCCGGAAGTCTCAGCTCAATTCCTGGTCAGGGAACATACCTGGGTTATGGGCTAGATCCTCTGTAGGTGCTTGCAGGAGGCAGCCAATCAATAATTCTCTCTCATCACTGATGTTTCTATCTCTTCCTCCTTAT
>NW_005358400.1:100392-101530 GCF_000412655.1 Myotis brandtii
TGCCCCCCCTGCTTGCCTGCTCACCCCAACTGCCCCCCCATGCTGGCCTGATCTCCCACAACGTTCCCCCACCACCTTCCTGATCACCCACAACTGCCGCCATCCCCTCTTGGCCCCTAACCACCTCTACCTTGGCCCAGGTACCATGGCTTTGTCTAGAAGGTCTCCTGGAATGTCTCCCAGTCTAATTAGTATGTTACCCTTTTATTAGTATAGATAGAGGCTTGGTTCATAGGTGGGGCCCGGCTGGTTTGCCCTGAAGTTTGACCCGGATCAGGATGGGGGTTCCCTTTGGGGGGGGCGGGGGGGCCTGGGCAAGAGGCCTGTGGTTGTTTGGAGGCTGACAATGCCCCCATTGAGGTGGGGGTACAAACTGGAGATGGTGCCGGCTTGGGAGAGGGGTTGGGGCAATTTGCAGGTCAGTCACGCCCCTATGGGGTGAGGTTCCCCACTCAGGGGCCTGGCAAGCCTGGGTGAGGGGCTGAGGGCCATTTTCAGGCTGGCCACACCCCCTTCAGGGTGGGTATCCCCACTAGGGTGCCTGGCCAGCCTGAGTGAGGAGCTGATGGCTGGTTGCAGGATTGCCACACCCCCAGCGGGGACCCTCACGCCATGGGGCTGTGGCCAGCCTAGTTAAGGGGCTTAGGGTCATTTTCAGGCCCCTCCCTCAGCAGCTGGCCCTGGGAACCCAAGTCTCCAGTGCCCACAGGACCCTCCTTAGGCACAGGCCCAGGCGGGCAAGAAGCTTGGCTTCCTTTGTTGCTGGGGAGACCCAAGCCTCCTACCTTCTCCTGCTGGCTCTGTGGCCTCTGCCATCTTTGTCCCAATAATTTTCATACTCACTCCTGATTGGCTGATGGGCATGGCTTTTGGGAATCACAGAGCAACAGTTAATTTGCATGCTTCTCTTTTATTAGTATACTAGAGGCACGGTGCACAAAAATTTGTGCACTCAGGGGGCGGGGGGGGGGGATCCCCCAGCCCAGCCTGTGCCCTCTCGCAGTCTGGGACCCCTCAGGGGATGACCACCTGCTGGCTTAGGCCGCCTGCTCCCGGGATTGGGCCTAAAATAGCAATCAGACATCCCTCTGGCAGCCCAGCAGCCCTTGGGGGATGTCCACTTGCCAGCGGGGAGGAG
>NW_005358400.1:104726-117076 GCF_000412655.1 Myotis brandtii
TCCCCACTGGGGTGCCTGGCCAGTCTGGATGAGGGGCAGAGGGCCGTTTTCAGGCTGGCAGGTGACTGAAGTTATCAACCTCTCCTTTTTTTCTTTTTTTTTTAATTCTGGGATTTATTTACCTTCTATGGCTGTCAATGGAGCTGAGAGCTGGCTTTAGCTCTGAGGCTGGCTCCAGCTTGAGGCCTCACCTGCTGAAAGCAGGTATCTGGGCTTTGTTTATGTTCTATAATTGAAACTCTGTTGCCATCACTGGCCCTCTAAGCTCTGAGCCCGCTGCACTGATGGCTGAAAGCAGGAATCTGGGTTTTTTTTAGCTTCTATAATTGCAACAATGTTGCATTTGGAGCTCAGAGCTGGGCTGCGGCAGGTGGGGAATCTTGGATTCCTCCATCACTGGAGCAAGCAAGCCTCCTGTTCGCTTCAGCTGCCTGGCTGCCGGCCGCCATCTTGTTTGGCAATTAATTTGCATATCGCCCTGAGTAGCCAATGGGAAGCTTGTCGGAGGTACGGTTAATTACCATGTTTGTCTATTATTAGATAGCATATATCCAGGCATCAGCACCTGGGGCTGGCTGCAGCCCAGGAGACGGACAAGCTACCGGCCAGAGGTCCCAGGCTGCAGCCACCTGGGACCTATCTAATAATAGACAAACATGGTAATTAACTGTAACTTCTCTACGCTTCCCATTGGCTAATCAAGGCAATATGCAAATTAACCGCCAACAAAGATGGAAGTTAATTTGCATACTCGCAATGATGGGAGGTGAAAGGGGAAGGATGGAAGACAGTGACCAGAAACCCAGGCACAGGCAAGAGCCAGGGAGCAGGGCAAAGGTCGGCCCTGAAGGCCACCTTTGCCCTGCCACCAGCTGGTGATTGGAGAAGCCTGGGGGGTGGGGCAGGGAAGCGGACACAGACAGTGTCCATGACCGCAGAAGCCAGGTGCGGGGCAGGGAAGCGGCCGCTGCCAGCGTCCCCTGGCTGCTGCTTCCCTGCCCCGAACCTGGCTTCTGCGATCGTTGACCGCAGAAGCCGGGTGTGGGTCAGGGAAGAGGCCGCCGCCAGCATCCCTGGCCGCAGCTTCCCTGCCCCACACCCAGCTTCTGCAATTGGTGACAGCAGAAACCGGGTGCAGGGGCGATCACAGAAGCCAGGTGCATGGGCACAGAAGCAGCTGCCACAAGCGTCCCCGGCTGTGGCTTCCCTACCCCGCACCTGGCTTCTACGATTGGTGATGCCTATTTTTGCATGACACATAACTGACTGCCCTCCCTGGAAGCACAGAAGAAGAAGAAGCCCCCAGAAGAAGAACCTGCCCACCTTTGGTCCAGGCACCAGCGCCTGGGGCTGGCTGCAGCCCAGGAGACGGACAAGCTACCGGCCAGAGGTCCCAGGCTGCAGCCACCTGGAGAAGCTGCCAGCCCTGTGTTCCAGGGCCCCAGCGCCTGTGGCTAGGGAAACAGGTTCCCTCTTCTCTTACTGTAGTCATTACTTCAATATTCCCCTTCCAGAAGCAGCTGCCACAAGCGTCCCCGGCTGTGGCTTCCCTACCCCGCACCTGGCTTCTACGATTGGTGATGCCTATTTTTGCATGACACATAACTGACTGCCCTCCCTGGAAGCACAGAAGAAGAAGAAGCCCCCAGAAGAAGAACCTGCCCACCTTTGGTCCAGGCACCAGCGCCTGGGGCTGGCTGCAGCCCAGGAGACGGAAAATGGTCCTGAGCCCCTCACCCAGGCTGGCCAGGCACCCCAGCAAGACCCCTCACTCTGAAATAGGTGTGGCCAGCCTGAAAATGGTCCTGAGCCCCTCACCCAGGCTGGCCAGGCACCCCAGCAAGACCCCTCACTCTGAAATAGGTGTGGCCAGCCTGAAAATGGTCCTGAGCCCCTCACCCAGGCTGGCCAGGCACCCCAGCAAGACCCCTCACTCTGAAATAGGTGTGGCCAGCCTGAAAATGGTCCTGAGCCCCTCACCCAGGCTGGCCAGGCACCCCAGCAAGACCCCTCACTCTGAAATAGGTGTGGCCAGCCTGAAAATGGTCCTGAGCCCCTCACCCAGGCTGGCCAGACACTCCAGCGGGACCCCTACCCTGATCTGGGACACCCTTCAGGGCAAACCAGCCGGCCCCCACCCATGCACCAGGCCTCTATCCTATATAATAAAAGGGTAATACACAAATTGATCCTAACAGCAGAATTACTGGGAATGACTGGTCACTATGGCACACACTGACCACCAGGGGGCAAATGCTCAATGCAGGGGCTGCCCCCTGTTGGTCAGTGCGCTCCCACAAGGGGAGCTCTGCTCAGCCACAAGCCAGGCTTAGCGCCTCCTCAGCAGCACTAAGGATGTCTGACTGCAGCTTAGGCCTGCTCCCTGCTGGCAAGTGGACATCCCCGGAGGGCTCCCAGGCTGCCAGATGTCTAACTGCCAACTTAGGCCCAATCCCCTGAGGAGTGGGCCCAAGCCAGCAGGTGGTCATTCCCTGAGGGGTCCCAGACTGCGAGAGGGCACAGACCAGGCTGAGGGACTCCCCCAAGTGCACACATTTTTGTGCACTTGGCCTCTAGTGTGTGTGTGTGTGTGTGTATGTATATATATTTTTTTTCCCCAAAATTCACTCAAGATTTTCCATTCAATTCAATGGCAAATCTTGTGTGAATTTTGGGACACCCTATATATATATGTAATTTTTTTAAGTCCATACTGAGAAAAAATTTTCAGGATGTTTTTAAAAATAGATTCAGGGGACAATTCTTCTCACAATTCCTCTCAACACCAAACCCCACATTTCCCTGCATCTCCCCACAACATACACACAAACACTCATATTCCTTTAATTGGAAAATCTGGGTCCTGCTCCTTTCTGTAAATGTGAAGTCAATGCTAAGCTGAGGATATTGAGGAAGAGGAGGAAAGAGGAAGTTAGGGGAGAAGCTGCACAAACTTGCTCATGTAAGAGATGGGCCCACCTTACTATCTTTTTTTTATTATTATTTTTTATTAAATCTTTATTGTTCAGGTTACATTTGTTCCTCTTTTTTCCCCCCCCATAACTCCCCTCCTCCCAGTTCCCACCACACCCTCCGCCCTCACTCCCCACCCACTGTCCTCATCCATAGGTGCACGATTTTTGTCCAGTCTCTTCCGTTCATTCTGTACATCAGATTATTTATTCACTTGGTTCTTAGATTCACTTGTTGATAGATGCATGTTTGTTGTTCACAATTTGTATCTTTACCTTTTTCTTCTTCCTCTTCTTAAAGGATACCTTTCAGCATTTCGTATAATACTGGTTTAGTGGTGATGAACTCCTTTAGCTTTTCCTTATCTGTGAAGCTCTTTATCTGACCTTCAATTCTGAATGATAGCTTTGCTGGATAAAGTATTCTTGGTTGTAGGTTCTTGGTATTCAGCACTTTGAATATTTCTTGCCATTCCCTTCTGGCCTGCCAAGTTTCTGTTGAGAAATCAGCTGACAGTCGTATGGGTATTCCCTTGTAGGTAATTGAGTCTCTTTCTCTTGCTGCTTTTAAGATTCTCTCTTTGTCTTTTGCTCTTGGCATTTTAATTATGATGTGTCTTGGTGTGGTCCTCTTTGGATTCCTTTTGTTTGGGGTTCTCTGCGCTTCTTGGACCTGTAAGTCCATTTCTTTCACCAGGTGGGGGAAGTTTTCTGCCATTATTTCTTCAAATAGGTTTTCAATATCTTGCTGTCTCTCATCTTCTGGCACCCCTATTATTCTGATGTTGGTACGCTTGAAGCTGTCCCAGAGGCTCCTTACACTATCTTCGTATTTTCGGATTCTTTTTTCATTTTGCTTTTCCGGTTGGGTGTTTTTTGCTTCTTCGCATTTCAAATCTTTGGCTTGATTCTTGCGCTCCTCTGGTCTGCTATTGGGTGTAATATTCTTTATTTCCGACCGTGTATGCTTAATTTCTAGTTGTTTCTTTATCATAGCATCGAGGGTCTCATTAGTTTTCGTGAGGCTCTCCAGAAGTTTATTGCAAGCCCTCAAAATTGCGTTTTTTAGCTCTATATCGTCCATTTCTGTCATGTTTTTTTGTCTCCGCATTTTTTATGCTTTCTTGGTGCACCCCCTAGTGGTCTTTGTGCGCAGTCTTGTTCTAGTTGAGCCTTGATTGTTGTAGTTAATACTAGAGGGATTTGACCACCAGGCCGACTGGCTGTGAGAATCAGCTGTGTCTGCTGCAGTGGGAAAACTTCTGTCCTCTGGGGAGGTGCTAATCTAGCCTTTGCCTGAGGCGATCCGGCAAATGGCTCTGCGCAGGGCTTGGGCGGGGCGGGCTCAACAGGGCGGGCGGAGGGAGCCGTTATGGTGCCCTCAGTCCTGTTCCCAGAGGCTCTGCTTCTCAGAACCCCCGGAACCGCTGCAAACCTCGGAGGGAAAGCTGCCTTCCAACTGATGCCAGACACTCCCGCTTCTCCCGTTTGGGTCCGAGTCCCCAGCGATTCGCCCGTATCTGGAGCTCAGAGTCTGAGACTCCCCCCTGACCGAAAACGACAACCGCGCTCTCAGCCACCAGCCCGCTTTGCGCGCGCACCTCCGCACCTGAGTATTTTCCACACTGCGCCTCCTCTGAGCCTCGGTGTGCTGTTATTTTTCCTTCTAGTTGAAGAGTCTCTCCTCAGCCAGCCTTCCTGTGGTTCTGGGTGATGTCCATTCCGTCTTTTAGTTTTATTTTTGAAGTGGTTGTTTGCGGCAGCAGTCTCCAGTGTTTACCTATGCCGCCATCTTGGTCTCCTCCCCACCTTACTATCTAAAATAAATTCCTTTTGTTGACCTTCGCCCAGACTTGGTGCTTGTGAATTCCATCATTTGTGAACACCTTGGCCCCTTCCACACATACTCAGGCCAAGTAGAGCCAGTAAAAAACTAGTTTGTTTTGTAGTTACAAACATGTTGCCCAGGATTGGTCACAGTCAGGTCATGACATTGGCCTATACCAAAGTGCCCCCGCAATAAGTCTGAGAGCTAACACACTTGGTTGTGAGATTTGGAACATATCAGAGTACAACCCAATGAGCCCATAAGCAATACACCCAGATGGAGATGTTGGTAGGCACCAGACCCTGATGGGAGAAATTCTGCTTTATTGGGTCAGACCCCTCATAGCAGCATGTACACTGTGGTTGATGTTTATTCTCATAATCAGCTAGCATGAGGGTCAACTCCACCCATGGATGGGACAACATCAATCAAGACTCAACTACAATAGGATGGCTCACATATTCCACACATGGAACATTCCAGGGACATCTAGCTTAAGTGATCAGGGAGACTGTGCCACTGAACCACAAAAGTATGCTGACCTAATATGTAAGGTCAGCATACCAAGACTGGAGACATTGAAGATCTGTCTAATACACAGACACAAATATAAAGAGGCAACCACACTGGGGAGACAAAGAAACAAGCTCCAAACAAAAGAACAGGAGAAATCACCAGAAAAAGGAGTAAATGAAATGGAGGAAAGCCATCTAACTGATAGGAAGTTCAAAAAAACGGTTATAAGGATAATCAAGGAACTTAGTGAGAACTTCAACAGAGAGATAGCAAGCATAAAAAAGGACATACTGGTAGAAACCATAAAGAAGAATCAGTCAGAAATGAAGAATACAATATTTATAATGAAGAATACACTAGAATGAATCAACAGGAGATTTGGTGAAGCAAATAATCAAATCAGCGATTTAGAAGGCAAGGTAGCGGAAATAATCCAATCAAAGCAGCAAAAAAAAATAATTTTTAAAAGTGAGAACAATTTTAGGTATTTCTGGAACAATATGAAGCATAAAAACATTCCCATCATAGGGATACCAGAAGAAGAAAAGAGAGAGCAAGAGATTGATAACCTATTTTTAGAAATAATGACTGAAAACTTTCCTAATCTCGTGAAGAAAAAAAGACACACAAGTTCAGGAAGTGCAGAGTCCCTGACAAGATGAACCCCAAATGGCCCACACCAATGTGCATCATCATTTAAATGGCAAAGCATAGAAACAAAGAGTGAATCTTAAAAATGGCAACAGAAAGGTCTATAAGGGAGCTCCCATAACACTGCCAGTTAATTTCTCAATAGAAACTTTCAAGACCCGAGGAGATTGGTATGAAATATGCAACTTCATGAAAAGTAAGGACCTACAAGCATGATTACTCTACCTACAAAGGTTATCATTTAAAATTGAAATAGAGATAAAAGGCTTCCCAGGAAAGAAAAAGCTCAAGGAGTTCATCAGCACTAAACTAGTATTACAAGAAAAATTTAAGGAACTTTCCTAAGAAGAAGTGACAATTTAAAAAAAAGGGGACAGATGTTTAAATTTAAAAAATGTCAATAAATACATACTTATCAATAATCAATTTAAATATAAATGGACGAAAGGCTCCAATCAAAGGGCATTGGGTAACTGAATAGATGAGAAAACAAGACAGATATATATGCTGTATACAAGACACTCCCAACCAAATGAAAGACAAACAGAGACTGAAACTAAAGGGATGGGAAATATATTTCATGAAATGAAAATGAAAAAAGAAAAAAGCGAAAATAGCACACTTTTATTAGGCAAAATACACTTTTTGACTGTGTGCACCGCCTTATATGCCCAGTGACTCCCAGTCTCCTTCAGGTCTTGCTTTTGCTCTTCAATGTGCACTTGAACTGTGGCCAAGTAGCACCTTTGCTCTTCTACTAGGGTGCTGTCCCCCCTCCCTGGGGCACCTGTGCATTGCAGAAGAGGTAATTTGTGTAGTAGTTACCTTGGTTATCCCTCTCCAAGTTCTCAACCACAGCCATCAGCTTCTCCAGC
This sequence comes from Myotis brandtii, assembly GCF_000412655.1. NCBI lineage: Eukaryota > Metazoa > Chordata > Mammalia > Chiroptera > Vespertilionidae > Myotis > Myotis brandtii. The sequence goes on from NW_005358400.1 coordinate 111,569, forward strand.
TGCTCCCTCTGCACCTCCCCTGTGGCCTGGTTGTTGAGGCCACAGTACCTCTTCCCACACTCCTGGACCAGGATCTGCAGGCTGTGGTTGTCCGTGTTGACTACATACTCATCCAAGGACATGTCCCCTAAGTCCTCCTTGTGGGTGAAGAGGACCACCACGTGTCTCATGGCTCCTGCCCCAAAGACCTCCTTCACCCGACTCACTGCCAATGTGTCCAGGGCAGTGAAGTGCCCCAGCTGTGTCACCAGCAGAAGCACATGGGGCCCTGGGGCTGAGAGCAGGCAACAGTCCCCGATGTGCTTGTACATCTCTTGGTCCTGGGCCTTGGGTCAAGATGGAGGGCATGTCAACCACTAGGATGTTCCTTCCATTCCAGGTGCCTGTGGCCAACTGGCACGTCCTGGCCACGGCCTGGGCCCCCAGCCTGGACTCAAACACAGGTTGACAGAGGATGCTGTTCCCAGTGGAATTTATTCCACAACCAGATTTGCCCATGAGGATGAGCCTCAGTGAGGAAGATGATGCAAACTGGTTATCTTCTACATTTCCTGAATAAGAAAAACTGTGTCTTATTAAGCTAGTGTTGCTTCCAATTTTTCAATCATGGACACTCATGGTATCTCATTAAAGCTGTGAATCTCCCTCCCAGGAAACTGTCATATCTAAATACATACAAAAGTTTCCAACAACTTTAGGAGGTTCTCAGTTCATAGGAAGTTTACAAAGGAAGTCAACCTTGGACCCATAGCCAACAGTAAGAACTACTACATTGAGAAGGTTGTTCCAAGTTCTTCATCAATTCCAGGGAAGACAGTTTTGCTGAAAGAAAAGTGGTCCCTGTGTTTCTCCAGGGATGGTGCCTGGCCCAGTTTCATGTTAAATAAATGAGATTAGAAGGATTGAAAGTATGAGGAGTCACACATGGGAAAATATTACCACCTTTTTCACTGACAAATAACCAGGAACATTTGTGTAGAAGTGCTCAACATATTCACCTAAACCTTGGGAGAAAAGGAAGTGTCAGCTGTGACCTTCCACCAAGGACCAGCTGAGGTCCCTGGGTCTCTGTTCTTTGGTTGGGGAGTTCTCTGCTTGAAGTTGAAACAACAGAATGGTCATAGTTAATGTCAAAGGCAAAGCCTGAGAGATGACTCAGGATGGGTGGGTAAAGAGGATGGAATTTAAGACCATTAGTAGTACATGTGATGGAAACATCTCCTACTTGGCTGATTGATTATAGGAAGTTAACAAGAGTGGTGTTGGAGAGGGTGATGCTGAGCTAATGGCTAAAATCTTCCAGGGTGAGAACCCGTGGAGTTCAAGAGTTCTATGAGCTCAAATGGATTCCAAGTTAATTGCAGTCTCCTAAAATCTGTTATTTCATTTCTTCTACTCTGCATTGGTTCTTCGTTTCTGCAGTGTTCTGAGATGTTTTGTAGTCTGCATGATTAGTAAACCTTTCTGGGAGATATTTCCAGTTTTTGCTCGAAGTGGACAAGGAAAGAGAAAATTTATTCACAATTAATTTCAAAACCCTGCAACTTCTGACTTGAAGTTTCATTTCCACATTTCCCACCATCATGTGCACGGAGAGCAATGTACTGAAGGGGTCGGCTGGAGGTGGGGGGTGAAGGTGGTGGGGAAGGTAAAGAAGATATGAGCACTGACTTTTTCTTCTTCAGTTTAAAACACTGGGTTTCTGTCACTTTGTTTGAGGTGAGGAAACAGTGCCTCTTGTAGGCTTTCTTACCTTCAGACTTAGTTACATATCTCCTCTTCAGAGGTACTTCCATCTTCTTCCAGGATAAAAACAGGAAAAGAATAAAAAGTAAGTGTCCACATGGAGCTGGTAAGGCCTGAAGTCACTTTCAGTTTAGACTCCTAAGAATAATTCTCTATCGAGGAACCATTGCCATTGCTAGTTTCATAACTCAAATTATGCCCTCAAAAGTCTATACATAACTTTAAGTGAACACAATGCTTGGTCCCTTTTTTTCCTTCTGTCTCAGCTTACAGGAAATCAAGAAATGTTTTAAAACCAATCCATTGCTTATGTCCCCCCAACTGGAAAAGACATGAAGTGAAAAAAGCATTATTTATGGGATAAGGAGGAGAACATTATCTTATTTTATGTTTTGGAATCTTAGTAGGCTAACTTTCTGGATACCGTACTCCCTCTCATGTCAGCCCTTGAAGGACTCATGTCCCAGATCCAACCTTACCCTGGGAAGGCGCACTGTACTTTTCTTCTTGGCCACTGGATACCCATGTGACACAAAGCGTGTTGGGCACTAGAAATTCTCATTACTTCAAACAAGCCAATGCCATTTACAACAGGTAATTTTTTTCTTTGTTCTAGAAAGTTTGTTGTTAACCCCCTGAGCAGTGGGAGGAGAGGAGGGGGTGCCATATCCAAAGAGAAAGAATCAACACTGAGCACAAATTAAAGAAAAACTCACTTACTGCTCAGTGTTTAATCAAATGTTTTTTCCTGGCTGGCTTTGAGGTCCTTGTCTCCCAGTGATCACCATTTTGTGTCCCAGTAGATTTAAACAGAAATTGGCACAAACATTGGCATGAATTGGCATAAATGTCTCATTCAAATGAGGCATAATATTGTGTCACTCATTTTTGTGTTAGAAAGGACAAGATGTTACACACCTAAGATGAGGTTATATTTACTTATTCAGTTTTAAGTATTAAGCAGTTTTGAAACAAGTTTTTAAGTGAATTTATGAAAAAAAACATACACCACAATTTGCAATGAACAAATGTAAGTGTTTTGGCATTTTTACTGCAGATATTCTATTTGATTAAAAAGTTAACACATTACACATGAATTTCATTTATGTTTTTCTCCCTCCCTCTGCCCTTCAGAGGCAACCAATATTCTGAGCTTTTTATGTATAATCTCATGTGTGTATTTACACTTCTACATACACATGTATCTGTAGGTAATGTCTATACTGATTTTGTATTTTAAGCTTTTACATAAAAGAAATTATTTGTATAAAATTGTATCCAATTATTTATTAACAAACTTTAGGCTGTTCCAAAATATATGCTTCCTGCAAAATAATCTCCACATACTGCATATCTCTGTGCAACAATTGATGGATGGCTTTCATCTGACTAGATACTGTCAATATGACTTGAGACCACTATGCCAATTCTCATTGACACAAGCCATGTGTGAGAAGTCCCCAAATCTGCACTTGCACTTGGTGATATTCCACACTTTATTTTTTTACCACCTTAAGGACATACATAATGATGCCTTAGTCCATTTATAAATCCATTTTACTGACTACCATTGAATTTAAAAACGGTTTTCATAGTTTTTTTAGCTATTCAGGTTGCTTCTGTTATATAGAAATGTTTGCACACTTTTCTATTACTACAGTGGGATTTTTTTTTGGCCCTTCATAGGTACACCTCAGGTGAGTTCTGGCAGCTGGAATCTGTCAGCTAACTGCTACTAAATTTTCTTTTCTTCTCTTGCTTTTTTTATGCTGTACATTAGATTCCTAGAAGGACACAAACTACTGAAGGTGACTCAAGCCAAAATAAAATCTAAAAGAAGTTAAATTAAAATAAAAAACTTCAACCAAAGAAAAGCCCCGTACCAGATGGCTTCACTAGTGAATTCATTAAACATTTAAAGAATTACCACTAATACATTGCAGACACTTTCAAAAACCAGGAGAGGAGGAAGTACTTCATCATTCATTCCACAAGTTCAGTATTATTCAAAGATATTACAGGAAAAAAACCTACAGACCAATATTCTTTATGAATATAGACATAAAAATCCTCACCAAAATAATGGCAAGTTGAATGAGGCAACTTACAAATACAAGTACATATGTGAGAAGTATGTACCGTATATAAGTATAGATATTTGGGATTTATAATATAGTTTACTTACTGAATTACATCCAGATATCTGATATGTTGAAGGCCCTCAACATATGATTTGTCAGTTGTATGTCAGTTGAGTGTCCCCTACTCCTTTTTGACTTTGTGAAATTGGTCCAAACTATCATTACACACCATGGAAGACTTCAAAGTCCACCCATCTGTTTCTAAGAGTTCCCCTACTATTTCCTCAGCCTTTCCTGTTTCCTCATTCCTAAGACATTGTGCACTGTTTCTACTTCAACCTGTGACTCTGAAAGTCCCAAAGGCACCATATTTACTGTTTATTAAAAAAACACCAGTATTTATGCAGAACTATTCATATTCAGCTATTTCTTTTTTAGTTTTAGAAACTTTACTGGGAATGCTACAGAGTACTAGATTAAGCACACAGACGTTGTTATTATGATGACTCTCTTCTCTTTGCTATTCCCTCTTTTTTCCCCTCTAATTTTAAGATGCTTTTATTTGTGTATATGAGATTCTGTCCCTTAGTGGATAAAAGTCATATGTCTCTTTTAGACACTCCAGCTTTGGTTTAGAGAGCAACAAACCAAAACACCTTACTCGTTCTACTCCCCACTTTATATTGAAAGGCACGAACAGTCAATTTAACAAACATTTTTAAATCTTCCCCATATTCAAAATAGTGGATAAATTATAGACAAATATCAAGTGTGGACCAAAAAACATTCAGGTTACTCCCATCCTGTTTAAAAGAAGACATATGTGTGATTATTTCAGGTACCCATTTGTTTTCTTGGACTTTTAAAAGACTCCATTCAAATCACCTAGCTGCTGGAAAAGGGCTGTCTGCTTTTAAATTTTCTCCAACTGGTTTTCCTATCTGTTTGCTGGCTGCTGCCTGTTATTTCAGTTGTCTGATTGCTTTCTCTTTCTTTTTCATTCTTTATTTTCTTTATCTCACAGTCTCATGATGTTGGCTGAGAAAAGCGGTTTTGTGCTGTGCTTCCTGTTTTGCAGCTTTTGGGCTCTTTGTCCTTTGTTTTCTAGGTGACTGGGTTTGAGATTGGCTTATACTTTGCTCTTGTGGTTTGACACTCTGGGTGGCTTCTGGTGCAGCTTGAGACCAGGCACTTGTTTGTTGCTCAGAGCTGGAGTTCTAAAGGTCATTCCAATATTATGGCCTCGCTGGGCACTTCACTAACAACTGCTGGGTAAGTGACCAAGTCCATTGGAAATACTTTGTCTGAAAATTTCTGCAGGAAAAAGCCACCATAATGCAGAATCTTGTACCTGTTATTCACACATATTCTGGCACCACCTGTAACAGTTACATTGAGCTCCTCCAATCTGGACACCAAGAAAAGTATGTAAAATTAGAGGCCACTGTTTTGGAAATAAATTCACAATTCACCATAGCTAAGATTTGGAAACAGCCTAAGTGCCCATCAGCAGGTCGGTGGATTAAAAAACTGTAGTACATCTACACAATGGAATACTATGCTGCAGTAAAAAAGAAGGAACTCTTGCCTTTTGCAACAGCATGGATGGAGCTGGAGAACATTATGCTAAGTGAAATAAGTCAGTCAGAGAAAGATAAATACCACATGATCTCACTCATTT
>NW_005358400.1:117275-133578 GCF_000412655.1 Myotis brandtii
GGATGGGGGTTAATGAGGGGGATGAGGACACATTTGTAATACCTTAACTAATAAAGAATTAAAACAAACCATTGAATTCTTCTTTGCAGTTGGCTACAATTGTGGGGTTGGGTTGGGTTTCTGTCAAGCTCATCTTGCTTACCGCTATGCCTACAAAATACTGTGCTACATTTAAACACTTAGCAAGATGCATTTAGTAAGAGCTGCCCATACCTTAAGGTTCTTGTTCTAACTAACAATGATATCCACCATAGCATGGTACAGGTTTACTCTAATAACAGGAAGTTCACCCTTATTGAAATCCCACTTGATGGAAGCCTATGATCCCTTTTAATGTGCCCTTGATTTCTGTTTGCTAATCTTTTGTGGAGGATTTTGCGTTTATATTTATCAGGGAGATTGGCCTGTAGTTTTTTGTTTTTTTTTTCTCATGTAGTGCCCTTGTCTGCTTTTAATATATGAGTTATTCTGGCCTCATAAAATGAGTTCTGGAGTTTTCATTCCTCTGCCTTTTTTGGGAGAGTTTGCAAAGGATGTATAATAATTGTCCTTCAAATGTTTGCTACAATTCACTTGTGAAACTGTTTGGTGTGGGCTTTTCTTTGTTGGGAGATGTTTTATTCCCGTTTCAATCTCCTTACTCATTAATTGCCTGTTCATATTTTTCGTTTCGTTATGACTCAGTCTTGGTAGGTTTTATGCTTCTAGGAATTTCATCCATTTTCTCTAGTTTATACTTTTCTTGGCACATGACTATTTACAGTAGTCTCTTATGATCCTTTGTATTTTTTTATATCAGTTGTAATGTCTCCTTTTTCATTTATGATTTTATTTATTTGAGCCTTCTTTATTTGAAAATTTTAGTCTAGTTAAATGTTTTTACTTTTTAAAAAACTCGGCTACTAGGTAGTTGTTGTTGTTTTTATGAATCTTTTCTATTGTTTTTCTTATGTCTGTTTCCTTCCTCTGCTGACTTTGGGTTGGTTTGTTCTCTTTGCTTCTGAGTTTTCGACGTAAAGTTAAGTTGTTTATTTGAGATCTTTCTTCTTTCTTAATGTTGCGTCTATCGTTACACCCTTCTTCTTAGAATAGCTTCTGCTGAATTTCATGTTTTTCTCTGTGTGTTTTCATTTTTGTTTATTTCAAAATATTTTTATTTCCTTTATGACTTCTTCCTTGTATCCATTGGTTGTTAAGGAGAGTATTGTTTAATTTTCATGAGTTTTTCCATTTTTCTCTTGTTAGTGACTTCTCTAGTTGAATAATATTGTAGTCAGAAAAGATATTTAGTGTTTTTTTAACATTTTTAAATTTGCTAAGGCTCGTTTATAGATATACTATGTCCAGTCACTGAACAACAGACTGTTCAGGACTGATTTGGACATTGGTCAGGTGTGTAGAAAATGAAAATGGGTGACAACTGGCACCTCAACAAAGGATTGAGCCACCTAAAATCGTGAATAGGTGAATACAGTAAAAATATTTTTATCAATTAAAAATGTCTGCAAAAGCCAATTGATTGTTGAAAGCAAAATAATAATATATGGTTGAGTTTATATTTTCTGTAAATGTATAATGTATAACAGTAATGACAAAGGTTTTAAGATACCTTACAGCATATGTGATGTGATATAATATTTGCTGAAAGTAGAATATGATAAGTTAAAGGTGCATATTGCAAACTGTGGAGCAACCACTACAAAAATCAAATGAGGTATAGCTAATAAAACAACAGTTGAAATAAAACAGAATTTTAAAAAAGTACAAAAAGCAGGAAAAAAAGGATAGATGGGACAAACTGAAACAAACACCAAGAGGATGAATTTAAACACAACCTTATCAATAATCATATTAGATGTAAATTATCTTCATGCTCTAATTGGACAGTCAGATTGGATTTGGAAAAAGCAAGACCCAACTGAATGCTGCCTAAAGGAAATCCCACTTTAAATATAGGGACACAGACAGATTAAAAGGAAAGAATTCAAAAAGATATACCATGAAAGGGATACACCATGCACAGATTAGGCACATGAAACCTGCAGGGTCTGTATTAATATCAGACAATGCAGGCTTCAGAATGATACCATATTTACACCATGGGTAAGGAAGGACATTTCATAATGATAAGTAGGTTAATTCATCAATAAGACAATAATACTGAATTTTCATGTACTTCATAGCTAACTGAGCTTCAAAAAAACCTAAGAGAGCTTCAAAATTCAAGAAGTAAATGCTGACAAAAACAAATGGAGAAATAGTCAAATGCACATTTACAGTTGGAGATTTCAATACTCCTCTCTTAATACTGGACTTATTTTCCTTTTTTTCCCTAAATTGAGCACAGACAAGGGAAGAGAAACTGGGTTTTCTAGTTCAGATATCTCCCCACCCAACTCTGACTTGTGGTTTCATTTCCACATTTCCCACAGTCTTATGTGAAGAGTTACCTGAGGGACAGAGGAACTCTAAGACTTAGCTTTGCTTCCTGATCTGGGCAGTGTGTGGCTTGGTATGTGCTATCTACTCTTTCTAGGCTGCTGTTTCCTCCTTTTTCAGAAATAGACAGCAGTCTCTCCAGTTTAAAGATCTCCTGAAACCACTGTGAGTGGACTGAGGAGGAGACTGTTCACAGTGGTGGTGTTGACAGTGTTCTGTGAGGATGATTGTCAACTCAGCTGGGAACATGTCTTCCCTGACCAGGCTGCTGCTCTCAGAACCTGTATAAAGAGCTAAATTACACCAGGCCAATCATGCTCACAGAGCTAGCATGCCATAAATGATGGGAAAGGACTATCCAAGGGTGAACACAGACTAAAGTAGTCCCTTTTTGAGCAAGGTCATCTGTCCTCTTAGTGTAAAAGGGGTGAGTGAGTGTTGGGACCAGGAGATGGACTTGGGGTGGGAACATGATCCGCTCTTTTCATCAAGGGAGATTTGCTTCAGCAATGGGTAGTAAAAACGGGAAAATGACCATTTACCGCTTATATTCCATCCCTTGGAGGGACATCTACAAGGTCTTTCCCCAGATTCTGATGACCATTTAGGGAGTCATGACGCTGCTGATAGGGCCGTGCAGAAGATATTGCTGTTTCCTTTCCATTATGGAATTCCAGCTCAATTCCATTGGGAGCTCTGCTGAGCGTGGCCTGGGAAGGGCATGGCCTTGGCTCAAAAGCTAAGGTGGGTCCTGACAGTGTGGCAGCTGGAGGCTGTCAGCTAACTGCAGAATAAACCAAATTGTCTTTGCTGCTTTTGCTTTTTTATGCTGCACATTAGATTCCTAGGAGGATACTAACTACTCAAAGTGACTCAAGCCAAAATAAAATCTGAATGTACCTATAAAAGGAAAGAGGTTAAATTGAAATAAAAACCTACAACCAAAGAAAAGCCCAGTACCAGATGGTTTCACTGGTGAATTCATTAAACATTTAAAGAATTAACAGCAATACATTGCAGACACTTTCAAAAACCAGCCGAGGAGGAAGTACTTCCCCATTCATTTCATGAGATCAGGATCCTTCAAAGATATTACAAGAAAAAAAAACCCACTACAAACGAATATCCTTTATGAATATAGACATATAAAACCTCACCAAAATAATAGCAAATTGAATGTGGCAACTTACAAATACAAGTACATATGTGAGAAGTATGTACCATATATAACTATAGATATCTGGGATTTACAATATAGTTTACTTATTGAATTGGATCCCGATATCTGATATGTTCAAGGCCCTCAACATACGATTTGTCAGTCGTATGTGAGTTGAGTGTCCCCCACTCCTTGATGACTTGGTGAAATTGGTCCAAACTATCATTACACAGCATGGAAGACTTCACAGTCCTCCCCTCTGTTTCTAAGAGTTCTCCTTCCTTTTCCTTAGCCTCTCCTGTTTCCTCATTCTTGTGACAGTGTGCACTGTTTCTACTTCAGCCTGTGACTCTGAAAGCCCCAAATGCACCACTTTTACTGTTTCTTAAAAAAAACCCTGGTATTTATGGAGAACTATTCATACTCACCTATATCTTTCTTTCTTTTTTAGGTTTAGAAACCTTACTGGAGATGCTGCAGAGTACAAGAATCAGCACACAGACTTTCTCTCTCATTTTGATGACTCTTTTCACTTTGCTCTAAATGTCCTTCCAATATGAGTTTCTTGCTGGACACTTCACTAACAACTGTCTTTTCTCCCTCTGATTTTTTAAAATATATTTTATTGATTTTTTTTTACAGAGAGGAAGGGAGAGGGTTAGAGAGTTAGAAACATTGATGAGAGAGAAACATCGATCAGCTGCCTCCTGCACAACCCCCTACTGGGGATATGCCCACAACCAAGGTACATGCCCTTGACCGGAATCGAACTTGGGACCCTTCAGTCCACAGGCTTACACTCTATCCACTGAGCCAAACCAGTTAGGGCTCTCCCTCTAGTTTTTAAGATGCTTTTATTTGTGTATATGAGATTCTGTCCCTGAATGGATAAAAATGACATGTCTTTTTTAGACTGTCCAGCTTTCATTTAATAAATAACAAATCAAAAAACACCTTATTCTTCCTCCTCCCCACTTTATATTGAAAGGCCAGAAAAGTCAATTTAACAAATTTTTATATTCCTTACATATTTGGAATATTGGATACATTATAGACAAATATCAAGTTTGGATAAAAAAAAAACCATTTATGTTACCCCCATCAGATTTAAAAGAAGACATGTTTGTGCTTATTTCTGGTATCCATTTGTTTTTTGTTTTTTTGAGTAAAAGACTCAAGTGAAATCTAGCTGCAGGAAACAGGCTGTCTCCTTTTGAATTTTCTCCAACTGGTTTTCCCATCTGTTTGCTGGCTGCTGCCTGTTATTTCAGTTGTCTGATTGCTTTCTCTTTCTTTTTCATTCTTGATTTTTTTCTATCTCACAGTCTCATGATGGTGGCTGAGAAAAGCGGTTTTGTGCTGTGCTTACTGTTTTGCAGCTTTTGGCCTCAACATCCTTTGTTTGCTAAGTGACTGTATTTGAGACTGGCTTATACTTTGCCCTTGTGGTTTCGCACTCTGGGTGGCTTCTGGTGCAGCTTGAGACCAGGCACTTGTTTGTTGCTCAGAGTTTTGGAGTTCTAAAGGTTGTTCCCATATGGGTTCCTTGCAGGTCACTTCACTAACAACTGCAGGATAACTGATCAAGTCCATTGGAAATACTGTGAGAAAATTTCTGCAGGGAAAAGCCACCATAATGCAGAACCTTGTACCTCTTATTAAGACACTAGAGGCCCAGTGCACAAAAATTTGTGCACTCAGGGGGGTCCCTCAGCCCAGCCTGTGCCCTCTCATAGTCTGGGACCCCTCGGGGGATGTCCACCTGCTGGCTTAGGCCCGCTCCCTGGGGGATTGGGCCTAAACTGGCAGTCAGACATCCCTCTGGCCCTAGGGGGAGGTTTACTTGCCAGCGGGGAGCAGGCCTAAGCTGCAGTTGGACATCCTTAGTGCTGCTGAGGAGGCGGGAGAGGCTCCCACCACCACCACTGTACTAGCAGCCATCAGCCTGGCTTGTGGCTGAGCAGAGCTCCCCCTGTGAGAGCACACGGAACACCAGGGGGCAGCTCCTGCATTGAGTGTCTGCCCCCTGGTGATCAGTGTGTGTCATAGTGACCAGTCATTCCCAGTCATTCTGCTGTTAGGATCAATTTGCATATTACCCTTTTATTATATAGGATAGAGGTCTGGTGCATGGGTGGGGGCCGGCTGGTTTGCCCTGAAGGGTGTCCTGGCTCAGGGTGGGGTTCCCGCTGGAGGACCTGGCCAGCCTGGGTGAGAGGCTGAGGGCTGTTTTCAGACTGGCCACACCCCCTTCAGGGTGAGGTTCCCCCTGGGGTGCCTGGCCAGCCTGGGTGAGTGGCTGATGGCTGTTTGCAGGCTGGCAACAGCCCTTTCAGTGTGGGGGTCTCTGCTTGGATGCCTGGCCAGCCTGGGTGAGGGGCTGATGGCTGTTTGCAGGCTGTCCACAGCCTCCAGCCATCCAAGATCCCAGTGGAGGCTGGCTGGAAGCAGGTATCTGGGATATATTTATCTTCAATAATTGAAACTTTGTTGCCTTTAGTGGAGGCCACAACCGGCCAGGTCATGCAGGAAGCCTGGGCAACCAAGCCTCCTGTTTGCTCAAGCTCCATGGCTGCCAGCCACCATCTTGGTTGGGATAATTTGCATATACTCACTCTGATTGGCTGGTTGGTGTGCATCAGGGCGTAGCGGAGGTGCAGTGAATTTGCATGTTTCTCTTTTATTAGATTAGACTAGAGGCCCAGTGCACAAAAATTTGTGCACTTGGGGGGATCCCTCAGCCCAGCCTGTGCCTCTCACAGTCTGGGACCCCTCGGGGGATGTCCACCTGCTGGCTTAGGCCTGCTCCCCAGGGGACCAGGCTTAAGCTGCAGTCAGACATCCTTAGCGATGCTGAGGAGGCGAGAGAGGCTCCCACCATCACTGCTGTGCTGGCAGCCATCAGACTGGCTTGTGGCTGAGCAAAGCTCCCCGCTGTGGGAGCACACTGAACATCAGGGGGCAGCTCCTGCATTGAGTGTCTGCCCCTGGTGGTCAGTGTGTGTCATAGTGACCAGTCATTCCTAGTCGTTCTCCTGTTAGGGTCAATTTGCACATTACCTTTTTATTATATGCCTGCTGCTGGGTGGAGGCTGGCTGGTTTGCCCTGAAAGGTGTCCCGGTTCAGGGTGGGGGGTCCCACTGAGATGCCTGGCCAGCCTGGGTGAGTGGATGATGGCTGTTTGCAGGTTGGCCACAGCCCTTTTAGGGTGGAGGTTCCTGCTGGGGTGCCTGGCCAGCCTGGGTGAGGGGTTGAAGGCTGTTTGCAGGCTGGCCAAGCCCCCCAGCAGGGACCCTCACCCCATGAGGGTGTGACCAGCATGGGTTTTGGGCTGATGGCTATTTGCTGGCTGACCACAGCCCCTTCAGAGTGAGGGTCCCCCCTGGGGTGCCTGACCAGCCTGGGTGACGGGCTTATGGCTGTTTGCAGACTAGCCAAGGCCCCCAGTGGGGACTCTCACCCCATGAGGGTGTGGCCATCCTGGGTGAGTGGCTGATGGCTGTTCACAGGCTGCTAAGCCCCGCAGTGAGTACCCTCACTCCATGAGGGTGTGGCCAGCCTGAGTGAGGGCTTGATGGCTGTTTGCTGGCTGGCCTAGGCCCCTAGCCACCCAAGCTCCCAGTGGAGGCTGGCTGGAAGCAGGTATCTGGGATTTATTTATCTTCTATAGTTGATACTTTGTTGCCTTTAGCAGAGGCCACAGCAGCCAGGGCTGGTGGGAAGCTTGGCTTCCTCCTTAACCTGGGCAACCAAGCCTCCTGCATGCTCCAGTCCGTGGCTGCCAGCCACCATATTGGTTGGGTTAATTTGCATATAGTCACTCTGATTGGCTGGTGGGCAAGGGTTGGGGTGTACCGGAGGTGTGGTCAATTTGCATGTTTCTCTTTTGTTTGATTAGGTAGCTTGGTAGCACATGTAACAGTTACATTTAGCTCCTGCTCACCTGGGCACCAAGAAATGTATGTAAAATTAGAGGCTACTGTTTTGGAAGTAAGTTTGTTTCTTAACACTCAATATCTTTCTTTATCTTAAATTTAGGATCACATAGCAAGAAGCAACAAGCATATTGTTGCTTTGAAAAGAGTTTGACTACAAGGCCAAACTTATCATAAATGGGGTCATTTTAGTCCTTGCACTATAGCATTTTCTTCATTTGTTGCAAGTAGAAGAGTGTTTGTCCTCCACAGCAGGAAACCATTGTTTTGTTGTCATCTGTACTAGCTATTGTTAACTCAGCAGCAAGTCTTCCACCCTATATCTCTGAATCTGTACTGGCCCTAGACACTTTTGTAGCTGAAGTTTCATGATGTTACTGAATTCAAGGGTTTCACGCTTGGGATATTCTATTTAAGAACAAAAAGTGGTTGTCATAAGGTAGTTTATTTTTTTAGCAAGTAAAAGAGAGGGGTGATTCACATCCAAAACTCTGCCTCTACAAAGGGAGGCATAGCCAGTGCTTTTGCACACTATTTGTTCAATTAAACATTGATTTCTTCTTGGCAGTTGGCTACAATTGTGGTGTTGAGATGGGTTCCTGTGAAGTTCATTGTCCCTGGAGCTATGCTTGCAAAATATTCTGCTACATTTAAACTCTTAGCCTGCAGAATGAAGGGTCCCAGGTTTGATTCCGATCAAGGGCACATGCCTGGGTTGAGGGCTTGATGCCACGTAGGGGGCATGCAGGAGGAAGCCAATCAATGATTCTCTCTCATCATTGATGTTTCTATCTCTCTTTCCCTCTCCCTTCCTCTCTAAAATCAATAAAGATATTTTAGTAAAAAATGAGAAAGAAATAGACAGTCTCTCCTGTTTAAAGATCTCCCATAACCAATGTGAGTGGATGGAGGAGGAGGCTGTTCACAGCCTTGTAGAGATATGACCCTTGATGTATCCAGTGTTCTATGAGGCTTATTCTCAACTCAGACAGGATGATATCTTCTCCTGACCAGGCTTATGCTCTCAGAACTTGTATGAAGAGGCTAAATTACACCAGAAAAAAGAAAGAAAGAAATAGACAGTCTCTCCTGTTTAAAGATCTCCGAGAACAAATGTGAGTAGGTGGAGGAGAAGGCTGTTCCCAGCCTTCTAGAGATATGACCTGTGGTGTTGCCAGTGTTGTATAAAGCTGATTCTCAACTCAGCCAGGATGATATCTCCCCCTGACCAGGCTTCTGCTCTCAGAACTTGTATGAAGAGGCTAAATTATACCAGGCCGATTATGCTCACAGAGTTAGCATGTCATAACTGGTGAGCGAGGGCTGGCCAGGGGTGAGCAAAGACTGAAGTTGTCCCTTCTTGAGCAAGGTCATCTGTCCTCTTAGTGGAAAAGGGGTGAGTGAGTGTTGGGACCAGGGGACAGGCGTGGGGTAGGGAACATTATCTGCTCTTCCCAATAACAAAGGGGATTTGCTTCAGCAATGGGTAGCAAAAAAGGGGGGAAATGGCCACTTACCCCTTCCTCTGGGATCCTTCAGTGACAGTGTCCTGAGTGTCTTCCACACTCAGAAAAGTTCTTATTCAGACATAGAGTTTGACTTTGGAGGACAATCAACAGAGTCTTTTCTCAGATTCTGATGAAGGTTTAGGTGTCATGATGCTGTTGATAAGGCAGGGCAGAAGATATTTCTGCTACCTTTCCATTATGGAGTTCCAGCTCAATTCCATTGTGGTCCGAGAACATATTCCATATGATTTCAATTCTCTCAAATGTTGTGATTTTTTATGGATCAGGATATTATGACCTGTCTTGGTATATGTTCCATGTGCACCTGAAAAAACATGTCCTCAGCAAATATCAACTTTTACAAACATCAATAGATCCGTTCACTGGGGGTGTAATGGAATTCTTCTAATCCTGGTTTTATGTAGCTGTTCTGTCAATTGTTGAGGGGGTGGTGGAGTTTCTGACTATAATTGTGGATTGGTATGTTTCTCCTTTCAGTTGTCAGTTTCTGCTTCACATATTTCACATCTCTGTTGTTTGGGGAAATACATTTAAGATTGCTCTGTCTTCTTGGAAGAGTCACCTATTTATCACTTTATAATGTTTCTCTCTGTTTCTGGTAATTTTCTTTGTTCTGAGATCTAATTTATTTGCTATCAATACAGCCATTCCTTCTTCCTTTCACATGATTAATACTTGCACCACTCATCTTTTCCATCCTTTAATTTCCAGCCTGTTTCTAGCATAATATTCAAATGGACTTTTCTGTAAGCAGCATATGGTTGGGTCATGAGTTTTAATCTACTCTGCCAATCTCTGTCTTTTCATTGATGTGTAGACAGAAACAAATACTCTCTTCCCTAGTTGACTGGATTACAGCCATAGTGGGGTGTGCACATCCCCTGGAACTCCTGGGTGCCCCTTCCTAGATTTCCACCAGCTCAATCAATGCTCCTTGGGGACTCTCTGAGCTCCATTCCTCCCAACCAAACAAGAATAATCAAGTATTTCATCACACTAGACACTTTGCTATTCTTTTTTTCTCATTTATTTTCATCAGTGACCATCTCCTTCCTCAGCAAAGTGACAATTGTAGAGTTTTCTTGCAAAAGGATATTGACAAGTGGACAAGACAAAACTCAAGATTCCCTATCAGTGCCTCTGCTGAGATCTGTGCACAACCCTTGAACCACAATGCCTTGGCAGCAGAGGGAATAACAAGTGTCTGCATTTGGCACTGGTGGTTTCGTTCTTGGTCCCAATGGTTTGCAAGCAGGGCTTGTGGGCCTCTCGCTCCAATATTCACACAACTGGTGCAGATTATTTTCTATTTTTACATGTTTGTTTAGTGATGTAAGGGCATCAGTGACCTGGGAATCTCTGTCTGTGAAGGCACTGGGTGGAGGATACTGTGGGGAAGTGATCTGAAATTACCCAGCAGTATTGGAGGTGGGCTTGAGTTTGTGTGTGAAGATAGAGATGCTCAGGACAGAGCAAGTGTGGGTGGCCAGATGAGCCATGGTCTCAGTGGCTCCTATCAGAGACTCAAATCTCTGGTTAAAATTTTCTTGGACTTGTAGAAGCCTTTGCATTCAAACTGCTAAGGGGTCTGAATGGAGACCAGGGAGAAAGCGTCCATTCCTGAGACATATGGGCGGTTCAGTGTTTTATCTTCTTATGGGCACTTACTTCATTGTTTACCTGTGGAGGGGGAGGGCGTGTGGTGGTGTCTCTGCACTTGGGTGCATGGTTTTTGAAAAAGGGGTTAGGAATGAGAGAACAGTGTCTTTGTTCAATGGTCATATAAAGCAGATGAATGAACAAATATTGGTTTCTGTTAACACAACGTGAATGTCCAGGGCATTTATTCATGCAATTCAGATTCAATTGAAACAAATGGGTCTGGACTGAGGCTTTGTGTTGGCTCTGTCCCTTGGACCCCTGGGGCAAACAGAGATGATTCCAGGATGTGGGACAGCAGCCTGAGATCAGTAGAAAACAGGCAAGAGCAATACTTGTCGGGCTCTAGTAAGAAGAGCTCAGGGAGGGCCAGGTCCCCATGGGCAGGTTTGGGGAGAGATGGGAGCGGGCAAGATTTTTGTCTTTGGGTTGGTAGGTTACTGCCAGTGAGGGACACAAGGAAAGCCTGTGGGCCCCGGATGCACAGACACCAGGGAAGAATGTGATTGTCAGGTGATGGTTCCAAGTCCTACTTATACATACTCTGTCAATCAGGACGTATCTGAACTATGGCCTCTGGCCTCCAGCTGGCAACACAGGATGAGAAAGCCCAGCAGCGCAGCTGTGCACAGTTTTACCACCACAGAGGCCAGCGACCTCATCACCCCCACGTGCAGCCCACCAGAGTCTCTGCCACCGTTCTCAGCTGCTCCTTGCGGCTCCTGAAGGCCAGGGCCTGCACCAGTCAGTACACGTCCTTGGAGTAGGGGGCACCCGAGTGGTCCAGCACCAGGCGCTCCACCAGCACCAGCAGCTCCTGCACCTAGGCCTCCAGGTCCCTACCTGCCTCTCAGTTGTCCAAGGCTCACAAGCTCAGCCACCAGAGCCCACAGCACAAGGTTGTCTTTGTGGCACAAGAAATCCTGCAAAGAGTCCTGACCCAGTTCCTCCTTGTGTGTGAACAGCAGGATGTTACGCACCACCACACTGTCCCTGAACAGAACCTTGAGCTCGCTCATGCCCAGCTGAGTCACCAGAACAGCGCCTGGGACTCAGGTATAGACAGCAAGTAGCAGCCGGCCTGCTCCTCACACCCCAGGTCTGTCTTGGGGACTAGAGAGCTGAAAAGGTCCAGTGTGTCCATGACTTCCACGTGCCACCTGTCCCACATGCGACTCCCCACCTTCCAGGTTCTGGTCACAAAGTGGCTGGGTGTCTGAAGAGGAAGCACCTGTGGCCCAGGATGCTGTTCCTGGTGGCGCTCTTCCCAGCCCCTGTCTTCCCCACCAGGATGAGCCTCAGCCCGGGCTCCTGAAGGGCTGGTGTGGTGTCTTCGGAACCTGGAGGACAAGTAATCTGTGAGCTTCCAAACATGTATCCTGGTTACCTGGACCCTGGAGGCCTTTGAAGAAGAACAACAGTGTCTCAACTCTGCTTTTCCAACCAAAGGCTTACTGATCTCAGGAGGATCTTCACCAAGTATTCCTGTCACCCTGGTTTCACCATGTGCACCTGTAAATGCTCAGCACTTGAAGGGCATTTGCCTAGAGGGTCCCCTTCATCATTCCAGACATGACCTCACCTCCATTATCCCTGGTGGTCCAAACCCTGCAGAGCTGTCCCTATTTGAGACTTCAGTGGGCTCTGCCATACTTCTCACAAATTCCAGCCCAGGAAAAACGGTCAGGAGGGTGCAATGGCCTGTGGGCGAAGAGTTGTCTGGAGACCCAGGCACTCTGGGTTTAACCCACAGTCCCGCCATCAGCCAGCTGTGCCACCTCAGAGTTGCTTAATCTAAACATCAAACTTTGTTCAAAAATGAGACTAAGAGTATTGAGTTGTTTCTTCTGGGGTTGTTGAGAGGATTAAATGAGAGCTCCTCCTTCCTTTTTTTTTCTCTCACTCTCTCTCTCCTCCACACTCTCCTCCCTCTTAAGCCTGCTGCCTGCTAATAAGATACCCCTTTAATCTTCCATCCTGGTTCTCTAACATTTTACCTGGTGAGTCACACACCATCCAGTTCATGATCTGATGCCCTTTTCATCCTCTTCCATGGAGATCAGAGTAGGTTTATTATCCTCATTTTATACCTGGGGAATGGAAGTATAAGCTAATCAAGTTCATATCTCCCAGCTGGGCATGGCACAGACCCAGTTAAATGCACATTCAGGCTCTTACTGTTTCACTCCAGACAAGTTTTGGGTCCTCTGTTTAGTCCTGACTTTGCCTGTTCCCCTCACTGAGCTCACACGAGGGGGCATGTTTGCATATATTCTTATCATAGGCATTTTCTTCATATCTTCTGTCCTCCATGCTGACCCAAAAGAGTCCCAAACACAATTTCATTAATTAATTCATTAAATAGGTTTAACTGCCTATAATGTATCAGGCCAAATCCAAAGAACTGGTGACACCACACAGATACAGTCGTGCTTTCTGAGTCCCCAGAATGTCAGAATAGAAGGAAGAACATTGGAAGGGCCTTGGCTGGATTTGTAATGATTCTGTGAGAGGGTTTGGTGACTTTGGGTTTGTATTTTCAGGGATTTCAAAGGCCAAGGGCAGACAGGAGATTATAACACTTATGGGAGTGAGAAAGCTTCAGATATTAAATTTTTCCAGGTAATTCTATATTAGTGACCAAATCTGTAGATACTAAGTTTTCCCAAGAGATTCAGCAGCCAGGGGAGACTTTGAAAAACCATGAGAACTAGAAAATTTGGCAGGACAATGGAAATACTTAGGGTGGTTGACCTGAGAGACAAACAAGAAGAAAACTGGAATTTTGGTTTTGGAAATTGGAGAAGAACCCTATGTTCCAGGTGATCTACAGCCTCTGACTCTGCTCTCAGGAGTCAAATCACTGTCCTGTCTCAATGCATCTAAATATGATCAGTGTCCTGGAGAGACTGGGACACACCCCTCCAACTCCTGACATCCTGCCCCAAAGCTGAGGCTTCTCAAGTAAAGTGGCTCAAGCCAATCAGTCATTGTTTAACACAATCAAACATTCTGTGCTCACCGAGTCCCTGTGCACAGTGCAGTCTGTCCTCAGTCTGCCTCTCCAGCCTCAGGACAACGAAGCCCCTCACTCACAAGCTCCTCAGAGAGCAGACATTGAGCCTTTCCAGCTGCCTTGTGCCCTCAGGCCTGTGACTGTCCCAGCCTCCCCCACATGCTGTCTGAGTCCTCTCTGTGCTTCCCTTCCATCTCTATTTCCACCTCTTCATGTTGTCCACCTGGTCACCACAGGTGACTGTTCTCTCCAGTTGGCACTGCACAAGAAGAAGCCAAGGGATAGGAAGGCTGAACACCTTGTCTCTGGGCAAATGACTCAGATGATTGGCTGGCCTGGTCCTCAATCCAAAGGCGTTCATATTTCTGCAGGAACCCCCCACCCCAAAGCCTTCATAATGTTCACCCCCATGGAAATCCATACACTCCCATGACTGACACAAGAGCAGAAATGGAGAAAGAGCCACAGATGCAAAGGCCAGGAATTGTGCTAATGCAAGGAGTCCTGGCCAAAGTGGAGATGAGAAGGGTCTGGGAACTGACAGTACTGTGGGTAAGCTGGGGTTCAGAAAGTTCCTGGACAGGCCCAGAGAGCTGAAATCTGGGGTTACAAACACACACTGTCATAGAAGAATGGGAAACGTGTGGGATCATATATGTTAAACCTCCAAGGGACTGAGTCTATTCACTTAGTCAGGGGCTTCCTGAACCTACTGTCTCTGGGAATTATCTAGGGGATTCTGTCAAATGTGTATTTCTCAGATATTTGGTTCACATAACTGTACTTTCAGAGTATAAGCACCCCCTCACCCTGGCCAATGATTGTGATGCACTCAGTTCCTGATCTCAGTGTCTGGATCAGATTTTCTAGTCCAATCCCTTCATCGTACATAGGAGGGGAGGGAGCTCATAGGGCACAGCCACCCACACAGTCCTGGGCAGCTTGTGTTGGGGAGCAGGTGTTTAAGGGCATAGGTAGGGCACGTGTTGGAAGACCATGGTCATGACTTTGCCATCTCTGGCAAGTTGCTTTCTGGATACTTGGAGGAGAGTGGAGTGCTTTAGGCGGTACAGCCCAGATACACGCAGGATTTTCACTTTAACGTGTTCTGAGTTTAGACTCACTTATATGTCCTCAGAAATTTCTTTGCTTTGCTGGATGTGCACAAGGGAAGTCTTTGCTGACTTATAAAGCATGCTTTAATCTCTGCAAGAGAGAGAGCAGACCCCTTCCTTCCTTGTTAGGGGAGTGGGTTAGGAGAGAGCTTAACTCAAGCAAGAGCCTGGGCATCTAGGCTGGAGAAGATGCTTGCCACTTCTCCTGAAGCTGTTGTGTGTGAAACTCAGCACTGGGAGTGTGGAGTTACTCTTTCTAGACCCCACTGCCCTTCCTGGTACCTAGTAGAATGGAGGTGCTCACTCAGCGAGCTTCTTGCAGGCACAGAATTTTTCCATGTCCTCAAAGGTTCCACTCCCTGGCTTCCTCCCTTCCCCCGCTGGTGCTCACCTTTCCTGCAGAATCAGTAACAGGTTCTGAGTCTGGCCCAGAAGGCCCTGACCTAATGCTGTCCTCCGGTTGTGAATGCAGCAGGCTCTTCCTCCAGCACATGGGTAAGTGTCCTGCCTCTCAGACCTCGGAGGGCATGAAGCACAGGAAGGGGATTCCTAGGGGTAACAACTTAAAGAAGATACAGGGACATTGACCACTGAGGCAGTGGGATGGGAAATTTCCACTTGGAAACACAGCCTTGGACTGCAGTGATGGTCTCAGAAGGTCTCTGTGACACCAGCACTTGTCCCCTTAGGGGCTATGCTCAGAGGAGAAGAGCATATTAGGTTTCTGAGGCCTGTTTTCACTTCTAGCCTTGATCACTAATCTCACCTGCTTTTGCCTTTTAGGTCTTTTCCTATAAAATGGGCTCTTGAGTGCCACCAAGGTGGTCCTGGTGCCAGGAATCATCTGCAAAGTCTCCTGGTTCTCAAAGGAAAGGAAGGCCTTTTCACTATTAAAAATGGGAGAACAAGGAGAAGATGAACACTTTCCTTCAGGGCTTACTCCAGGCATCTCTGTAGTTCTCTCCCCCCGCCTTCCCCCCTCCCCCCGGGGGGTCATGAGAAAGGTGGGGAAAATAGCCAGTCACTGCATGAAGGGAGCGGGGGAGGCTACAACAGGATTATGCTGATAGGGGGCTTGACCTGGTTAGGTCATTAACAAGGATGTGACCATGCCTAACTCACTCACACTCTCTGAGTTGACTTTGCCCCCAATATAGTGATGGGGTTTCACTTAATGTGACTAATGGGCTGGGGTTTAATTTCACCCATTCATGCCAGCTCCTTATCTCTAGTGAAGAATGCAACTCCCACTAACTCCACCTGGTTTTCCCCCAGCTTTATTGAGATATAATTGACATGTGACATTGTGCAAACTTAAAGTATACAATGTGTTGATCTGACATCCTATCTAATAAAAGAGAAACATGGTAATTAGCTGTACAGCCACTACCCTTCCCATTGGCTAATCAGTGAGATATGCAAATTAACTGCCAACCAAGATGGCGCAGCC
>NW_005358400.1:134855-135788 GCF_000412655.1 Myotis brandtii
GGGGTGGCGCCCCAACTCCCCAATCAGCCCTGCTCTGAGCCCGACCAGGGGCTGCACCTAGGGATTGGGCCTGCCCTCTGCCACCCGGGAGCAGGCCTAAGCCAGCAGGTCATTATCTCCCGAGTGGTCACAGACTGCGAGAGGGCACAGGCCGAGCTGAGAGACCCCCTCTCCCCCCCGAGTTGACAAATTTTTGTGCACCGGGCCTCTAGTGTTTATATATTGGAAAATTATCACCACCTTAGTATTTGCTAATACCTGCATCAGGTCCCATAATTACTATATCTTTTCTGTGGTGAGAACATTTAAGATCTATTCTCTTATCAACATTCAAGTACATAATACAGGATTATTAACTATAATTATGGTGATGTGTTTTCAATCTCCAGAACCTATGCATCTCTAATTGGAAGTTTGTACTGTTTAACTAACATCTTCCCATTTCCCCCATCCACTAGCCCCTGGTAATCAGGGTTTGATTCCCAGTCAGGGATAAGCTAGGGTTGTGGGCCCAATCCCCAGTAGGCAGCATGCAGGAGGCAGCCAATTGATGATTCCCTCTCATCATTGATGTTTCTCTTTCTGTCTCTCCCTCTCCCTTCCTCTCTGAAATCAAGAAAAATATATTTTTAAAAAGTGATATCACATAGTATTTATTATCCTCTCTATGACAAGTTTCACTTAACAAATGCTCTCAAGGTCCATTTGCAAATGTAAACATGTTCTTCTTATCTCATGGCAAAATACACACACACACACACACACACACGATGGGCATAAGTAGGTTTATAGTTGTGAGTATTCAAAGAAGAGAGTTTATTCTTGTATGCTTATTTATTGTTTATTGTATTATTTATTTCTTGTACTCACAACTGTAAACCCACCCTTGTAGATATATATATATATATATACTAGAGGCCCGGTGCACAAAAA
>NW_005358400.1:136413-152826 GCF_000412655.1 Myotis brandtii
TCCCAACCTCTCCTTTTTTTCTTTTTTTTTTATTCTGGGATTTATTTACCTTCTATGGCTGTCACTGGAACTGAGAGCCGGCTTTAGCTCTGAGGCTCGGCTCCAACTCTGAGACCTCAGCTGCTGAAAGCAGGTATCTAGGTTTGTTTGGGTTCTATAATTGAAACACTGTTGCAGCTCCAGCTCTGAGGCCCGGCTGGCTGAAAGCAGGTTTCTGGTGTTTGTTTAGCTTCTATAATTGCAACATAGTTGCTTAGCCTGCAGCTCAGAGGCCGGCAGCAGCAGGCGGGGAACCTTGGCTTCCTCCATCACTGGAGCAAGCAAGCCTCCTGTTAGCTTCAGCTGCCTGGCTGCCGATCGCCATCTTGGTTGGCAGTTAATTTGCATATCTCCCTGATTAGCCAATGGGAAGCGTGTCGGAGGTATGGTTAATAACCATGTTTGTCTATTATTAGATAGGATATATATATATATAATCTCACATAATCTTCAATTATTCATCTGTAGACATACCCTCAGGTTGTCTCCATATCTGGGATATTGTGAATAATGCTGCAATGATCATGGGAGTACAAATGTCTCTGAGAAGCTCTTTTTTTCGAAAAAAAATATATTTTATTGATTTTTCACAGAGAGGAAGGGAGAGGGATAGAGAGTTAGAAATACGATGAGACAGAAACATCGAACAGCTGCCTCTTGCATATCCCCGACTGGGGATGTGCCCGCAACCAAGGTACATGCCCTTGGCCCGAATTGAACCTGGGACCCTTCAGCCCGCAGGGTGATGCTCTATCCAATGAGCCAAATCGGTCAGGGCTGAGATGCTATTTTCATTGCCTTTGGATAGCTTTTCATATGGTAGTGCTGTTTTTATTTTTTGATAACTCTCCATACTGTCTTTCATAGTGACTGAACAAATTTACATTCCCACCAATAGTGTACAAGGTTTCCCTTTTCTCCAAATCCTCACCAACACTGATTATATTTATTTCTTTTATAATTGCCATTCTAACAGGTGTGAGTTGATATCTCGTTGAAATTTTGATTTGTATTTCCCTCATAATTTGTGATGTTTGGCACTTTTTCTTGTTGGCCATTAATATGTCTTCTTAATAAAAATGTCTATGCAGTTCCTCTGCCTAATTTTAAAAATTGGATTGGTTAGGGTTGCTACAGAATTATATGATTTCCCTATATATTTTGTACTAGTGGCCCAGTGCACAAAATTTGTGCATGGGGAGGGGTTGTCCCTCAGCCCAGCCTGCACTCTTTCCAATCTGGGTCTCCTTGAAGTATGTCCGACTGCCGGTTTACAGGGATCGGGCCTAAACCGGCAGTCGGACATCCTTCTCGCAATCCGGCTCCTAACCACGGACTGCTGGCTCCTAACCACTCACCTGCCTGCCTGCCTGATTGCCCCTAACCACCCTGCCTGCCAGCTTGCTCGCCCCTAACTATCCCCGCCCCCAGTCTGCTTGCCCCCAAATGCCCTCCCCCGCCAGCTTGATCACCCCAACTTCCCTCTATGCCAATGTGCTTGCCCCCAACTGCTCCCCCTTCTGGCCTACTTGCGCCTACCTACCCTCCCCACTGGCCTGCTTGCCCCCACTGCCCCCCTGCTGGCCTGCTCACTCCAAACTGTCCCCCCCACAGTCCTGATCACCCCCAACTGACCCCCACTGATGGCCTGCTCACCTCTAACTGGCACCCCTGCTGGTCTGCTCACCCCCAACTGCCCCCCCCACCAGCCTAATCACCCCAACGGCCCTCCCCCAATGGCCTGATCACCCACAACTGCTGTCCCATCCTGGCCTGATCACCCACAACTGGCTTCCCCTCTTGGCCTCTAACCACCTCTACCTCAGGCCAGCCACTATGGCTTTGTCCAGAAGAACATCCAGAAGGTCTCCTGGAAGGTCTCCCAGTCTAATTATCATATTACCCTTTTATTAGTATAGATATAGGCCTGGTGCACGGGTAGGAGCCTGCTGGTTTGCCCTCTAGGGTGTCCCAGATCAGGGTGGGGGTTCCATTAGGGCATGGGGTGGCCTGGGCAAGGGGCCTGTGGTGGTTTGAAGACTGGCCATGCCCCCATGGGGGAAGGGTCCCCACTAGGGGGGCATGGTCAGCCTGGCTGAGAGGGCTGTTTGCAGGCTGGCCAAGCCTCCCAGTGTGGACCCTCACCCCATGGGGGTGTGGCCAGCCTGGGTGAGGGACTGAGGGCCACTTTCAGGCTGGCCATACCCCCTTCAAGGGGGGTTCCCACTGGGGTGCTTGCCCATCCTGGGTAAGGAGATGAGGGCCGTTTTCGGGCTGGCCACACACTCTGGCAACCAGGCTCCCAGCCCCTCCATTTTTTTTTCATCTCCTCCTTTTTTTTTTCCAGCTCTTCCTTGAGCAGAGGCCAGGGCCAGTGGGAAGCTTGACTTCCTCCATTGCCGGGAGCAACCCAAGCCTCCTGCTTGCTCCTGCTCCATGGCCGCCACAATCTTCAGTCGTCTTCAGTCTTCGCTCCATGCCTGTGTATGCAAATTAACCTCCATCTTTGTTGGGTTAATTTGCATACCCATCCTGATTGGCTGGTGGGCGTAGTGGAGTGATGGCCAATTTACATATTTCTCTTTCATTAGTGTAGATATTAACCCCTTATCAGATATGGTTTGCTCCCATTCTATAGATTTCCATTTCACTGTGTTGATAGTTTCCTCTGCTGTGCAAAAGCTTTTTAATTTGATGTAGTCCCACTTACTTTTGCTTTTGTTTCCTTGCTTTTGGTGTCAAATCCAAACAATCATTGCCAAGACCAATGTCAAGGAGCTCACCCCCTTTGTTTTCTTCTAGGAATTTATGGTTTCAGGTCATGTGTTCAAGTCTTAATCCCCTTGGAGTTGATTTTTGTGTATAGTGTCAAATTGGAGTCTAATTTCATTATTTTACACATAGCTATCCAGTTTTCCCAGCACCATTTATTGAAGAGACTATCCTTTTCCCATTGTATATTATTGATTCATTTGTTGTAAATTAATTGACCACTTATTTCTGGGGTCTTTGTTTTCTCCCATTAATTAATGTGTCGTTTGTATGCTGATACCATACTGTTTTGATTAGTATGGCTTTGTCATGTAGTTTAAATCAGGATGTGTGATGCCTCCAGTTTTGTTATTCTGTTTTAAGACTTCTTTGGCTATTCAGGAACTTTTGTGTTTCTATAAAAATTTTAGGATTTGTTTTCTATTCCTGTGGAAATTGCCATTTGATTTTTTAAAATTTCTTTATTGATTAAGGTATTACATATGTGTCCTTATCCCTCCATTGCCCGTCCCCCTCATGTACACACTCCCCTGTTGTCTGCCATTTGAATTTTGATAGAAATTTCCTTGAATCTGTAGATCACTTCAAGTAGTATGGACATTTGAAAAAGATTAATTCTTCCAATACATAAGCACAAAATGTCTTTCCATGTATTTGTGCCTTCTTCAATTTCTTTCATCAGTACCTTTTAGCTTTCAATATCTAGGTCTTTCAACTCTTGGGTAAAATTAACTGCTAGGTATTTTATTCTTTATGATGTTATAGTAAATGGGATTATTTTTAAATTTATCTTTTTGATAAACCATTATTAGCATACACTTGTTACTAAAATTTGGTCCATTGTAAAAAATTAACATTTCTTCATTTGCTATATTACCTTAGGGCAGATTTAGAGACTTTAATTGTAAAAAATTTCACCAGATATGGTTGTTCCACCAGCTATAACTCCGCAGGGCCCCTGACAATCCTGTCTGAAAATGGAAACCCACTCAGTAGTTTTAGATTAAATGGTGGTTACTCTGCTATTTTCCCTCATCTTTCTTCCTGCTGAGTGCATAGATTTTATATAGTTTAGGTTTCTTTTGTGGTTGTTCAGTGGGGTTCAATGAACTATTGATAAATGGGGCCTAGCTGACAGCTCCCTAGCCTTCCAGGTTGCTGTGTTTATCAGGAGTCCTTGGCTTTCCAATCAATGCAGATGTGTTATACTTGCAGAGGACAGGAGAAATGCTGGTGTCTCCTTATATTTCCAAATAGTCATTTATGGTCTTTCTGACCTCAGAAATGAGTCCCCTAATTCTAATTTCAAGTGATATTTCCAAGTGATATTTCTTCAAGAAATATTCAAAAACGATGAGGCTGCATTAGGTGTTTATTCAGATGTTAAGCTTTGAGAATGTCATCATTAGAACTTGAAAGATGGCAACATCCATGAGCACCGGTTCAATACAGAGTAGAATCTATTTTGTTTGGCTCATGTCAGAGTCAAAGTACTAAGTGTTGTGCCTGCTCTGGAGGAGGAACAGGTGAGGGTTTGGAGACTCACAGGGGAACTCCTCCATTTTATACTCAGGCCAGCCCCACCCCAGAAGGGTTACGAATAGATCCTAAACACTGTTCAGGGTGATCTCGATGGTGAGGTTTCTTCTTGGCCAAGCCTTATCCTCTCACCCCTCTAAACACTTCAGCAGGTACAGATAAGGGGACATGGGACCTGCAAGCTAGACTTTCTAGCCTGTGCTGTGTCCAAAACTTTAAGTGGTGACTTAAACAGAACAAGGAGGAAGCGAGGACTGGAAAGTGTGTGATGGAGGCAGGATGCATGCTTTCCGGTGCACAAGTGCATTTACAATAACATCCTGTAGCTCATTTCTTAGAAACTGAGTGGATTATGAGAAACAAAAAAGAAAATTGTGCTGTGATACACTTTGATATACATTAAAATTGCACCTTTGCCCCTTGGTAAAGATGTACTTACAGCATTTATCAGTAGTAAGAAAGCACGTAAGGACATCAAACTAAACCCAAAAGGAAGAAATGCAGATAACATCAGAAATTGTGGAAACCAAACTGAAAATCCCAGAAAAGAGGCAAGTGACTGAATGTTAACAGATGGATCCAGCAGCCTCTGAATTCTTTCTGGATTCCTGTTCTAAGGAGCCTCTTCTTCTGCCCCTAGGGTCATGGGAGGGCTAAGAATTCAGGGTTGTGCAAGCAAACGAATGAGTTTTGGAGAAAGAGGATTAAAAAGTCTTTTCAGATGAGTAAGGAAGGGGCACAGAGTGTGCTGAGAGTGGCAGAGACTGTGGGAGGCACACTTGCTGCCCTGCTTCCTGCCTTCCAGCTGTTGGTGCCACATGGTGATGGGCTGGGGTCTGTCGCTGTCTGTGACTGTACGTGACTCTGATGACCCCAGGCACTCAAAGCATGGGAGCACAGGCCCCCAGTGACATTGCTCCTTCACACAGACCCTGAAGCCAAGAGTCCCAGGACTGGTCCCTCCAAGTGGTATTCCATGAGGAAACCTTTTCGCTGTCACAGGTTTATCACTATAATCAATGAACATCTACGAGGAAGTGTGGGTAAGCAGCCAGGGCTCAGGATTCAAACCAGTGGGAGAGTCTGAGGACTTGTTCTCATGGGCAAGGCCCACATATTGGTGTATGGTGTAATTCCTTGGAAGGCATCAGACTTAGATGATCTGACACTTATCTATCTTCTTATCTGTAGAGATTCCAGGCCTCAGAGGGGTTATTATTTTGTCCAAAACCATAGATGCTGCTAGTGGCAGAACCAGACCCACATAGCTTTCCTGACTGCATTTCACGTGTTAATGGCAGACACTAGTGCTGATGTGCTAATATGACAATCTGCTCCATTGCTCATGGAACAAAACCAGTGTCACTGATGTTAACAGAAGGGGACACACTGTCAGACACATTAGCATTGTGTGCTGCCAGCTGAGGAAGGTGGCTCCTGTGTATTTAAATTCACAAATGCTCTTTTTGTTTTACTTTGCAAAGAATGAGGCCCTACTCTGTTTTTGAGATTAAACTATTTATACTTTTTAAAATTAAAATTTATTGGGGTGGCATTGGCTATTAATATTATGTGTATTTCTAGTGTGACATCCTATGTTACATTATCTGTATATTACATGGTGTTCCCACCACTGAAATTCTGGTCTCTTTTGATCACCATATATTTGACTCCATTTACCACTTACACACCCCCATCATCCTTTCTGCTAGTAACCACCACACTGTTGTCTTTGTCTGTGAGTTTTTGTAAAGCTATTTATTCTTTTGTGTGAATATGTTGTTCTGTGGGAGTGTGAGTGGGCTCTTGCCAGTGGACCTGGAGCATGCTCTCAGGCAGAGGTGGTCTCAGGACCTGCTGTGCTCACACCAGCCTGGTAGTCTGCCCACTTCCTTAAGAGTCCAGGAGCCCTTCATTTCCACTTTCTCTCTCAAAGAGAAAGAATTTGGGGGTTTGTTTTGGTGCTGCATATATTGTTGGGAATCACTAAATTCTTCAGTAAGGGGCCTGAGTTCTGAAACTGTAAAAGTAAAGAGAATGTGGTGGTGGTGATTATAGGGTAGGGAGTCCTGGGCAGTGAGGCATTGCTGAGAGACAGGGTCAGGCAGAGTTCAAAGGTTTCTGAGAAAGCCAGCAGCAGCCTCTGTGGTCCACCTGGGCCAGATGTGCAGTGGCGGTGGGAAAGACTTTAGTAAACATCAGCTCATGCATAAGGGAAAATCTCTGGGATGCTGAGTGGATGGAACATGAGGAGGGCAGGAGAAAAGGTGGAGGAAGGAGAAAGGTGTTGTGTGAGATTCCTACGGCTGATGTAACACAGTACCCCTAACTGTGTAGCTTAAAGCCACAGGAACTTATGGCCCATAGTTCTAGGGCTCCAGCATCAAAAGGTTGGCAGAGCTACGCTCTCTCTGAAGGTGTTGGGAGGATCCTTGCTGGGTTCTGCTCCTTGTGGCTGCTGGCAACCCTTGGAGGTCCTTGGCTTGTAGATGCATTGCTCTCATTTCTTGACTGGTGCATTTTACAAGGAGAAACCAGGCTATACCCTCCAAACTGTCTTTGGAAACGCAAGTGCATTGCTTTTAAGCTCTTCTTTCCACCCAGCAGTAGAACATAACTCAGCAACTTCTCTCCCACATTGTATCAAGTATCAAGTTTCTTCCAGTGTACAATACCATGGTCCTCACTTTGTACTGAGATCTCACCTTTAATATTCAAATTCCCAGCAACAGACTCTTCAAGGATATCTAGGCATTTTCTATCAGTTGCCCCAGAATGCTCCCAGCGTGTATGCATTACCCAATTCCACAACCACATCCATATTTTGAGCATTTCTTTCACAGCAGAACCCAACTTCCTGGTATAAACACTGATCCTATGAAGTCAATACTCCATTTTAAAGATCAGAAAAGGGAGTTACAGAGAGGTTAACTTATCCACATGTAGTAGGCTGAAAATTACACCCCCCCCATCCCCATATAAACATTCCTAATCCCCAGAACATATAAATGTTACCTTATTGCAGATGTGATGAAGTTAATGATTTTGAGATGGGGAGATTGTCTTGGATTATCTGAGTGGGTCCTACATGTAATCACAAGGCCCTCAGAAGAGGGAGGCAAGAAGATCAAAGGAGGAAGAAGGCAATGTGATGATTGCAGCAGAGATTGGAGTGATGTGATCACAAAAAAAGGGATTCTGGAAGTTTCTAGAAGCTGGAGGAAGCAAATGATGGAATCTCTCCTAGAGATACCTACAGCCCTGAGGATACCTTCATTTTATCTCCATAAGACTAATTTCCTTCTTCTGACCTCCAGTACTCTAAGAAAATTAATTTGAATTGTCTCAGGACTCTGCATGTTTAGTAATTTGTTATGGCAGCAATAGGCAACTGATATACCAAGGTTAATTATTCATTATGGAAGTGTCAGGACAGTTCAAGAAACCATTCCTTTCACCTCCTGTTATTACTTTTGCAAAGTGGTAATAATTTTGAGCTTTGAATTTAACTAGAACATAGAAGCATACCAAGCCTTGAACTCCACAAGGCAGACTCTGATAGAAGTTTAAAAAATGTATTTTAATAGCCCCAATCTTTAAAAAAAAATCCACATATTTCCAGGTTGACATGTATGTCTATGTTGTAAAGCATAAAGGGGGGGAAAGAATAATAGGAAAATGTAAAATATGAAGCCATGTATTTCTCTATATTCATCTCTTTGCTTCTGACTATGTGGAAGGAGCAGCATCCTGGGAGTGGGGAGAGCACCTTCATGGAGTTGCAGGTGGGGACCAGCAGCAGAGAGACAGGTGGCTCACAGCGGAGCTGGATGTGGAAAGGAGCTCCTAAGGATGAGAAGCACAGCCAAGTGAACAGCACAGGAGAGACATGAGGCAAAATCCCTTCTATCAAAAGACTCTTAGAGGGAGGTCAGTCCTAAGTGAGGGTTCAGGAGTGGGAGCCATGTTCCAGATGCTCCTCCATTGCCAATGAACTCACAGCCAGGACCATTCAAGACCCACATTCCATTCCCTATAGCATCTATGAATTATATTTCAACCACTTCCCTCTTCCCTTTTGGGAACCTATGAGTGTGCTTGGAGGAGCAATTAGTTGTCCCTGAAAACATAAAAGGCAGCTTCTGGCAGGACAAGTTTCATTCAGGGAATATGGAGAATGAAGTAAAACTGGGGCAGTGGTAGAGGTATTTTGATCAGGAGATGCAGTTCTGACTGTGCTCTGGACTCATATATATGCAGCCTGTCAAGATGAGCTTCATGGATGTGTGATTGTAGGGTTGCTCAAGGATCTGTGCTTAGAGGGTTTAAAGCTCTGTAATGTCATCTTCAAATTCTTCATGATTTTTAAACAATGGGCCTGGTATTTTCCTTTTGTGCCAGAACTTATGAATTGTGTAGCTGGTCCTGATCTGTGTCTTTATTGGAAATAGGAAAATTGTTACCTGGGTTCCTTCAAGGTGAGCAAAGTCATTCATACCAATAATTGGTCCAATAATATGGCCATTTACACCATCATTTCCAAATCTATCTGCTTCCCTTCATGGGTAGTAACCCTATTGTCCTCTAGTTCATGGCACATCTGGTCCACTTAGTACCTATCCTCAAGCTTAGGCATTGACTAACCCACTTTCTCAATCTAGTGAAGCAAAATGTGTAATCAAAATTTAATCTTTTTGTGGTGATGCAACAGAGAACTAGAACATCTTGTCAACCATGAGAGATTCAACAGCCTACCTCTCACCTGGAAACAATTTCTCTATCCTTTTGGATCCATCCACTGGTAAATCTAGGATAAGCTGCCTCTGCCTGGGCCTGGAGAGGGAGAAGGTAGGAAGGCTGGGAGGGAACGTTGCATCCACTCTCTGGGTGCATCATTATGTGTCATGTAATGTAGACTTTCAACCCTGAAAGAAACATATGAAAAAATAAACCAACAAACAAAAACAGAGAGAATGTGATCATTGGGAGACTTTTCCCAGGCCTCTCCTTCCTCATTTCCACTTGGCGCCCAATGGTTTATCCCCCTTTGTATTTGGACCTGAGTTTTTTTAATTTCTGAATGAGAAAATTGAGACCCTCCTGAAAGAATAGAATCAAAACTCATATTTTACCATCACTAGCAAGACCCGAGGATCCACCAAGTACTATGTCCAATTTTCTTCTTCCAGAATGACCCTGCAGTTTCCCACTGCACCAGGGAAGTTGACAGACACTGTGCCTGGCTTTTTGGGGGCAAGATTTATGTCATTTAATAAGGACCTTTGGATCCACTACTATAACCCCAAACACCAAATATAGCTTTAGTAATTTTGGTACAAGAGCAAGCACATGGAAGAAAAGGTTTCAACTTGGCAAAATGAAAGCATCCACCAAATTAGGGGAAATATTACTGTCTCTTTATAGGCAAACAGTTCCTCCAGTGACTCCACCCAATCTGAGATTCTGGCTCTGTGGTTTAAGAGGGTGTGAACACTTTTTCTTCACAGTTAAAATAAAAGCACCAGCTGGAAGAGTGTCTTTGGAGAAAATTTGAGAACTCATCAACTGGTTGAAAAGAAGGTGAGTCTGGCTGAGAAGCAGCCCTGAGCACTAGAGTTGTTTGGGCAGTGGGTCCATGGAGTTTACATGGTGTGGGTTCTGGTCCCAGGAAGGAACAGGTTCTGTGCCAGCAGCACAACAGGGGGGAGGATGCTGTCAGAGGGTAGTGACAGAGGGTAGGGAGGGGAGTCTGGAGCTTTATTAGTACAACTAGAGGCCTGATGCAAGAAATTTGTGCAAGGGTCTTGGCCCTCGCAAGCCAGACTACCTGCTTTGACTGGCCCTCAAAGCCCCCCGGGGCTGCCTGCCTAGGCCGGCCCTGCCAGCCATGGAGGCTTGCCTCGGGCCTCATAATCCCAGCTTCATCTAGAAGGCAGTCTGAACATCATTTGGTCTAATTAGCATATTATGCTTTTATTATTATAGATGTTACATGTCTCATATTGAACAGGATACATTCGTGCTGACTGGTGCACCTTCATGCATTTGCTGCGCTGATACACACTGAGGGCTGCCTGACAAGCCTTCCTTTTCCCTGGACAAGAAATGAGTGTCCCCAAGGCATGTCTTTAGAGCTTGAGGGCAATTTAGACACCACCCTGTCTAACTCCCTCTTTCTACAGAAAAAGAAGCAGAGTTCCAGAGAGTTTGGTGACTCTAGGGGTTGCCCACATCACTAAGGCCAGAGGAAATCTACACTGCAGTTTGCTGAATCCTTTTCATCATTCAGCAGAGAGAAACTCTAACCTGAGTAAGTGTGACATGTGAGGTGAGGAGGGGGTGTCATGGGTAGAGGTGGGCTATTCTGCAGGGACAATGTATATGAAACCCTCAACTTAATGGCCCTAGTTGCAGGCTTCCTAAAAGTGTTCTGTCCGGAAAGAGTGTGTATTCTCCTCCCTGCCCTCTCTTGATCTAGCTCTGATTCCATGTAATTTTAGAATCCTGGGTCTGAGAAGACACTGAGAGGAGGCCAATGTGTGCAGTGGTTAGGAGGGAAGGTGGTAGTCAGACAGACTTTGAATTTGATGCCCTGTTCTGCCCAATCCCTGTTAGCACTGTGATCTTGGGCAAGTGTCTGAGCTTTTTCAAGCCACATCAATGTCTTTATTTAAAAAGTTAAATAATAAAATGAGCTTTTTGCAGGCTATTATGGGGGAGTAGGTGAGATAATGTACAAAAAATTATCAGGGTGCTTGTTATAGAATGTCAGCAGTGTTATATTACACACATATCAAATTTTTATTGTTGAAAAATGTTAATTTACTCAAAGATAAATGAACAATACAAGGAACTTCCATGTACCTAGACCAAGCTTCCACAATTATTAAGTGATGCCAATCTCGTTTTATCTATATACTCACCACTCTCCAGCCACCGCATATTATTTTGAAGCAAATACCCTTGTTTCATTTTATCAGTAAATCTTTGTAACCATTTAAAAACATGACCATAATCAGACTTCAAAAGGCAAGTAGAATTTTTAACAGAGTTCCCAGTTGCCTTCAGATTTCCCTGATTGTGTCATAATTCAAAAAACTGTTTGAAGTTGGATCCATTTAAGATTCATAAATTGAAAATGTTTGGTTTCTCTTATGTTTAATTTAATATATAGCTTTCTCACCTTCCCTGTCTCTTTCTGGTAAATTTCTCTGTGTAAGAAGGCTTTTTCCCAAAAGAACAGTGCAGTTTACATTTTGTTGATTGACATTCTCACGGTGTCATTTCACCTGCTCTTCTAGTTCCAGTGTTTTGTGGGAAGTTATAGTTAAGGAGAGGCTTGATCTGACTCTGGTTTGACTATTTGGTGGGAGTACATCATAGGTTCAGCTGTAAACTTCCCTCAGAAGCACATAATATTTGGTTGTCTCTCTTTCATTGACATTAATTGATGTTAATGATGGCTTAAATTTTATTAAAGATCAGAAGTGATTGTTAGGTCACCAAGGAGGAATGTACGAGGCCAGAGTGGTGAGGGATTAGGAATTTATTGGATCATCCGCACACCAGGTGACTGAGCCTGGATGGCTCCAGCCCCCAGTGACAGGAGTAAAAGGCGTTTTAAGTACTTTTGGAAGGCTTTTTCTGGACAGAGACTTCTCTATGCATGCCAGGAGGGGAGATAATGGAATGTGGTCACCGCAAGTGAAATATGGCCTCAGCAAAGGGAATGTCCATAGTGAAATAGCCTGAAAAGCCAGTTCCCAGGGGAGGGGTATTGATTCAATTACTCAATCAAACCTAACAGTGATGTTATCAAGTCCTATCATTCTTCCCTTAGTTATTAGATGGAAACATCTTCTAAAAAGAAAGTTTCCTACAACCATTCTCTCATTTCCATGAAGTACAGTTATATCTGAAAGACAAGATAAATGCTCAATTCTTTCCCTTTATTTGCCAATGTTCATAAAAAGAAGATTCTTTCCTAGCACACTTCCAAGGGAGTGATTGACTATTATAAGTAGGAGGCCTTGTTATGAACTCATGTATTTTAAGATATCTGATATATTTTGATTCATTGGTGTAATTATCGATGCTCACATTGCCCCATCCATGTCCAGTTGCATTCTCTTGAGGTTGGCTCTGAAGTCCTTTCCATGAGATCCCAGTGATTTTTTAGAGCATCCTGGCTTTCTTGTTAGCAAGAGAGTGATTGCTCAACTGAAGCATTTTCTGCCTATTCCTAGAATCGTACTTGATTTATAAAACCCTAATTTTTTGGTGGAAAATGGCATTTGAAAACCATACTCTAGGCCAGTGATGGCGAACCTTTTGAGCTCGGCGTGTCAGCATTTTGAAAAACCCTAACTTAACTCTGGTTCCATGTCACATATAGAAATTTTTTGATATTTGCAACCATAGTAAAACAAAGATTTATATTTTTGATATTTATTTTATATATTTAAATGCCATTTAACAAAGAAAAATCAACCAAAAAAATGAGTTTGCGTGTCACCTCTGACACGCGTGTCATAGGTTCGCCATCACTGCTCTAGGCACTAAGGGGGGTAGGGGTCATTGTCACTGGGCTCATTATTATCTCTATGCCTTTTCAATGGACTTCAAAACTGCACACACACACACACACACACACACACACAAGAATAGGATTTTTGAAAACAATTTTATTTTTTCAGGTTATTTTTTTTTTATTAAACTTAAGTTAATAACACTAAAGATGGACAATGAAATTATTGCTTTCTTAAGTGTCTTGGACCAATTCCTTATAGGGTCCTTCTACCTGACAATATACAATTAAATTTGTTTGCCATTTCATTTTGGTTTCAATATTTTGAAATATAATTTTTTGTATAATTATGTAAGCTACCTACATGGTCTCAAGATCAAATCTATGAAATTTTAGTGTAACCAAGAAATCCAGTTTCCAGCTTCTGTCCTTGTTCCCTCCACCCTGCTTCTCCCATCCCCCTGTATGTAAATTTTTGTTGGTTTAGTTTTCAGAGTATCATGCTATTGCCTTTTCATATATATGGAAGACATATGTCTTATATTTTACTAGGTGTACCAGTTAATAATGCAGATTTTGTAATCATAGAAAGCATGATAATTTCAAGAGAAACATCTAATGTGCTTTATTCAAAGTAATTTCCATCGCTAGCTACACATTTCTCCCATCTTTCAGGTAATTTGTGGATACCGCCCCAATAGAACTTTTCTTATTTTGAGGCAAACCATTCAGAGACCCAATTTTCCACTTCTTCATACGTTTTGAAGTGCTGCTCAGAAAGTGCGTGTGCCATCGATCAGATCAAGTGGTAATCTGAAGAAGCAAGGTCCGGTGAATACAGCAGGCGGGTTAATACTTCCCAGGCAAGATCTTTTAACGTGTCTTTAACTGGTTTTGAAGTGTGTGATGGTGCGTCATCATGAAGCACAATTACTTTGCCATGTCTTCTGAAACATTCTGGTCATTTCACGACCAAAGCGTGGTTCAATTGATTATTTGTTGTTGGTAGTGATCAATATTAACAGTTTCACCTGGCTTTAGAAGCTCATAATACAGCACACCTTCCTGATCCCACCAAACTCTGTGCATTGTCTTCTTTCCGAAGTGATTTGGCCTTGCAGTCCATGTTGATGGTTGACCTGGATCAACCCATGATTTTGTGGGTTTGGGATTC
The DNA here is from genome assembly GCF_000412655.1 of Myotis brandtii. Classification (NCBI taxonomy): domain Eukaryota; kingdom Metazoa; phylum Chordata; class Mammalia; order Chiroptera; family Vespertilionidae; genus Myotis; species Myotis brandtii. Next base: position 150,465 of record NW_005358400.1, read on the forward strand.
TCAAAATAAATCCACTTTTCATCGCCAGTCACAATTCGATGCAAAAAAGTCTTTCTTTTGTGCTGTTGAAACATTTTACTGATGACTTTCGGTTTCCCATTTGTCTTTCGTTCAGTTGATGTGGCATACATTTTCCTTCCTTTAAAATCTTTCCTATTGCTTGTAAATGATCAGAGATTGTTTCCTGAGCAAAGTTTAATCTTTCTGTAAGTTGTTTTTGAGCTTGACACGCATCTCCATCCAATAATGCTTGTAATTGGTGGTCTTCAAACTTTTTCGGTTGACCTGGATGTTCTTTGTCTTTCACATCAAAATCATCACTTTTAAAGCATTTAAACCAGCATTCACAAGTATCTTGAGATGGAGCATGTTCACCCTAAGCTTCCCAAAGTATACGATAACTTTTTCTTCAAAATAATGAATTAAAACTTCCTGCAAATGTTCTTTCTTTGGCACAAAACTCGACATTTTTAAGTGTAGAAATATCTATAATGTTAACACCTTCAGAAAATTTGACATATGAAGTTTTGAAACTTGTTGTCAATACAACAAAATAGCATACATATCAAATCGCATATATATCAACATATGTGTAACTCCATCTATTGAAAAAAATCTGCATTGTTAACCACTACACTTAGTATATATGTAGTTCATATTCCTCCTTATTATAAAAATGGTAGGTCAACTCTACATTATTTTCTTCACTTTTTTCCCACTTAATGATGTGTCCTGGAGACCTCTCCATGCTTGTATAGAGAGACCATTCCTTTTCACAGTTGGACAGTCCTTCACTGTGTGAATATATCTTAGGTAATTAAACCAGTCCTTACTGATGGCCATTTGAAAGGTTTTTGTTCTTTGCTAGCACAAATAATGGCGCAATAAATAGCATTCTGTGTCATTTTTCTGCATTGTTGTCAGTGTACTTAAGGGATAAATATTAAAATGGAGGATTGACAATGAATGAGAAAATGCATATGTACTTTCCAGGACAGTGATGAATTCCCTTCTGTAGGGTTTAGACTGTTTTTTCATTCTCACCAACCATGCAGGAGAGGACCTGCTTCTCTCATACCTTTACCAACAGATTATGCTGGCAAACCTTCAGACTTTTGCCAAACCTGGGGGTGTGAAATAGTATCTCACCTCCGAAATTGAGGTGTGATTTAATTAATATTTTTAGTAATCTTATTTTTTGTGTTTTGATTTATTTTTCTGTGAGTGTATGTTAATGTCTTCTGATATATTCAAGGTCCATTTAAATTCATTCTTCTCTGAATATTTATTCCCATATCTTGCTCCATTTTCTATCAAGTTTCTGGTATTTGGTTTCTGTACTTTTTAATTTTCTGTGTAAAACAGGAACATTTACCCCTTTGCTGTAAGCTTAAAAATATTAATGTCCCTAATTTGACATTTTTGCTTTAATTTTTCAAAGGTGTCTTTTGTCCCACATTATCTGTGATATTTTAATGTAATCACACTTGTTCATCCTTCACTTTACTCTATTTCAAATCTTAGAAATATTTTCCTTACCTCCAGGTTACAAATAAGTTACCCATGTTTTTTTTTTCCTTTTATTTATGTTTGTTTGATTGTTTGTTTGTTTGATTGTTTGTTTTTAATATTTAAACTTCTAATCTCTTTGCAATTTGAATGGCATGAGGCAATGGATGCAATTTTATCTTTTTTCTATAAGGTTATACAGTTATCCCAAAGTTGCTTTATCACAACATCTTTAGCCCCTTTGATGTGGTATGCTGTCTTATTGAATCTAACTGTAACATAGTGTCATTGAATTGAATATACATGAATAAGATATGATTCATTTGGTCTGTTTCTGAATTTTCTGTTTTTGGTTCCCTGTTATCTCTATTGGTACAATATCACACTTCTGTAATCATAGAAATTATAATGCTTGACTCATTGTAGGGCTAGACCTTCTTCCTTGTTCTTTTTCTCAATGGAGCTGAATAACTTTCTTTTTTTCTTTATTGAAATAAATTTTATAATCCACCATTTAACTTTATAATACACTATATTTTCACCTGCATGAAAAAAATGGTAATGACAAAAATTTAAATTTACAATTATATAAAACTAGAGGCCCAGTGCACCAAAATTTGTGCAATCGGGGGGCAGCAGGGGTCCCTCAGCCTGGCCTGTGCTCTCTCGCAGTCTGGGACCCTTCAGGGGATGACCACCTGCTGGCTTAGGCCCGCTCCCTGGGGGATTGGGCCTAAGATGGCAATCAGACATCCCTCTGGCAGCCCGGCAGCCCTCAGGGGATGTCCACTTGCCAGCGGGGAGCAGGCCTAAACTGCAGTCGGACATCCTTAGCGCTGCTGAGGAGGCAGGA
>NW_005358400.1:153158-159775 GCF_000412655.1 Myotis brandtii
GGGTGACTGAAGCTCCCAACCTCTCCTTTTTTTCTTTTTTTTTTCATTCTGGGATTTATTTACCTTCTATGGCTGTCACTGGAACTGAGAGCCTGCTTTAGCTCTGAGGCTCAGCTCCAGCTCTGAGACCTCAGCTGCTGAAAGCAGGTATCTGGATTTGTTTGGCTTCTATAATTGCAACATTGTTTCTTAGAGTGCAGCTCAGATGCTGGCAGCAGCAGATGGGGAACCTTGGCTTCCTCCATTACAGGAGCAAGCAAGCTTCCTGTTCGCTTCAGCTGCCTGGCTTCCGGCCGCCATCTTAGTTGGCAGTTAATTTGCATATTGCCCTGATTAGCCAATGGGAAGTGTGTTGGAGGTACGGTTAATTACCATGTTTGTCTATTATTAGATAGGATAATGTTAGAGAAGTATCTACTTTTTCTTCATCCCAAATCTTTATAACTCATTATTTTAACAGTATAATCTACTCTTTCTCAGGTACAGGAAAAAGGCAATGGTAAAAATTTAAATTTATAGTTATATAAGATTATGTTAGATAATTATCTATTAATTGCAATGTATAAAATGCTTTAAACATGGATCAGTTTTGAATTTGGTCAAATGTCTTGACTGCACTAGGTAATTTTCTACTTCATGTATACTAATGAAAGGGTAATATACTAATTAGACCAGATCAACCAGACATCTTCTGGACATCCAACTTCCTTCCTGACAAAGCCACGGTGGTGGGGGCCAAGGCAGAGGCCATTAGTGGTTATCAAGCAAGCAGAGGAGCAGTTAGGGGCAATCAGGCAGGCAGGCAGAGTGGTTAGTGGCAATCAGGCAGGCAGACAGGCAAGTGGTTAGGAGCTAGCAGTCCTGTATTGCCAGTTTAGGCCCAATCCTGGACTGAAGGACTCTCCCCACACCCAAGCACAAATTTCGTGCACTGGGCCTCTCGTCTCTTAATAAGGTGTTTTGAAACAACAAATTTTGGTATGAATATTTCCAAATGAGACACGTCTGTAGCTTTATTTATTGGTCAAATCTCTGTTAGCCTTTAGGATCAATATCACACTTGATTCAGAGAAAGAATTGAAATATTTCCCTCTTTTTTCTATGAACAGGAATAACTCAAATAACATTGAGATAATCAGCTTTATAGAGGTTTAAGTGAGTTCTCCTATGAAAGCACCTGGACCTTGTACTCTTTTATGAGAAAACTCTGCTTTATTATTTCCTCCAGATGAGTAATAGATGATTATAAATTTTCAAGGAGGGAAAGAACAAAGAAAAGAGGTTTGGGAATGGTTCGCACTTACCTAAGTACCCTTTCCCTTTCTCATTCCCTTCCTTAAGGTCTTGTTGGTACCTGTACCCCGTAGCCTCTTGAAAGAAGATGGCTGGTCTTCAGGACAACACTCTGAGGATTGTTCTGGTGGGGAAAACCGGAAATGGAAAAAGTGCAACAGGAAACTCCATCCTTGGGAGAAATGCATTTGATTCTAAAATTTCTGCCCACGCTGTTACCAAGGAATGTAAGAAAGCAGAGCAACACTGGAAGGGGAGAAACCTTCTTGTCGTGGACACTCCAGGGCTATTTGACACCAAGGAGACACTGGAGACCACCTGTAAGGAAATCAGCAGGTGTGTTCTCCAGTCTTTCCCGGGGCCCCACGCCATCATCCTAGTTCTACAGCTGGGCCGCTACACGGAGGAGGAGCAGAATACGGTTACATTGATCAAGGAACTCTTTGGGAAGTCAGCCATGAACCACATGATCATTTTGTTCACTCGCAAAGATAATCTGGGTGATCAGCCACTGGATAATTTTTTAAAGGAGGCAGAAAACCTGCAAAGCATCGTCCAGGAGTGTGGGAACCGGTGCTGTGCCTTCAATAACCAAGAAAGGATAGAGGAAACTGAGAAGGAAGCTCAACGGCAGGAGCTGGTGCATCTGATAGAGCGAATGGTGCAGAACAACGGAGGGTCTCACTTTTCTGCTCCCATCTATGAGGACGTAATGGAGCAGCTGCAACGTAAGATAGAGGACTTGAAGAGACAATATAAAGATGAATTAGATAAGGGAACTAAATCAGTTGAAAAGAAATGTGCTGAGGGGAAAATATCACAGCAAGACAAGCAGGAGATAAAAGAAGAGCTATCGGAGACCTATAATGAAAAAATCAAAAATATTAGGGAAGAAGCTGAAAGAAATATATTTCAAGATGTTATAAATATGGTTAGGCGTACAATTTCAAGAATATGGAATAAGTTTTGGAAATAGTGTAAATTTTACTTTTGTTTCTTAATTTACTATGATTTATTAATATGGTTAATTATATTTTCCAAAGATGACTACGACAAACTATTCTATCCCACCCATTTTTTCTTATAATAAGTTTGTTTTTCCTTCTGGTGAATTATAGGGTCTGTCCTCTACCTTGAAATTCAATGGGCTTTGTGACTGCTTTGAAAACTAGGGTGTGATTGTGACTTTAAAAGTGAGATAGGGAAAATGCCTCTTTGATCCCTAGGGTTTGTGGGCTTGGCACTTGGCCACCATGTGGTGAGGAAGCCCAGGTTTCCATTGAGAGGCCACATGAAGAGGACTTGAAGTCACTGGCCCACGTCCCTGGCTGGTCTTTCAACTCCAGCAGAACCAACTTGCCAGCCATGCAAGTGAGGCAACATGGAAGCAGATTCTTCAACTGCCAACTGAGCCACCTCAGGTGAAGCAGCAAAGAGCAAAGATGGGCCACCCCCACTGCATCCTGCCCAGATTGCAGATTCATGAGAAAAATAAAGAGTGTTGTTGGTTTAAACCACTAGGCTTTGGGATGGTTTGTTATGCTGTGATAGTAGTAACCGCCATCTTCCCGGCTCACTCACCACCAATACCCACAAGGCTAACAAATGGAAGAAGTTACACAATTGGCATAATCAGGCAATAATATATTATGAAGAGTTCACAGACTCAATTTAGGAAACTGAAAATGAGAGATCCTGCCTGTGTCAAGTGTTAGCACCACCAGTGATGCACATTTTTTCAGTCCACGTCTGAGCACCTTGTTAATGAAGCAGCAGGCTTCTCCAGCAAGATGGTTCTGTGGTCCATGTGAGGCAGGATAGTAAGAAGCAGGAAATTTCCTGTATGAATGCAATAGGGAAACTGAGATGAGAAATGTAACTGAATTGGCGGCTTGTATCCTTGCTTGTTAATCACAAGACCTTATCTTCCCCAACCAAGGGCATTTGAGAGCAAATGTTTTATGTAGTTAGCTATGTATTCTTTCCTCCCTAACCAGAGAATACATAGCTTAAATCACTCTGGTCCAGGAAGTAGAACACCAAGACCCAATTCATGCCATTTGTGCCAGCTAAACCCAAGGGCAGATTATGTCGGGGGAAAATAACAAAAACCACATTAAGACCAGGCACAACTAAGATAACATAAAACAGTAAAACAGACCAAAGAATAATCCAAAACTCCCCTATACACTTATCTTCATGCATCAGCACATTAAAAATGCACCTGGGCCCTAACCGGTTTGGCTCAGTGGATAGAGCATCGGCCTGCAGACTCAAGGGTCCCAGGTTTGATTCCGGTCAAGGTCATGTACCTTGGTTGCGGGCACATCCCCAGTAGGGAGTGTGCAGGAGGCAGCTGATCGCTGTTTCTCTCTCATCGATGTTTCTAACTCTCTATCCCTCTCCCTTCCTCTCTGTAAAAAATCAATAAAATATATTTTAAAAGAATGCACCTGGACAATTGATTAGAGTGGGAAAAAAGTCATCAGGACAAAAACTTGCTCTAACACAGGCCCATGCCCTGTACCAGGCATGAACTTTTTATTTCTTCCTAAAATCTATAGAATGCACTAAGGGACATGCAACCAGGGGAGCAGTGAGCAGTGGCAGCTGCACCCAGCCTCAGCCCCTGATCCTGTCTTCAAGGCCCCCTTTTCCCTGACTTCCCATTGAGCTGAAGCAGTCCCACCCTGACTCACTTCTTTCCTATAACATTTCTAGGGAGCCAAAGCAGCCCTACCTCGGCTCTCTACTATTGTGTCTTCTACCCTAAACACTCTTTTGTTTCATTGTCCCCTGCTTTAATAAACATCCTCTTTCCTGCACCAAGTCAAGAACTCACACACTATGGGCCAGTCCCTGTCTGGTAACACATGGATATTTGGAAGTTGCTAAAATCTCTTGTTGATTTTCTCTCTTTTCTTTTTTAGGTGCCATCCAAAAAATGTCCCTGACTATAACTTAAAAATCTCTACTGTGTTAAATATATTTCATTTGCATCTGTAGATCAACACTTTGTCCTCTTTCAACCTAGATCCTTGCCTTAGGAGGCTGATCTATGTGGATCATATTGTTACCAAACTCAAGGGCCTCTCCACTTGGGGTGTCCTATTCCAGAAGGAGAAATGGTTGTCACAGGGTAGTTTTATTACTTGTAGCAAGTTAAGGAGATGGGGATTCATATCAAACACTCTGTCTCCCCAAATGGAGAGGCTTAGCCATTCTTTACACTATTTGGTCAATTACACTCTTCTTTCTTTCTTTCTTTCTTTCTTTCTTTCTTCCTTTCCTCTTTCTTTCTTTTTCTGTTGGCTACAATTGTCCTGTTGAGTTGTTGTCAAGCTCATCCTGTTTCCAGCTGGTCTCTTAAATTTTAACATTTAACAAGAGTAGCATTTAGTAATAATGGCCCATAACTTGAGACCCTTGTCCAATTTAACAAATGAGTGGGATCTCTGGCTCTCTGACTTATGCTTGACTTCTGCCAATGAGAAGTCCAAACAAGAGATCTTTTCTGGGTAGAAAAGCAAGGCCTGGGTATTTGTTCTTGTGCCTCTCTCCCTGCAAGTTAATCCCTGACGAGCTGCAAACCTAAATTGAAGATCACACCTTCTCTAAGGTGTGGGTTCCATTTTACATTCACCCCCTTAGGATTAGTATGTAATTTCCTTGCTATTGCAAGCAGTCTCCCCTGTCCACAGCTTGTAGAAAACCTTGCACTTGACTCCCCCAATTCCTTAATTTGAGTGGGCCATCTCTGCTGCTAGAATCCTGATTGAGAAATCATAATGATAATCACTCTCTTTTGTCTTTCAGAAATGCCCTAATCTTTATTCTTGTTACTTTTAAAAATTCCCTCTGGTGTTTCTGACACCAGAATATCTCTCCCGACAGCTGAAATCTCTGTCATTATTTGAGCAGAATGTTTTTTGTTCATACCTGGTGAGCCTGCCAATGTACCATCTTTGCTAAATCACATGGGAATACCAGTCAATGCTCTGAGTGATCTGTCCCCCAGTGCAGGGCACTTTCTAAGTCAATGGATGGGGTCATAGGGTTCTAGGTGGAAAAAGATGCCCCTGATTTTAGGAATTGGTGTCTTGAATTGGGTTTTCACTTGCATGTGATTGTATTGTTGCTATGACATCTGAGAGAGCAGCCATCAAATGAGCCACGTGCATGCTAGTGAAGCCCCTTGCTAACCGCTCAGGGCACACTGGAGAAGGGGGGAGGGGCATATTAAATTGTAGGAGCTGGTCACCAGGAATGGAGTGATGATGACAGATGGGACAATGCTCTCAAATCTGGGATATTCCTACTGAATTCTAAAATGTGGCACAGTATTCTGCAGAGGAACTCTAATAGGGATGAACTTGACCTGAACCATGACTGATAAGTTTATCCAGTTACAAAGAAGAAATCAACATGTAATTTACCAAACCGAGTATAGAAGCTTCCCCTAGGAGAGGCAGAGCTTTGGAAATTATTCCCCTGTCTCCTTTACTGGACTCAAGTGAAAATAGAACTTTTTCTCCCACCAAGACTATGTTCCTTTGAACCCATTATGTTCTGCTACACTGTGTAAGGTCATGGAGAAAATGTGACCTCCAGTTGACCCGAAGGCTGGACCAAGGCAATTGGAGGCTCACCCCAACCCTCTTTGGAATGTGCATTCAGCTTGCCCTTTCCCTTCCCAGTAGCTGCCTCAAGGACACAGCCTGGAGCTAGTCATATTTCACAGACCTAGAACCAACTCTCCAAAAATTCATCTGGAATGAAAAAAAACCCCGAATAGCTGCAGCGATCCTGAGAAAGAACAAAGTAGGTAGGATCACAATACCAGATATTAAGCTGTATTACAAAGCCACTGTTCTCAAAACTTCCTGGTACTGGCACAAGAACAGACATATGGACCAATGGAATAGAATAGAGAGCCCAGAAATCAACCTGAACCAATATGCTCAATTAATATTTGACAAAGGAGGCAAGAACATACAATGGAGTCAAGATAGTCTCTTCAAAAAATGGTGGTGTTGGGAATGGAAGATACATGCAAGAAAATTAAACTAGACCACCAACTTACACCATTCTCAAAAATAAACTCAAAATGGATAAAGGACGACTATATACGAAGGAAACCATAAAAATACTAGAAGAATCCAAAGGCAACAAAATCTCAGACATATGCCGAAGCAATTTCTTCACCGATACAGCTCCTAGGGCATTGGAAACTAAAGAGAAAATAAACAAATGGGACTACATCAAAATAAAAAGCTTCTGCACAGCAAAAGAAACCATCAACAAAACAACAAGAAAGCCCACTG
>NW_005358400.1:161688-165114 GCF_000412655.1 Myotis brandtii
AAAAACTACAGGACACTGAAAAAAGAGATAGAGGAAGACATAAACAGATGGAAGAACATACCGTGTTCATGGATTGGTAGAATCAACATCATCAAAATGTCCATACTACCCAAAGCAATCTACAGGTTCAATGCAATCCCCATTAAAATACCAATGGCATATTTCACAGATCTAGAACCAACGTTCCAAAAATTCATCTGGAATAAAAAAAGGACCTTGAATAGCTGCAGCATCCTGAGAAAGAAGAACAATATAGGTGGGATCTCAATACCAGATATTAAGCTGTATTCCAAAGCCACTGTTCGTAAAACATCTTAGTACTTGCAAAAGAACAGACATAGATAAATGGAATTGAATAGAGAAACCAGAAATTGACCCAAACCACTATGTCCAATTAATATTCGACAAAGGAGGTAAGAGCATACAATGGAGTCAAGACAATCTCTTCAATAAATGGTGTTGGGAAAATTGGACAGATACATGCAAAAAAAATGAAACTAGAACACCAACTTAAACCATACACAAAAATAAACTCAAAATGGATAAAGGACTTAAACATAAGACGGGAAACCATAAACATACTAGAGGAATCCACAGGCAGTGAAATCTCAGACATATGCCGAAGCAATGTCTTCACTGACACTGAGGGTAATGGAAACTAAAGAGAAAATAAACAAATGGGACTATATCAAAATAAAAAGCTTTTTCACAGCAAAAGAAACCATCAACAAAACAACAAGAAAGCCAAATGCATGGGAGAACATATTTGCCAATGTTATCACTGATAAGGGTTTAATCTCCAACATTTACAGGGAACTCATACAACTTGACAAAAGGAAGATAAAAAACCCAGTCAAAAAATGGGCAACAGAACTAAATACATACTTTTCGAAAGAGGACATACAGAAGGCCAAAACACATATGAAAACAAGTTCAAAGTCACTAATTATATGAGAGATGCAAATCAAAACAAAAATGTGGTATATCTCACACCTGTCAGAATGGCTATCATCAACAAACAACAAGTGTTGGAGAGGATATGGAGAAAAAAAAACCTTTTGCACTGCTGGTGGGAATGCAGACTGGTGCAGCCACTGTGGAGAACAGTATGGAGTTTCCTCAAAAAGCTAAAAATGGAACTCCCATAAACCCAGTAATACCACTTCCAGGAATATATCCCAAGAAAACAGAAACACCAATCAGAAAGGATATATGCACCCCTATGTTCATAGCAGCACAATTTACCATAGCTAAGATTTGGAAACAACCTAAGTGCCCATAGGAAGATAAAAAACCCAGTCAAAAAATGGGCAACAGAACTAAATACATACTTTTCGAAAGAGGACATACAGAAGGCCAAAACACATATGAAAACAAGTTCAAAGTCACTAATTATATGAGAGATGCAAATCAAAACAAAAATGTGGTATATCTCACACCTGTCAGAATGGCTATCATCAACAAACAACAAGTGTTGGAGAGGATATGGAGAAAAAAAAACCTTTTGCACTGCTGGTGGGAATGCAGACTGGTGCAGCCACTGTGGAGAACATTATGGAGTTTCCTTAAAAAACTAAAAATGGAACTCTCATTTGACCCAGTGATCCCACTTCTAGGAATATATCCCAAGAAGCCAGAAACACCAATCATAAAGGATATATGCACCCTATATATATGTTCATAGAAGCCCAATTCACCATAGCTAAGATTTGGAAACAGCCTAAATGCCCATCAGCAGATGAGTGGATTAAAAAACTGTGGTACATCTACACAATGTAATACTATGCTGTGGTAAAAAAGAAGGAATTCTTTCCATTTGCAACAGCATGGACAGAACTGGAGAGCATTATGCTACGTGAAATAAGCCAGTCAGAGAAAGGTAAATACCATATGATCTCACTCATTTGTGGAATATGGTGAACAACATAGACTGATTAACAGGGACAGATCCAGAGACAGAGAAGCAGCAATCAGACTGTTAAACCTCAGAGGGAAAGTAGTGGAGGGTGGGGTTAAGAGGGAGAGATCAACCAAAGGACTTGTATGCATACATATAAGCCCAACCAATGGACACAGACAACAGGGGGATGAGAGCATGATTCAGGTGGGGGGGTTGCAGTTTAATGGGGGGATGAGAACACATATGTAATGCCTTAACTAATAAAGAAATTAAAGATTGAAAGAAAAATAGAAACCACCAGCACTCTAAAAAATTAAAAATAAATAAAATAAAACAAAATGGTAGAACAGGGAGAGGATGAAAACTTTCCTTCAGGGCTTACTCTAGGCATGCTGTAGGTCTCTCCCCTCAGAGGGTCATGAGATAGGTGAGGAAAATAGCCAGTCACTGAGTGGAGAGAGGAAAGGGGGCTACAATAGGATTATGCTGATAGGAGGCCTGACCTGGTTAGGTCATTAACAAGGATGTGGCCATGCCTAACTCACTCACACTCTCTGAGTTGACTTTGCCCATATATAGTGACGGGTTTCATTTAATGTGACTAATGGACTGGGGTTTGATTTTCACCCACTTATGCCAGCCCCTTATCTCTAGTGAAGAATGCAACTCCCACTAACTCCACCTGGTTTTCCCCCAGATTTATTGAGATATAACTGACATGTAACATTGTGTAAATTTAAAGTATACAATATGTTGATTTGACATGTTTATATATTGTAAAAAATGATCACCAACTTAGCATTTGCTAACACCTGTTTCATGTTCCACATTTACTATACTGGTATCTTTTCTGTGGTGAGAACATTTAAGATAGATTCTCTTATCAATATTCAAGTACATAATACAGGATTATTAACTATAATTACTGTGATGTGTATTGAATCTCCAGAACCTATGCATCTCTAACTGGAAGTTTGTACTGTTTAACTAAGATCTCCCCATTTCCCCCATTCACTAGCCCCTGGTAATCAAGGTTTGATTCCCAGTCAGGGCACATGCCAGGGTGGTGGGCTTGATCCCCAGTAGGCAGCGTGCAGGAGGTAGTCAATTTATAATTGATGATTCTCTCTCAGCATTGAGCTCTCTCTCTCTCTCTCTCTCTCTCTCTCTCTCTCGCTCTCTTTCTCTCTCTCTTTTTCTCTCCCAGTCTCCTTTCCTCTCTGAAATCAATAAAAAATATATTTTTAAAAAGTGATACCACATAGTATTTATTATACTCTGTCTGACTAGTTTCATTTAACAAATGTTCTCAAGGTCCATTTGCAAATGGAAACATGTTCTTCTAATACTCATGGCAAAATACACACACACACACACACACACACACATACACACACGGTGGGCAAAAGTTGGTTTATAGTTGTGAGTATTCAAATCACACAGTTTATTTTTGTATGATTATTTGTTTATTGTTTTATTTATTTCCTATACTCACAACTAAAAACCTACTTCTTCCCAACCCTGTA
>NW_005358400.1:166832-172528 GCF_000412655.1 Myotis brandtii
TGTGAGTATTCAAATCACACAGTTTATTCTTGTATGATTATTTATTGGTTATTGTTTTATTTATTTCATATACTCACAACTATAAACCTACTTCTTCCCACCCCTGTAGATATATATATATATGTCTCACATAGTCTTCATCTATGCATCCATAGGTTGTCTCCATATCTTGGCTATTATTAATAATTCTGCATTGAACATGGGAGTACAGATGTCTCATTATCTTTGGATAGATTTCCATATAGATCATGTGATAGTGCTATTTTTATTTTTTGGTAACTCTCCATACTGTCTTCCACAGTGACTGCACCAATTTACATTCCCACCAATAGTGTACAAGGTTTCCCTTTTCTCCAAATCCTCATCAACACTTATTATATCTTCTCTTTTTTATAATAGCCATTCTAACAGGTGTGAGGTGATATTTCATTGAGGTTTTGATTTGCATTTCCCTCATAATTTGTGATGTTTGATACCTTTTCTTGTTGTCCATTAATATGTCTTCTTAGTAAAAATGTCTATTCAGTTCCTGTGCCCATTTTTAAAAATTGGATTGATTGGGGTTGCTACAGAGTTATATAATTCCCCTATATTGTTTGTATATTAACCCCTTATCAGATATATCTTGCTCCCATTCTATAGATTTCCATTTCGCTTGGTTGATAGTTTCCTTTGCTGTGCAAAACCTTTTTAATTTGATGTAGTCCCACTTACTTTTGCTTTTGTTTCCTTGCTTTTGGTGTCAAATCCAAACAATCATTGCCAAAACCAATGTCAAGGAGCTCACCCCCTTTGTTTTCTTCTAGAAATGTATGGTTTCAGGTCATGTGTTCAAATCTTAATCTATTTGGAGTTGATTTTTGTGTATGGTGTCAGATTGGAGTCCAATTTCATTCTTTTGCACATGGCTATGCAGATTGCACAGCACCATTTACCAAAGAGACTAACCTTTGTATATTCCCATTGTATATTCTTGACTCATTTGTTGTAAATTAATTGACCACTTATTTCTGGGGACTTAGTTTTCTTCCATTGATAAGTATGTCTGTTTTTATGCTGATACCATACTATTTTGATTAGTATAGCTTTGTAATGTAGTTTAAATCAGGATGTGTGATGTCTCCAGATTTGTTATTTTGTCTTAAGACTGCTTTGGCTATTCAGGAACTTTTGTGTTTCTATAAAAATTTTAGGATTGTTGCCCTAACCAGTTTGGCTCAATGGATAGAACGTTGGCCTGCAGATTCAAGGGTCCTGGGTTTGATTCCAGTCAAGGGCATGTACTTTGGTTGTGGGCACATCGCCAGTAGGGGTTGTGCAGGAGGCTGCTGATCGATGTTTCTCTCTCATCGATGCTTCTAACTCTCTATCCCTCTCCCTTCCTCTCTTCTGCAAAACAATAAAATATACTTTTTAAAAAAATTTAGGATTTTTTTTCCTATTTCTGTGGAAATTGCCATTTGAACCAAGAGCTGGTTCTTTGAAAGGATAAACAAGATTGATAAACCTCTAGCCAGGTTCACCAAGAAGCAAAGACAGGAAGAATCTAAAAATCTCAACAGGCCAATAACTATGGAAGAAATTGAAGCAGTCATCAGAAAGCTTCCAGCAAACAAAAGCCCAGGACCAGACGGCTTCACAGGGGAGTTTTACCAAACATTCAAGGAAGAACTAAAACCTATCCTCCTCAGACTACTACAAAAAATCCAAGAGGAAGGAACACTTCCAAGCTCATTCTATGAAGCCAGCATCACCCTAATACCAAAACCAGGTAAAGACAACACAATGAAAGAGAATTACAGGCCAATATCCCTCATGAACATAGATGCCAAAATCCTCAACAAAATCTTAGCAAATCGGATCCAGCAGTACATCAGAAAGATCATACACCATGACCAAGTAGGATTTATCCCAGGGATGCAAGGATGGTACAATATCCGCAAATCAATCAACGTGATACATCACATAAACAAATTGAAGGAAAAAAACCACATAGTCATATCAATTGATGCAGAAAAAGCATTTGACAAAATTCAACACCCATTTTTGATAAAAACTCTCAGCAAGGTGGGAATAGAAGGATCATACCTCAACATAATAAAAGCCATATATGACAAACCCACAGCCAACATCATACTCAATGGACAAAAACTAACACCATTTCCCCTAAAAACAGGAACAAGACAGGGATGCCCACTCTCACCACTCCTGTTCGACATAGTACTGGAAGTATTAGCCATTGCAATTAGACAAGAAGAAGAAATAAAAGGCATCCAAATTGGAAAAGAGGAAGTAAAACTGTCCTTATTTGCAGATGACATGATATTATACTTAAAAAACCCTAAAGACTCCATCAAAAAACTATTAGACTTAATAAAAGAATTCGGCAATGTAGCAGGATACAGAATTAACGCCAAGAAATCTATGGCATTTCTATACACCAATAGTGAACTTGCAGAAAGAGAGACTAAAAAAGCAATCCCATTTACCATCTCACCAAAAAAATTAAGCTACCTAGGAATAAACTTAACTAAAGAGGTAAAAGACCTCTACTCAGAAAACTACAGGACGTTGAAAAAAGAGATAGAGGAAGACATAAAGAGATGGAAGAACATACCATGTTCTTGGATTGGTAGAATCAACATCATTAAAATGTCCATACTGCCCAAAGCAATCTATAAATTCAACGCACTTCCCATTAAAATACCAACGGCATATTTCACAGACCTAGAACGAACTCTCCAAAAATTCATCTGGAACAAAAAACGACCCCGAATAGCTGCAGCGATCCTGAGAAAGAAGAAAGTAGGTGGGATCTCAATACCAGATATCAAGCTGTATTACAAAGCCACTGTTCTCAAAACTGCCTGGTACTGGCACAAGAACAGACATATAGATCAATGGAATAGAATAGAGAGCCCAGAAATCAGCCCCAACCAATACGCTCAATTAATTTTTGACAAAGGAGGCAAGAACATACAATGGAGTCAAGACAGTCTCTTCAATAAATGGTGTTGGGAAAATTGGACAGATACATGCAAGAAAATGAAACTAGACCACCAACTTACACCATACACAAAAATAAACTCAAAATGGATAAAGGACTTAAATATACGACGGGAAACCATAAAAATACTAGAAGAATCCAAAGGCAACAAAATCTCAGACCTATGCCGAAGCAATTTCTTCACCGATACAGATCCTAGGGCATTGGAAACTAAAGAGAAAATAAACAAATGGGACTACATCAAAATAAAAAGTTTCTGCACAGCAAAAGAAACCATCAACAAAACAACAAGAAAGCCCACTACATGGGAGAACATATTTGCCAACATTATATCTGATAAGGGCCTAATCTCCAAAATTTATAGGGAACTCATACAACTTAACAAAAGGAAGATAAACAATCCAATCAAAAAATGGGCAAAGGACCTAAATAGACACCTTTCAAAAGAGGACATTCAGAAAGCCAAGAGACATATGAAAAAATGCTCAAAGTCACTAATCATCTGAGAAATGCAAATCAAAACAACAATGAGATACCATCTCACACCTGTCAGAATGGCTATCATCAGCAAATGAAAGGACAAGTGCTGGAGAGGATTTGGAGAAAAAGGAACACTCGTGCACTGCTGGTGGGAATGCAGACTGGTGCAGCCACTATGGAAGACAGTATAAAGTTTCCTCAAAAAAACTAAAAATGGAACTCCCGTTTGACCCTGTGATCTCACTTCTAGGAGAATATCCCAATAAACCAGAAACACCAATCAGAAAGGATATATGTACCCCTGTGTTCATAGCAGCACAATTCACCATAGCTAAGATCTGGAAACAGCCTCAGTGCCCATCAGTAGATGAATGGATTAGAAAACCGTGGTACATCTACACAATGGAATACTATGCTGCTGTAAAAAAAAAAAAGGAATTCTTACCATTTGCAACAGCGTGGATGGAACTGGAGAGCATTATGCTAAGTGAAATAAACCAGTCAATGAAGGAAAAATACCACATGGTCTTACTCATGTATGGGTAATAAAGACCATTATAAACTTATGAACAAAAATAGATACAGAGGCAGAGCAGCCACGAACAGACTGTCAAACTACAGCGGGAAGCTGGCGAGGGCTGGGGGTTGGGGGGGGGCAGGAAGTGGGCGTGTAAGAAATCAACCAAAGGACTTGTATGCATGCATATAAGCATGACCAATGGACATAAGACCCTAGGGGTTAGGGGAGGCCTGGGGATTGCCATGGGCGGGAAAAAAAAGGAGACATATGTAATACTCTTTGTAATGCTTAAAGCAATAAAACAATTTTAAAAAAGAAACTGCCATTTGAATTTTGATTGAAATTGCCTTGAATCTGTAGGTCACTTCAAGTAGTAGACATTGAAAAAAATTAATTCTTCTAATCCATAAGGACAAAATAACTTTCCATGTATTTGTGCCTTCTGCAATTTCTTTCATCAGTATCTTTTACTTTTCAATATATACATCTTTCAACTCTTGGGTAAAATTAACTCCTAGGTATTTTATTGTTATGATGTTATAATAAATGAGATGATTTTTTATATTTTTCTTTTTAATAAACCATTATTAGCACATAAAAGTGAAACTGCTTCTTTACATATTTTAATAAATGTTTATTGTTCAGATTATTACAGTTGTTCCTCGTTCCCCCCCTCACCATAGTTCCCCTCTACCCAGTTCCCACCCCACCCCATGCCATTACCCTCATACACACACGGTCCTCATCCATAGGTGTAAGATTTTTGTCCACTCTCTTCCTGCACCCCCACACTTCCTATCCCCCTGAGAATTGTCATTCCACTCCCTTTCTATGCCCCTGATTCTATTATATACACCAGTTTATTCTGTTCATCACATTTTTAATTCACTTGATTTTTAAATTCACTTATTGATAGATATGTATTTGTTGTCACTTTATTGTTCATAATTTTTATCTTTACCTTTTTCTTCTTCTTCCTCTTATTAAAGAATACCCTTCAGCATTTCAAATAATACTGGTTTGGCGGTGATGAACTCCTTTAGCTTATTATTATCTGTGAACCACTTTATCTGACCTTCAATTCTAAATGAGAGTTTTTCTGGGTAGAGTAATCTTGGTTGTAGGTTCTTGTAATTCATCACTTTGGATATTTCTTGCCACTCGCTTCTGGCCTGCATAGTTTCAGTTGAGAAATCAGCTGACAGTCATATGGGTACTCCCTTGTAGGTAACTAACTATTTTTCTCTTGCTACTTTTAAGATTCTCTCTTTGTCTTTTGCCCTTGGCATTTTAATTATGATGTGTCTTGGTGTGGTCCTCTTCGGATTCCTCTTGTTTGGGGTTCTCTGAACTTCCTAGACTCATAAATCTATTTCTTTCACCAGGTAGGGGAAGTTTTCTGTCATTATTTCTTCAAATAGGTTTTCAATATCTTGCTCTCTCTCTTCTTCTGGCAACCCCATAATTCGGATGTTGGTATGTTTGAAGTTGTCCCAGAGGCTCTTTACACTATCTTCATATTTTTTTTATTCTGTTTTCTTTTTTTATTGCTTAAATTATTACAAAGAGTATTACATATGTCTCTTTTTTTTCCCCCCGCCCTTGACAATCCCCTGGCCTCCCCTACCCCCCAGTGTCTTATGTCCATTGGTTATGCTTATATGCATGCATACAAGTCCTTTGGTTGAT
>NW_005358400.1:172654-184917 GCF_000412655.1 Myotis brandtii
AATTTCTCAGAGGTTTCTAGAAGATTCTTTAGTAACCTTATAACTGTGGTTTTGAACTCTATATCTAGTAGTTTGCTTTCCTCCATTTGTGACATGTTTCTTTGCCTGCACATTTTGACTGCTTCCCTACATTGATAGAGTGGCCTTGTGTGCTAGGTGTCCTATAGGCCCAGCCTCCTCAATTACCTGAGGTGGACAGTTTTGGTGCACCTCTTTCTGGGCTCTGTGCATAGTCTTGTTAGAGTTAAGCCTTGATTGCTGTTGGTATCACTGGGAGGAATTGACCCCCAGGCCAATTGGCTGTGAGGACCAGCTGTGTCTACGATGGGAGAACTGCTGTGCTAGAGACACCCTTATGGGGCAGGACTTGCTTCAGTGGGGTTTTGGTGCTCACTGAGTCTGCCCCTTGAGTATGTCGCTTATGGATATGAAGAGTTGTCATCTGGTATGGTCTCACACTGATCACTGGGTACACTGGCTCTTGGGTCTCTAAGGAGGTTCAAAGTCATCCATTTCCTGAGGCCTCCCTGCAGGAGCTACAGAAAGATCTGCAGATTCCTCCTCTTTGTTTGGGATTTGAAAGTACCCAGATGAGGCCCAGCTGTGAAGCAATGCAGGCTGCTGCTGCTGGGCCTTAGGCCTTCTTTTGGAAGCTTTGGAGCTCTCTGACCCAGCTGCAGTTTGTTAGGTTTTAGGATGCAAAAGCCGCTGTGCACAGCTTGGATGGGGTTGTAAATTGGGTGGGGTGGGGGTCTCAGGGAAACACCAGATCAGAGCAAACAGCAATGGCTGCCAGTCAGCCCTGCCCTCGAAGAGGTCCCTGGGTCTCTGTTTCCCATGGCCCCGTGCAGGAACAATAATCACTGTGAGCACCTCAGAGAAGGCCGCTCTTGTGTTCCGGCCTGATGCCAGACAGTCCAGTTTCTCCCCATATGAGTCTGGGTCCTCAGAGTCTCACCCGGAACTGGAGTTCAGAGCAGTTGGGGGCTTGTATCTTCCTCCCGATTGAAAAAACAACAACAGCACATCCAGTTGCCAGCCCATTTCATGAACACCTTAGAACCTCCACACTTCTGCACTTTCACACCTCCTGCCAGTCTCCATGCACTTCTTTTCTTTCCTTCTAGTCATAGAACTTCCATTCAACCAGCTTTCCCGTGATTCTGGAAGATATTTGTTTTGTTTTTTAATTGGAGTTTTGATGTGGTTGTAACCACTTCTTCCTGCCAGCATGATCACCCTCTAACCACTCTCCTGCCAGCCTGATTGAAACCTAACTGCTCCCCTGCTGGCCTGATTTCCCCTAACTGACCTCCCCTGCTGGCCCAATCACCCCCAACTGCCCTCCCCTGTCAGCCTGGTCCCTCCCCAACTGCCTTCCCCTGCAGGACTGGTCATACCCAACTACCCTCTCCTGCTGGCACAATCCCCCCCAACTGCCCTCCCATGCCAGCCTGGTCATCCCGAACTGACCTCCCTTTCTGGCCTGATCACCACAACTGCCCTCCACAACATGCCATCTTGTGGAGACCATCTTGTGGCCACATGGGGGCAGCCAACTTGACCACATGGGGGTGGCCATCTTGTGTGTTGGAGTGATGATCAATTTGCATATTACCTTTTTATTATATAGGATATTGATTTTGTATACTGCAATTTTGCAGAATGTAATTATTATCCTCATGGTTTTGTGTTTGTATTTGTGAAGTCTTTAGGATTTTTTGTATATAAGATTATGTCATTTGCAAATAGAGATAAATTTACTTTTTCGTTTCTGACTTAGATGCCCTTTTTTCATGCATAATTGCTCTGGTTACGACTTCCAGTACTATCCTATCTAATAAAAGACAAAAAGGGTAATTAACCTTACATCCACTATGCTTTCCATTGGCTAATCAGGGCAATATGCAAATTAACTGCCAACAAAGATGGCGACCAGCAGCCAAGCAACTGAAGTGAACATGAGGCTTGCTTGCTCCAGTGATGGAGGAAGCCAAGTTACCCCTCCTGCCTGGGCCCAGCTCTCATCTCCGGAACCAACAATGTTTCCATTTTAGAAGCTACACTAACCCCAGATACCTGCTTTCAGCCATCCGCGGCCTCAGAGCTGAAGCCGGGCCTCAGAGCTGGAGCGAGCAGGATGGCAACAATGTTTCAATTATAGAAGCTAAACAAAACCAAGATACCTGCTTTCAGCCAGCCATGGCCACAGAGCTGCAGCCGGGCCTCAGAGCTGGAGCCAGCTCTCAGCTCTAGTGACAGCTATAGAAGGTAAATAAATCCCAGAATAGAAAAAAGAAGGAGAGGCTGGGAGCTTCAGTTGCCCGCCAACCTGAAAACGGCCCTCAGCCCCTCACCAAGACTGGCCAGGCACCCCAGTGGGGACCCCCACCCTGAAGGGAGTGTGACGAGCTGCAAATAGCCATCAGCCCCTCATCTAGGATGGCCAGGCACCCCAGTGGGGACCCCTACCCTAAAGGTGGTGTGGCCAGCCTAAAAACAGCCATCAGCCCCTCATCCCGGCTGGCCAGGCACCCAAGCGGGACCCTTACCCTGATCCGGGACACCCGTCAGGGCAATCCAGCTAGCCCCCGCCCATGCACCAGGCCTCTATCCTATATAGTAAAAGAGGAATATGCAAACTGACCCTAACAGCAGAAAGACTGAGAATGACTGGTCACTATGACACACACTGACCACCAGGGGGCAGACGCTTAATGCAGGAGGGCGACCATCTTGTGCCCACATGTGGGCAGCCAACTTTGACCACATAGGGGTGTCCATCTTGTGTGTTGGAGTGATGGTCAATTTGCATATTACTTCTTTATTATATAGGATATTGATTTTGTATTCTGCAAATTTGCTGAATCTAATTATTATTTCTCATGGTTTTGTTTGTATTTGTGAAGTCTTTAGGATTTTCTGGATAGAAGATCATGTCATTTGCAAATAGAGACAAATTTATTTTTTTGCTTCTGACTTAGATGCCCTTTTTTCATGCATAATTGCTCTAGTTATGACTTCAAGTACTATATTGAATAAAAGTGTTAAAAGTCAGCATACTTGTATTTTTTCTGACCTTAAAGAAAAGCTCTCAGCTTTTTAATTTTGGGTATGATCTTAGCTGTGGGCTTGTCAAATATGTCCTTTATTGTGTTGAGGTACATTTCTTTTGTACCTATGAGTTTTTATCATGAAAGGACTTTGGATCTTGTCAAATGCTTTTTCTTTATTTATTGAGATAATCAAATAATTTTTATCTTTTATATTGTTTAATATGTTATATCACATGAACTGATATTCTTTATTCTATTGAAACAGTTTGTTACACTAATTCATTTCTGAATGTTAAACCAAAACTGCATTCCTGGGATAAATTCCACTGGATCATGGTGTTTACTCCTTTTTATATATTGCTGGATTATTTTTGCCAGTATTTTGTTGAGGATTATTGCATCCATATTCATACAAGATATAGACCTATGATTTTCTTTTATTGTGTTATCTTTTTCTGGTCTGGTATCAAGACAATACTGTCATTATAGAATAAGATTGGATGTGTTCTTCCCCTTCTATTGTTTGGAAGAATTTGTGAAGAATTTATATGAATCATTCTTTTATCTTTTTAGGATTTTTATTTATTATTTTTATATTTTATTTTTTTAATTTTGTTTTATTGCTTAAAGTATTACAAAGAGTATTATGAATGTCTCCTTTTTTTTCCCCATGACCTTCCACCAACCTCCTGTACCCCGCCCCCCATGTCTTGTGATCATTGCTTATGCTTATATGGATACATACAAGTCCTTTGATTGATCTCTATCTGCCCCCCCTCCAAACCTCCCCGGGCTTCCCACTCTAGTTTGACAGTATGTTGGATGCTGCTCTACCTCTATAACAATTTTTGTTCATCAGTTTAAAATGGTCTTTATTATCCATAAATGAGTGAGATCATGTGGTATTTTTCTTTTATTGACTGGCTTATTTCACTTAGCATAATGCTCTCCAGTTCCATCCATGCTGTTGCAAATGGAAAGAATTCCTTCTTTTTCACAGCAGCATAGTATTCCATTGTGTAGATGTACCACAGTATTCTAATCCATTCATCTGCTGATGGGCACTTAGGCTGTTTCCAAATCTTAGCTATGGTAAATTGTGTTGCTATGAACATAGGGGTGCATATATCCTTTCTGATTGGTGTTTCTGGTTTCTTGGGATATATTCCTAGAAGTGGAATCACTGGGTAAAATGGGAGTTCCATTTTTAGTTTTTTGAGGAAACTCCATACTGTCTTCCATAGTGGCTGCACCAGTCTGCATTCCCACCAGCAGTGCACGAGTGTTCCCTTTTCTCTGCATCCTCTCCAGCACTTGTTGTTTGTTGATTTGTTGATGATAGCCATTCTGCCAGGTGTGAGATGATGCCACACTGTTGTTTTGATTTGCATCCCTCAAATGATTAGTGACTTTGAGCATGTTTTCATATGTCTCTTGGCTTTCTGAATGTCCTCTTTTGAAAAGTGTCTATTTAGGTCCTTTGCCCATTTTTTGAAGGGATTGTTTATCTTGTCTTTGTTAAGTTGTATGAGTTCCCTATAAATGTTGGAGATTAAACCCTTAGCAGTGATAACATTGGCAAATATGTTCTACCCTGCAGTGGGCTTTCTTGTTGTTTTATTGATGGTTTCTTTTGCTGAGCAGAAGCTTTTTATTTTGATGTAGTCCCATTTGTTTATTTTCTCTTTAGTTTCTAAGCCATAGGAGCTGTATCAGTGACAAAATTGCTTCAGCATATGTCTGAGATTTTGTTTCCTTTGGATTAATCTACTATTTTTATGGTTTCCTGTCTTACATTTTAGTCCTTTATCCATTTTGAGTTTATTTTTGTGTATGGTGTAAGTTGGTGGTCTAGTTTCATTTTTTTGCATGTATCTGTTCAATTTTCCCAACAACATTTATAGAAGAGAGTGTCTTCACTCCATTGTATGTTCTTGACTCCTTGTCAAATATTAATTGAGCATGTTGGTTCGGGTCAATTTCTGGGTTCTCTATTCTATTCCATTGATCTATATGTCTGTTCTTGTGCCAGTAGCAGTGAGTTTTGAGAACAGTGGCTTTGTAATACAGCTTGATATCTGGTATTGAGATCCCACCTACTTTGTTCTTCTTTCTCAGGATCACTGCAGATATTCCGGGTCTTTTTTAATTGCAGATGACTTTTTGGAGAGTTCTGTGAAATATGCCGTTGGTATTTTAATGGGAAGTACATTGAATTTATAGATTGCTATGGGTAGTATGAAAATTTTAATGATGTTGATTCTATCAATCCATGAACATGGTATATTCTTCCATCTGTTTATGTCTTCCTCTACCTCTTTTTTTCAGTTTCCTGTAGTTTTTTTTTTGCATATAGGCCTTTTACCTGATTAGTTAAGTTTATTCCTAGGTATCATTTTTTTTGGTGTGATGGTAAATGGGATTTCTTTTTTAGTTTCTCCTTCTGTAAGTTCACTATTGGTGTAAAGAAATGCCATAGATTTCTTGGCATTAATTTTGTATCCTGCTACATTGCCAAATTCATTTATTAAGTCTAACAATTTTCTGATGGAGTTGTTAGGGTTTCCTATGTAAAGTATCATGTCATCTGCAAATAAGGACAGTTTTACTTCTTCTTTTCCAATTTGGATGCCTTTTATTTCTTCTTCTTGTCTGATCGCAATGGCTAGTACTTCCAGTACTATGTCAAACAGGAATGGTGAGAGTGGGCATCCCTGTCTTGTTCCTGTTTTGAAGGGAAATGGTTTTAGTTTTTGCCCATTGAGTATGATGTTGGCTGTGGGTTTGTCATATATGGCTTTTATTATGTTGATAAATGATCCTTATTCCCACATTTCTGAGAGTTTTTATCAAAAATGGGTTGTGTGATTTTGTCAAATAATTTTTCTGCATCAATTGATATGACTGTGTCATTTTATTTCTCTCAATTTGTTTATGTGATGTATCACGTTTATTGATTTGTGGATATTGTACCATCCTTAGATCCGCGGGATAAATCCTACTTGGTCATTGTGTATGATCTTTCTGATATATTGCTGGATATGATTTGCTAGGATTTTGTTGAGAATTTTGGCATCTATGTTCATGAGTGATATCAGCCTGTAATTCTCTTTCATTGTGTTGTCTTTACCTGGTTTTGGTATTAGGGTGATGCTGGCTTCATAGAATGAGCTTGGAAGTGTTCCTTCCTCCTGAATTTTTTGTAGTAGTCTGAGGAGGATAGGTTTTAGTTCTTCCTTGAAAGTTTGGTAAAACTCCCCTGAGAAGCCATCTGGTCCTGGGCTTTTGTTTGCTGGGAGCTTTTTGATGACTGCTTCAATTTCTTCCATAGTTATTGGCCTATTGAGATTTTTAGATTCTTCCTGATTGAGTTTTGGAATGTTGTACTTTCCTAGGAATTTGTCCATTTCCTCCAGGTTGTCTAGTTTGTTGGAGTAGAGCTGTCCATAGTATTGGGATGAATGTCCATTTCCTCTAGGTTGTCTAGTTTGTTGGAGTAGAGTTGTTCATAGTATTTTTTTACAATCATTTGTATTTCTGTGTGGTCTGTTGTTATTTCGCCTCTAGCATTTCTGATTTTTTTCATTTGTGTCCTCTCTCTTTGCTTTTTGGTGAGCCTGGCTAGAGGTTCATCAATCTTTTTTAGCCTTTCAAAGAACCAACTCTTGGTTTCATTGATCTTAACTATTGTTTTTTTGGTTTCTATGTCATTTATTTCTGCTCTAATCTTTATTATCTCCTTCCTTGTACTCACTCTGGCCTTTTCTTGTTGCTCTCTTTCTAATTCTTTGAGTTGTAGAGTTAGATAATTTACTACCATTTTTTCTTGTTTTTTGAGATAGGCCTGTAGAGCTATAAACTTCTCTCTCAGGACTGCTTTCATTGTGTGCCATAGGTTTTGCATTGTTATGTTTTCATTGTCATTAGTTACCAGGATATTTTTTAATTTCTTTTTTGATCTCATTGATAACCCAATCAATATTTAATAACATGCTATTCAGCTTCCAAGTGTTTGAGTATTTTGGATTGTTTTTATTGTAGGTTATTTGTAATATTATGCCATTGTGTTCTGAGAAGATGCTTGGTATGATTTCAATCTCCTTGAATTTGGGGAGACTTTTCTTGTGACTCAATATGTGGTCTATTTTTTAAAATGTCCCATGTGCACATGAGAAGAAAGTAAATTCTGTGGTCTTGGGGTGAAATGTTCTGAAGATGTCAATTAAGTCCATCAGATCTAGTGAGTCATTTTGGATTGCTGTTTCTTTGCTGACTGTTTGTCTAGAGGATTTATCCAGTGATGTCAGTGGTGTATTAAAATCCCCTACTATGATTGTATTGTTTTCAATTTCTCCCTTGATATATCCCAGGAGTTTTTTTTATGTATTTGGGTGCTCCTGCATTGGGAGCATATATGTTTATCAGCGCTATATCCTCTTGTTGTATCAATCCCTTTAGTATTATGAAGTGGCCTTCCTTATCTCTTTTTATGGCCTTCACTTTGAAGTCTATTTTTTCTAATATAAGTATTGCTACCCCAGCTTTTTTTTCATTTCTATCTGCCTGAAAGATATTTTTCCATCCCTTCACTTTCAGTCTGTGTGAGTTCTTTTTTCTGAGGTGGGTCTCTTGTAGACAGCAAATATATGGGTCATATCTGTTCATCCATTCAGCCACTCGATGTCTTTTGACTGGAGCATTAAATCCATCTACATTTAAAGTTATTATTGAAAGTAACTTGTTTGTAGCCATTTTTATTTTTTGTGCCTGTTTTCTTTCTTAGCTTTTTATTTCTTCTTTTTACACCAGTCCCTTTAGCATTTCTTGCATTGCTGGCTTGGTGGTAATAAACTCCCTTAGCCTTTTTTGTCTGTGAAGCTTCTTATTTCCCTTTCTATTTTGTGTGATATTCTTGCTGAATAGAGTATTCTTGGATTCAGTCCCTTGCTTTGCATCACTTTGTAAATTTTTGTCCAATCTTTTCTGGCCTGATGTGTTTCTGTTGAGAAATCATTTGATAATCTAATGGGAGATCCCTTGCATGTAACTTTCTGTCTCTCTAGCAGCCTTTAAGATTCTCTCTTTGTCCTGAACATTTGCCATGGTAATTACAGTGTGTCTTGGTGTGGGTATTTTCGGGTTAATCTTGGTTGGGACTCTCTGTGCTTTTGTGACATTTTTCTTCCCCACCTCAGGGAAGTTTTCTAACATTATTTCTTCATATAGGTTCTCTAACCCTTGTTCCTGTTCCTGTTGTTCTGGCACCCATATTATTCATATGCTGTTCTATTTCATGTTTTCCCATAGCTCCCTTAGGCTCTCCTTTTGTCTTTTAAGTTTTTTCTCCAATTGCAGTTCAGTTTGGGTGTGTTTTGCTTCTCTGTCTTCTAATTCGCTAATTCAGTCCTCTGCATCTCCTAGTCGACTATTGAACTTTCCATGGTGTTTTTTATTGCAGCTATATCACTCGTCATTTCTTCTTGATTCTTACATAAGTTGTTGATTTTTTCCTTCATTCGGTTTATGCACTCTAGGACCCTT
Organism: Myotis brandtii; assembly: GCF_000412655.1. Classification (NCBI taxonomy): domain Eukaryota; kingdom Metazoa; phylum Chordata; class Mammalia; order Chiroptera; family Vespertilionidae; genus Myotis; species Myotis brandtii. The sequence continues at coordinate 181,252 of NW_005358400.1, forward strand.
ATTCTGAATTCTTTTGCTGACATATTGCAAGCCTCTGTTTCACTTAGCTGCTTTTCTGGCAATTCCACCTTTTCTCTTTTTTGGGGGGGTGGGCGGTTTCTTTGTCTACCCATTTTGGGTCTCACCCACTGATCTAGATGTCAAGTCATGCAGGGGCTGTTTATTGGGTGGCAGTGGTTTCTCGGGCTGCAGTTGCTCCTCAAGTGGTCGTGGTAGTGGCTGCTCCTCATTTGGCAGCATCTCCTCTGGTGGGTGCTGTTACAAGCAGTGTTGTCTCCTCTGGCTGGTAGGTTAGGCTGCTCGCAGAGCTGCTGTTCCTTGGACAGGGGTGGGTTGATTACGAGGCTGCTGCTCTTCATGTGGTCATGGGCTGAACTCATCTGCTGCTCTTTGGACAGGAACAGGCTGTTCACGTGGCTTCTGCTCCTCGGATGGGTGCGGACTGTTCACATGGCTCTTGCTCCTTGGATCGGGGCTGGCTGCATGCTGCTGCTGTTTTTCAGATGGGACAAGTTGCTCATGAGGTTGCTGCTTTTTGGACAGGGGCAGGTTGCTTACAGGGCTGCTGTTCCTCGTACGTGTGCGGGCTGCTCACGCAGCTGCTGCTCTTCAGATGGGGGACAAGCTGCTTGCATGGCTGCTGCTCCTTGGGCAGGAGTGATCTGCACGTGCGCCTGCTGCTCCTCCAATGGGGGCAGGATGCCCACCAGCTGCAGCTCATTGGACAGGTGCAGACTGCGTGTGGCTGCTGCTCCTTGGACTTGTGTGGCCTGCGCAGGGCTGCCGCTCCTCAGATGTGGTCGGTCTGTCTGCTTGTGTGGCCTCTGCTCCTAGGACAGGGGTGAGATGCTCGGGTGGCTGCTGCTCCTTGGGCCAGAGTGAGCTGCACATGCAGCTGCTGCTCCTTGTACAGGGGCTGTCTTCTCACATGGCTGCTGCTCCTTGGATGGGGGATAGGCTGCTTGCGTGGCTGCTTCTCTTCAGGTAGGAGCGAGCTGCACATGTGTCTGCTGTTCCTCAGATGGGGGCAGGCCGCTCACCCAGCTGCTGCTCATCGGACAGGTGCAGGCTGCATGTGTCTGCTGCTCCTCGGACCAGTGTGGACTGAGCAGGGCTGCCACTCCTCAGATGTGGGCGGTCTGCTCATGTGGCTGCTGCTCCTCAAACTGGGGCAGGCTGCTCGGGTGGCTACTGCTCCTTGAATGGAAGTGGGATGCTCGCAGCGATGCTGTTCCTCGTATGGGTATGGGCTGCTCACACCGCTGCTGCTGCTCGTATGGGGCAGACTGCTTGTGCAGCTGCTACTCCTTGGATGGGGACAGGTTTCTTTCACACCTACTGCTCCTCAGACAGGAGGAGGATGTGGGCTGAGCAGCTGCTGCTTCTCAAATGGGTGTGGGCTGCGTGGGGCTGCTGCTCCTCAATCATGGGCAGGCTGTTCTTGTGGCTGCTGCTTCTCAGACGGGGCAGGCTTCTCACATGGTTGCTGCTCCTCAGATGAGGGAGCAGGCTTCTCACACAGCTGTTGCTCCTTGGGCAGGGGCAGGCCACATGAGGCTTCTGCTCTTAGGCCTGGGGCAGGCTGATCACGGGGCTGCTGCTCCTTGAACAGGAGTGGGCCGCTCACGTGTCTGCTGCTTGCATGGTTGCAGTGCCCTGGGCTAAGGCATTGGGCTGGTCAGAGGAGAGCATGCTTCAGAACTCACAGGAGCCTGTGCCCAGGGTGGCTGGAGACTCATTGACCATGGGACCACAGCTGAGGTGGCAGGTCCCTGGCAGGGGTGTCTGTAGAGTCACAGGTATTATCTGAGGGTACCCTGGGTGGGGATGAGGCCTGGCTCCCAGTTACAGCAACTCTCCCCTTAAAAACGCTAGGCTTCTGAGGATGAGCCGGCCTCCTGGAACTGCTTACATGGTAGCAGAGGCTGCCTAGTTAGGCGAGCCCATTTAGCCTGACCCCGAAGGCCCTGAGGAAACATTTTAATATTGCTATTTGCCCTTTCTCTATAATAGAAGTGTCAGAGATAAAAGAAAATTAGTGAAATGTATATGAAAATCTTCCTCCTGTCAGAGTCTGGGGCGCACCACGGGATCCAGAGTCAAGTCCCCGCCCACTCATGTGTGCCTCGAAATTGTGTGAGACCCAGACCCGGCTGGTCCCACCCCCACTGGGCTAGACCCAGACCTGGCTGGTTCCACCCTTGTCAAGCCCCACTAGGCAGGGTCACAGCCTCAGGTCCCCTGGCCCGGCACAGGGGCAGGGGGCACAGCCTGGGCCGGGCAGGGGGCACGCCTTGAGGTCCCCATCACGCCCTGCCGGGTGGGAGACGTGGCCTGAGATCCCCCATCAAGTCCCACCAGGCCATGGGCACGGTCTGAGATCCCCTGTCAAGCCCCACTGGACAGGGGGTTCAGCCTCAGGTCCCCTGGCCCAGTGCAGGGGCGGGGGGTGCATCCTGAGGTCCCCCATCAAGCCCTATCTGGTGGGAGGCACACCTTCAGGTCCCCTGTCAAGCCCTGCCAGGTGGGAGGCATGACCTCAGGTCCCCTGGCCCTTGCCAGGGCAGGAGGTGCATCCTGAGGTCCCCTGTCAAGCCCCACCAGGTGGGGGGAGCAGTCTGAGGTCCCCTGGCCTGGCCCTGGGTGAGGGAGCATGGCCTGAGGTCCCCTGTCAAGCCCTACTGGGTAGGGGGTGCAGCCCGAGGTCCCCCAGCCTGGCACCATGGCAGGGGGAGCGGCCTGAGGTCCCCTGTCAAGCCCCACCAGGTGGGGGGAGCAGTCTGAGGTCCCCTGGCCTGGCCCTGGGTGAGGGAGCATGGCCTGAGGTCCCCTGTCAAGCCCTACTGGGTAGGGGGTGCAGCCCGAGGTCCCCCAGCCTGGCACCATGGCAGGGGGAGCGGCCTGAGGTCCCCTGTCAAGCCCCACAGGGGGGTGTGGGGGTGCGGAGCCTCAGGTCCCTGCTGATTGTTCGTTAAGGCTTGTTACGGGAACTCGGCCTCCACTGTGGACACAGCCATCTTGTGTTATGGAAACCCCCTGCCTCCGCTGTGGGTGCCGCCATCTTTGTGGCGGAGTAATGGTCAATTTGCATATTCTCTCTTTATTATATAGGATGCTGTATGCCTAGCCCTGAGTTGGGAACAATGTGAGGAATACAATATAAATCTATGAAGGAGGAGCTATTCTCAAGGACCTTCTTTGGGGGGATGTTTTGAGCTTCCTCCAAAGAGCCCCATCTGGCGGCAAGATGGAGAGACACAGGGTTCTTCTTTACACACCATAACAAGGGGATTAAACTCATGGGCTCTGCAATCAGGCAGGCATATGTTCAATTCTTGCCTCTGCCTCTTGACTGTGGCAAAGTGTGCTACCTCCTCATTCCTCAGTTTGAGCATGCCTCTGTTCCTCATCTGTAAAATGCACATCATAATTATATACTTATATAGATGTGTGCCCAACATAGACTCATAATTATTGCTTTATACAATTGTCTTTCAGTCAAATGGGAAAAAAGAGTTAAAATTAATTACTATATATATATTTAAATATATTTTATTGTTTTTTTTTTACAGAGAGGAAGGGATAGGCATAGAGATTTAGAAACATCGATGAGAGAGAAACATCGATCAGCTGCCTCCTGCACACTCCCCACTGGGTATGTGCCCG
>NW_005358400.1:186185-187668 GCF_000412655.1 Myotis brandtii
GGCTGCTTGCGTGGCTGCTTCTCTTCAGGTAGGAGCGAGCTGCACATGTGTCTGCTGTTCCTCAGATGGGGGCAGGCCGCTCACCCAGCTGCTGCTCATCGGACAGGTGCAGGCTGCATGTGTCTGCTGCTCCTCGGACCAGTGTGGACTGAGCAGGGCTGCCACTCCTCAGATGTGGGCGGTCTGCTCATGTGGCTGCTGCTCCTCAAACTGGGGCAGGCTGCTCGGGTGGCTACTGCTCCTTGAATGGAAGTGGGATGCTCGCAGCGATGCTGTTCCTCGTATGGGTATGGGCTGCTCACACCGCTGCTGCTGCTCGTATGGGGCAGACTGCTTGTGCAGCTGCTACTCCTTGGATGGGGACAGGTTTCTTTCACACCTACTGCTCCTCAGACAGGAGGAGGATGTGGGCTGAGCAGCTGCTGCTTCTCAAATGGGTGTGGGCTGCGTGGGGCTGCTGCTCCTCAATCATGGGCAGGCTGTTCTTGTGGCTGCTGCTTCTCAGACGGGGCAGGCTTCTCACATGGTTGCTGCTCCTCAGATGAGGGAGCAGGCTTCTCACACAGCTGTTGCTCCTTGGGCAGGGGCAGGCCACATGAGGCTTCTGCTCTTAGGCCTGGGGCAGGCTGATCACGGGGCTGCTGCTCCTTGAACAGGAGTGGGCCGCTCACGTGTCTGCTGCTTGCATGGTTGCAGTGCCCTGGGCTAAGGCATTGGGCTGGTCAGAGGAGAGCATGCTTCAGAACTCACAGGAGCCTGTGCCCAGGGTGGCTGGAGACTCATTGACCATGGGACCACAGCTGAGGTGGCAGGTCCCTGGCAGGGGTGTCTGTAGAGTCACAGGTATTATCTGAGGGTACCCTGGGTGGGGATGAGGCCTGGCTCCCAGTTACAGCAACTCTCATCTTAAAAATGCTAGGCTTCTGAGGACCAGCCAGCCTCCTGGAACTGCTTACAATGGCAGCAGAGCCTTCCTAGTTAGGCGAGCCCATTTAGCCTGACCCCGAAGGCCCTGTGGGATCTATCTGTGCCTCGCTCACATACACACACACACACACATACAACATGACCACTCACTCCTCTTTTGGTCCCTCACTGACTCACACTCTCTCCCTCACTGCCACCTTCTTCCTGCCTTTGTAGTTGGGTCTGGGGTGTTATTGACCTGTTTGTGGATGGAGTTTCCTCTCCAGGTATCTGGTTATGAGGCTAACTCTCTAGCACCTGGCCAGACAGGATAAAATTCACCTCCACAAGACACAACACAAAGGGACCAAAGCACAAATGTAATCACGACAATAATAACCCCACTATAAATGACCACCTGAGAAAAGAGAATTAGGGATGAGAAAAAAGAGCATAAATGATATCAAAGAGAGAGAAAAAGATAAGAGAAAAAAGAAAAATGAAGAAAAGAGAGATTAAATATATATATAAACACCACAGAACCAATAGATAAACAAACAAACAAAACAACCCCCCC
>NW_005358400.1:187918-229749 GCF_000412655.1 Myotis brandtii
TACACATACAAAAATAAAAATAAAAATACCAAACCCCCAGCAAAGAGGGTGGGGGCAGAATCTGTAGATGCTGAGCTTATATATAGAAGATAAGGTTAAGAATTGGATGAATATAGGAAGGATCTCAATTCAGTATAGAGGAAGTAGGAAGGGGATGGGTGAATAAGAGAAAAGAGAACAAGAAAAAAAATAATAATAAATTTACATAAAATTTGATTTCAAAAATGGCAAATAAAATAAAATAAAATAGATTGATGGAAAAATTATGTGAAAAAAATAGAAAATAAAGCAACAAACAAAAACTGGAAAACAAAGAAAAAAGAAAGAAAAGAAAGAAAAAAGAGAGAGATAACAAACTAATAAAAAATAAAATAAAATAAAAATGAAAAAGTGAAGTGTTCCTTTGGCTGGCATAAGACCCCAACCTTCTGTACTGTAGTGTTTCCCAGGTTCTGATTGCTGGGACTTAAAGTCTCTCTTTAGTCCAGTCCCTTTGGACTCTCAGAGACTATTTAGGTTGTTTTTGTTTTTAATCCTTTGTACCATTCAGGGTGGAATCTGGGTGTGGCTGTATTAGTTGCCTGGATACTGGAGGGAGGGGCTATCTCTTCAGGACAAAATGGCTGCCCAGGTGTCAGGCTCAGGCATGACTCAGCACCAAACTGGCTGCCACTTCTCCTGGATCCCCCTCTCTCCCCAGATTCCTCAATTCTGCACCTTCTCCCACACTCCAGCCACAGGTAAGTGTCTGTATCCGAAAGGTCCTATGAACTAGGCTTTATGAAGAAGGGCACAAGCCACAGAGGCTGGAGACACTGAACCTCTATGCACTCCTCTTCTGCCGGCACTCTTCAGCCTTTGCTGACTGTGGACACAGATCTAGAATCCCCTGCGAGGGGGGAAAGGCTGCGCCTCTGAACGCTCTTCTTATGCTGACACTCCTCAGCCTTTCCTGATTGTGGACCCAGATCTAGAATCCCCTGACAACCAGCAGTTCTGCATAACTTCTTTCAACTGCGCCCATCCCAAGGGAGGTGGCCCAAGCCAATGCTGTGTGGATTCCCTCTGATCCTCAGTGCTCAGAGGTTTGGCTGATTATCCTTCCCAGAGCCTAGACTTTACCTTTCTCCAGGAGTCCTCTGCCTTCCCCAGCTGCAAACTGTCTCCCAGCTGAATCTCCTCTGCCAATTCGTGCTGAATGTTATTCATTTCAGCTGCTCACCCTATCTGCTTTGGGACAAGGAATGGGACACGTCCTTCTATACTGCCGCCATTTTGTCTCTCCCCGGTGAATCATTCTTAAGTGTTTTTGTTTTTTTTTAATATATTTTATTGATTTTTTACAGAGAGGAAGGGAAAAAGAGATAGAGAGTTAGAAACATCGATGAGAGAGAAACATCGATCAGCTGCCTCCTGCACATCTCCTACTGGGGATGTGCCCGCAACCCAGGTACATGCCCTTGACCAGAATCGAACCTGGGACCCTTCAGTCCGAAGGCTGACGCTCTATCCACTGAGCCAAACCGGTTTCGGCAATTCTTAAATGTTTGATAGAATCTGGGCTTGATGTTTTCTTTGTAGGTAATTTTTTGTATTAATAATTTAATCCCTTTATATATTATAGATCTATTTAAATGTCCGTATTTCCTTGAATCAATTTTGATAGTTTATGAATTTTTCCATTTTATCTATGCTATCTAATTTGGAGAGCCTAAGATTGTTTATAAAATATCATAATAATTATCTTTTCCTATAATCTCATTAATAATTGCTTTTTTCTATAAACTTTTTCATTCCAGATTTTACTAATTCTCTATATATTTTTAATCAAATTGGCTAAATATTTGTCAATTTTTTGATATTTTCAAAGAACCAAGTTCTGGGGTTTTTTTGTATTGATTTTCTATTTTGTAGTTCATTAATTTCCAATGGTAGTCTTTATTGTATCTTTCTTGTAATTGCTTTAGGTTTTGTTTCCTCCTTAATCAATGCCTTAATGTGGAAAATTAGGACACTGGTTTGAGACCTTTAATCTTGGTTTAATATTGCTACATGTATATTTCTAGATATAAAATTTCCTCTGAGTATCACCTTGGCTACCCCCCATGAGATTTGCTATGCTGTTTTGTTTTGTTGGGGTTTTTTTCCTTTCTATCTATCTCAAAGTCTTTATAATTTCTCTCTTTATTTCTTCTTTGATTCCTTGATAATTTAGAATTGTATTGGTTAATACTGATTTTTCCCTGGCTGGGGTATTCAGCGATTAGAACATAGGTCTGAGCACTGGACGGTTGCAGGTTCAATTCCCAGTCAAGGGCATGTACCTAGGTTGCAGGTCCAATCCATGGCCCAAGGTCAGGATAGAAGGAGGGTGTGGGAGGCAACAAATTGATGTGTCTGTTCTCTCTCTCTCTCTCTCCTTCCCACTTCCCTTCCCCTCCACTCTCTCTAAAAAGCAATGGGAAAAATATCCTCAGGTGAGGATTAAAAAGCCATACCTATATATAGTCCTTTTCCTCAAGTTTTTTTCTGTTACTGATTGCTAACTTTCCTTCATTATGGCCAGAGAACATACTCTGTATGATTTCAAGCTTCTTAAATTTATTGAGGCTTATTTTACGGCCTCATACATGGTCTGCTTAGGAGAATGTTCTTTGTGCATTTGAAGAGCAAGTGTTTTCTGGTGTTGTTGGGTGGAGTGTTCTAGTGTTATATCTATTTGGTCCCCACATCTCATCTTTGTTGACCTCCTGATTAGTTGCTCTTGACTTATGTTATTTTTACACCAATCATTGATTCTTTCTTTTGCTGGTTTAAACCTACCATTGAGCCTCTCTAGTAAAATTTTCATTTCTATTTGATGAGGTATTGTCATCATGGCTTCCTTTTTTTTTAAGCATTATTGCCCTAAGTTCTTTAAACATATTTCTAAGTGCTGCTTTGAAGCATTGTTTTCAAATCCAATATGTTGGCTTTCTCACAGAGAGTTACTGTTGCTTGAATTTTTGTCACTCCCCAGGTCACAATTTCCTGTTTCTTTGTAGTATATCTTCCAGTTTAGTGATTCACCCCTGCATTTCTAGGGCTCAAGTTGCAGTTGTTTTCAAGTTGGTTTCATGGCATGGCTGGACTCTTGTGGAGAAGTCTATTTCCCCTTCAGTGTGAAACTTATGATTGTGATCCTCAGAAAGCACAGCCTTGGGATGTCACCTTGAATGACAATAGTCATAGCCGCGCTCTCTTTCTCTCTTTCTTTAATCACTGTTAAGCTCCATGTCTCCTTCAGTTTTATATCCAGCTGTTAGGTCTACTAATTGCCATCTGTTTTCTCTCCTGTTTTGGATAATGTCGTTGGGCATAAAATGCTCCACAGTCTGATATAAATAAAATTGGTTTCCTTTGCAGGGGTGGTTTTAAGGGGCCAGTCTTTCAGAATTTTTCTGTTCCTAGAACAGCCCTTTGTACATGTCTATTTTCCTGGTACTCTAGTAAATGGCTAACCCATGGTTTCTCTTAAAGCTCTTATCGGATTACCAGACTCCTCTAAATTACTTACCATTAAAACTTTCACAGTTTTCAAGAGTGCCTGTGAACTTCCCATACTCTGCTTCAAATAAAGTCATTTCTTCTGAGGAGATCTTTGGAGTTCTCTGTAATTATAGACTTCTTTTTTTCCTGCGCAAAAGCTCTGAGCCACAGCTCTGGGGCCTGATCAAAGGATGTTTGCCTCTGGTCTTCTCAACCTGCCTCTCTCCCAGCATGGACTCTCCATTATATGAGGGAGCTGGAGTGTGGGCCGCTGGGTCCACAGTATTCTTAGTAGCCTGTTGTGCCTGGGATAGAGCCTCTGTGCTATGACTAGAGAAGCATGAGGGTGCTGCTGGCTGTGCTCACCAGTTTAGTTCTGCAAATAAGAGTTAAAGGGAATCATGAGAAATGCTGCCAGCCTGCCCCTATTGGTAAGGTAGCATATATTTGATGGTTAACTGTGGGGAGCAGTAGCCCAATCTTCTTTATTGCATCTGCTCAGAATGGAGTTTCCTTTAAGCTGAGCTGAAGGTGAGTGGGGGAGTCATGGATTAGGTACAACCCAGATTCTCACACTTGTTACTACAATTTGGCCCATTGTAAAAAAATAAACATTTCTTCATTTGCTATATTACCTTAGGGCAGATTTAGAGACTTTAATTGTAAAAAATTTCACCAGATATGATTGTTCCACCAGCTATAACTCTGCAGGGCACCTCACAATCCTGTCTGAAAATAAAAACCCAGTCAGTTTTAGATTAAATTATGGTTACTCTGCTAGCTCCCCTCAACTTCCTTCCTGCTGAGTGCATGGATTTTGTATAGTTTAGTTTTCCCTTTTTATGTTTGTTCAGTGGGGTTCAATGAACTATTGCAAAATGGGGCCTAGGTGACAGCTCTCTTGCCTTCCAAATTGCTATGTTTATCTGGAGTCCTTGGCTTTCCAATCAATGCAGATGTGTTATAATTGTAGAGGATAGTAGAAATTCTGGTGTCTCCTTATATTTCCAAATAGTCATTTATGGCCTTTCACAGCTCAGAAACGAGTCCCCTAATTCTAATTTAAAGCGATATTTCCAAGTGATATTTCTTCCGTAAATATTGCAAAACAATGAGGCTGTATTAGGTGTTTATTCACAAGTTAAGTTTTGAGAATGTCCTTATTAGAACTTGAAAGATGGCAACATCCATGAGCACTGGTTCAATTTAGAGTAGAATTTATTTTGTTAGTCTCATGTCAGAGTCAAAGTGCTAAGTGTTGTGCCTGCTCTGGAGGAGGAACAGGTGAGGGTTTGGAGACTCACAGGGGAACTCCTCCATTTTATACTCAGGCCAGCCAGCACCACCGATCCTAAATACTCTTCAGGCTGATCTCCATGGTGAGGTTTCTTCTTGGCCAAGCCTTCTCTTCTCACCCCTCTGAACACTTCAGCAGGTACAATTCATGGGACATGTGCCCTGCAACCTAGCCTTTCTAGCCTGTGCTGTGTCCAAAACTTTAAGTGATGAGTTAAACAAAAAAAGGAGGAAGCAAGGACTGGAAAGTGCTGTGGTGGAGGCAGGATGTGTGCTTTCCAGTGCACAAGTGCATTTACAATAACATCCTGTAGCTCATTTCTTGGAAATTGGGTGGATTATGAGAAGCAAAAAAAAAAAAATTGTGCTGTGATGTCCTTGGATATACATTAAAATTACACATTTGTCCCTTGGTAAAGATGTACTTACAGCATTTATCAGTAGTAATAAACCACCTAAAGACATCAAACTAAACCTAAAAGGAAGAAATGCACATAACATCAGAAATTTTGGAAACCAAACTGAAAATCCCAGAAAAGAGGCAAGTGACTGAAAGTTAACAGATGGATCCAGCAGCCTCTGAATTCTTTCTGGATTCCTGTTCTAAGGAGCCTCTTCTTCTGCCCCCAGGGTCATGGAAGGGCTAAGAATTCAGGGTTGTCCAAGCAAACAAATGAGTTTTGGAGGAAGGGGAATAAAAAGTCCTGGCAGGTGAGTGAGGAAGGGAGCGGAGGGTGTTCTGAGACTGGCAGAGACTGTGGGAGGCACACTTGCTGCCCTGCTTCCTGCCTTCCAGCTGTTGGTGCCACATGGTGATGGGCCTGGGATCTGTCACTGTCTGTGACTGTATGTGACTCTGATGACCCCAGGCACTCAGAGCATGGGAGCAGAGGCCCTCAGTGACATTGCTCCTTCACACAGACCCTCAAGCCAAGAGTCCCTGGACTGGTCCCTCCAAGTGGTCTTCCATGAGGAGCACTGTTTGCTGTCACAGGTTTATCACTACAATCAACCAACATCTGAGAGGACGTGTGGGTAAGCAGCCAGGGCTCAGGATTCAAATCACTGGGAGAGTCTGAGGACTTGTTCTCATGGGCAAGGCCCACATATTGGTGTATGGTGTAATTCCTTGGAAGGCATCAGACTTAGATGATCTGACACTTATCTATCTTCTTATCTGTAGAGATTCCAGGCCTCAGAGGGGTTATTATTTTGTCCAAAGCCATAGATGCTGCTAGTGGCAGAACCAGACCCACATAGCTTTCCTGACTGCATTTCACATGTTAATGGCAGACACTAGTGCTGATGTGCTAATGTGACATTCTGCTCTGTCGCTCATGGAACAAAACCAGTGTCAGTGATGTTAACAGCAGGGGACACACTGTCAGATATATTAGCATTGTGTGCTGCCAGCTGAGTAAGGTGGCTCCTGTGTATTTAAATGCACAAACACACTTTTTGTTTTACTTTGCAAACAATGAGGCCCTACTCTGCTTTTAAATGAAACTATTTATAATTTTTAAAATTAAAATTTTTGGGGGTGACATTGGGATTAATATTATGTGTATTTCTAGTGTGACATACTATGTTACATTATCTGTATATTACATGGTGTTCCCACCACTGAAATTCTGGTCTCTTTCCATCACCATATATTTGACTCCATTTACCCCTTAAAACCCCCATCATCCTTTCTGCTAGTAACCACCATACTGTTGTCTTGGTCTGTGAGTTTTTGTAAAACTATGTATTCTTTTTTTTTTAAATATTTTATTGATTTTTTACAGAGAGGAAGGGAGAGGGATAGAGAGTTAGAAACATCAATGAGAGAGAAACATCGACCAGCTGCCTCCTGCACACCCCCTACTGGGGATGTGCACGCAACCAAGGTACATGCCCTTGACCGGAATCGAACCTGGGACCTTTCAGTCTGCAGGCCGACACTCTATCCACTGAGCCAAACCGGTTAGGGCGAAAACTATGTATTCTTTTATGTGAATATGTTGTTCTCTGGGAGTGTGAGGTCAGCTCTTAACAGTGGGCCTGGAGCAAGCTCTCAGGCAGAAGTGGTCTCAGGACCTGCTGTGCTCACACCAGCCTGGTAGTCTACCCACTCCCTTAAGAGTCCAGGAGCCCTTCATTTCCACTTTCTCTCTCAAAAAGGAAGAATTTGGGGGTTTGTTTTGGTGCTGCATATATTGTTGACAACCACTAAATTCTTCAGTAAGGGGCCTGTGTTCAGAAACTAAAACTAAAGAGAATAAGGTGGAGCTGATTATAGGGTATGCTAGCCTTGGACAGTGAGGTGTTGCTGACAGAGTCAGACAGAGTTTGAAGGCCTTTCTGAAAAATCCATCACTTCACTCATCAGCAGCCTCTGTAGTCCACCTTTGCCAGACATGCATTGGCGGTGGGAAAGACTCTAGTAAACATAAGCTCAGACATAAAGGAAAATTCTAGGATGCTGAGTGGATGGAACATGAGGAGAGCAGGAGAAAAGGTGGAGGAAGAAGAAAGGTGTTGTGTGAGATTCCTAGGGCTGATATAACACAGTACCCCTTACTGTGTAGCTTAAAGCCACAGAAACGTATGGTCCCATAGTTCTGGGGCTCCAGCATCAAAAGGTTGGCAGAGCCACTCTCTCTGAATTGACCATGGGGAGGATCCTTGCTGGTTCCCAACTCGTTGTGGCTGCTGGCAACCCTTGGAGGTCCTTGGCTTGTAGATGCATTGCTCTCATTTCTTGACTGTTGCATTTTACAAGGAGAAACCAGGCTATACCTCCCAAACTGTCTTTGGAAATACAGTGTATTGCTTTCAATCTCTTCTTTCCACCCAGTAGTAGAACATAACTCAGCGACTTCTCTCCCACATTGTATCAAGTATCACATTTCTTCCAGTGTCCAATACCACGGTCCTCACTTTGAACTGAGATCTCACCTTTAATATTCAAATTCCTAACAACAAATTCTTCAAGGATATCTAGGCATTTTCTATCAGTTGCCCCAGAATGCTCCCAGCGTGTATGCATTACCCAATTCCACAACCACATCCATATTTTAAGCATTTCTTTTACAGCAGAACCCCACTTCCTGGTATAAACACTGATCCTATGAAGTCAATACTTCTTTTTAAAGATCAGTAAAGGGAGTTACAGAGAGGTCAACCTATCCACATGTGGTAGGCTAAAAATTACACCCGCCCCCCAAACCCATATAAGCATTCCTAATCCCAGAACATATAAATGTTTCCTTACTGCAGATGTGTTGAAGTTAATGATTTTGAGATGGAGAGATTGTCTTGGATCATCTGAGTGAGTCCTACCTGTAATCACAAAGGCCCTCAGAAGAGGGAGGCAAGATCAAAGGAGGAAGAAGGCAATGTGATGATGGCAGCAGAGATTGGAGTGATGTGATCACAAAACAATGGATTCTGCAAGCTTCTAGAATCTCAAGGAAATAAGCGATGGATTCTCTCTTAGACATATTGTCAGCCCTGAGGATACCTACATTTTATCTCCATAAGGCTAATCTCAGACTTCTCACCTCCAGAACTCTAAGAAAATTAATTTGCATTGTCTCAGGAAACTAAATTTTGGGTAATTTTTTTATGGCAGCAATAGGCAACTGATATACCAAGGTTAATTGTGCATTATGGAAGTTTCAGGACAGTTCAAGAAACTGTTCCTTTCACCTCCTGTAATTATTTTTGCAAAATTGTAATAATTTTGAGTTTTGGATTTATCTAGAACATAGCAGCAAAGAAAATCCTTCAACTCCACAATGCAGACTTCGATAGAAGTTAAAGAAATGTATTTTAATAACCCCAATCTTTAAAAAAAATCAATATATTTTCACGTTGACATGTATGTCTATGATGTAAAGCATAAAGGGGGAAAAAGAATAATAGAAAAATGTAAAATAGGAAGCCATGTCTTTCTATACATTCATCTCTTTTCTTCTGACTATGTGGAAGGAGCAGCATCCTGGGAGGGGGAAGAACACCTTCATGGAGTTGCAGGTGGGGACCAGCAGCAGAGAGACAGGTGGCTCACAACAGAGGTGGGTATGGAAAGTATCTCCTAATGACAAGGTGCATGGCCAACTGAACAGCACAGGAGAGACATGAGGCAAAATCCCCTCTATCAAAAGTCTCCTAGAGGGAGGTCAGTCCTAAGTGAGGGATCAGGGGTGGGAGCCGTGATCCAGATGCTCCTCCATGGCCAGTGACCTCAGGGCTATTAGCATTCAAGGCTGGCATCCTATTTTCTGTAGCACCTATGGATTCTATGTCCCTCTTCCCTTTTGGGAACCTATGATTGTTCCTGGAGAAGCGATTAGTTGTCCCTGAAAACATAAAAGGCAGCTTCTGACAGGAGAAGTTTCATTCAGGGAATATGGAGAATGAAGTGAAACTGGGGCAGTGGTGGACGTATTTTGATCCGGAGATGCAGTTCTGACTCTGCTCTGGTCTCATATATCTATATAAAGCCTGTCAAGGTGAGCTTCATGGATGTGTGACTTGTAGGTTTGCTCAAGGATCTGTGCTTAGAGGGTTTAAAGCTCTGTAATGTCATCTTCAAATTTAAATTATATTTAAACAATATGCTTGGTATTTTCCTTTTGTGCCACACCTTCTGAATTGTGTAGCTGGCCCTGATCTGTGTCTTTATTGGAAATAGGAAAACTGTTACCTGGGATACTTCAGGTGATCAAAGTCATTCATACCAATAATTGGTCCAATAATATGGCCATTTACACCATCATTTCCAAATCTATCTGCTTCCCTCTATTGGTAGCAACACTATTGTGCTCTACTTCATGCCACATCTGGTCCCCTTATTACCTATCCTCATGCTTAAGCATTGACTAACCCACTTTCTCAATCCAGTGAAGCAAAATGTGTAATCAAAATTTAATATATTTGTGGTGATGGAACAGACAACTAGAACATCTAGTCAACCATGAGAGATTCAACAGCCTGCCTCTCACCTGGAAACAATTTCTAGAGCCTTTTGGATCCATCCACTGGTAAATCTAGAATAAGCTGCCTCTGTCTGGGCCTGGAGAGGGAGAAGATAGGAAGGCTGAGAGGGAAGGTTGCATTTACTCCCTGGGTGCATCTTTATATGTCATGCAATGCAGACTTTTAACCCTGCAAGAACCATATGAAAAAGCAAACAAACAAACAAACAAATGCAGAGAGATTGTGATCATTGGGAGACTTTTCCCAGGCCTCTCCTTCCTTGTTTCCTCTTGGCTCTCAATGGTTTATACCCCTTTGGCTTTGTACCTGAGTTTTGTTAATTTCTGCATGAGTAACTTGAGACGCTCCTAAAAGAGTAGACTCAAAACCCATATTGCACCATCACTAGCCAGATCCGATGGTAAACCCAGTCCCATGTCCAACTTTCTTTTTCCAGAATGACCCCGCAGTCTCTCACTGCACCAGGGAAGGTGATAGACACTGTGCCTGGCCTTTTGGGGCAAGATTTATGTCATTTATTAAGGGCCTTTGGATCCACTACCATAACCCCAAACACCAAATATACATTAGCTTTGGTAATTTTGGTACAAGAGCAAGCACAGGGAGGAAATGGTTTCAAGTTGGCAAAATTGAAGCAGCCACCAATTTAGGGGAAATATTACTGTCTCTTTAAAGGCAAACAGTTCCTCCTCTAGCTCCACCCAATCTATGCTGCCTGGCTCAGTGGTTTAAAAGGGTGTGAATACTTTTTCTTCACAGTTAAAACAAAAGCACCAGCTCGAAGAGTGTCTTTGGAGTCAATTTGAGAACTCATCAACTGGTTGAAAAGAAGGTGAGTCTGGCTGAGAAGCAGCCCTGAGCACTAGAGTTGTTTGGGCAGTAGGTCCATGCAGTGTTCATGGTGTGGGTTCTGGTCCCAGGAAGAACCAGGTTCTGTGCCAGAAGCAGAGAGGGGGTGTAGGGGTGGGGGGAGGAGGGTGCTGTCAGAGGGTAGTGAAGGAGGGTAGGGAGGGGAGTCAGGAGCTTTATTAGTACAACTAGAAGCCTGATCCATGAAATTCGTGCAAGGGGCTTGGCCAACACAGCCCTGACAACCTGCCTCTGCTGGCACTTGCAGCCCGGGCTTCTTCTGGAAGGACGCCCAGAAGGTTGTTTCGTCTAATTAGCATATTATGCTTTTATTATTATAGTTGTTACATGTCTCATATTGAACAGGATACTTTTGTGCTGACTGGTGCACCTTCATGCTAACTGCCTCCTTTTACTGAAAAAAAAGCAGGATCCCAGAGAGTGTGGTGATTCTAGGGGTTGCCCACATCACTAAGGCCAGATGAAATCTGCACTGAAGTTTGCTGAATCCTTTCCGTCATTTAGCAGAGAGAAGCTCTGACCAGAGTAGTGCGACCTGTGAAGTGAGGACAGGGTGTCATGGGTAGAGGTGGGCTATTCTGCAGGGACAATGTATCTGAAACCCTCCAGGAAAGAGTGTGGATCTCTTCCCTGCCCTCTCTTGATCTAGCTCTGATTCGATGTAATTTTAGAATCCTGGGTCTGAGAAGACACTGAGAGGAGGCCGTTGTGTGCAGTGGTTAGGAGGAAGGTGGTAGTCAGACAGACTTTGAATTTGATACCTCCTCTGCCCAATACCTGTTAGCACTGTGACCCTGGGCAAGTGTCTCGGCATTTTCAAGGCACATCAGTGTCTTTAAAAAGTTAAAATAATAAAATTAGCTTTTTGCAGGTTATTATGGAGGAGTAGGTGAGATAATGTACAAAAAACTATCAGCGTGGTTGGTAGTGTCATCAGTGATTGTATTACACACATATCAATTTTTTTATAGTTGAAAAATGTTAATTTACTCAAAGATAAATGAACAATACAAGGAACTTCCATGTACCTAGACCAAGCTTCCACAATTATTAAGTGATGCCAATCTCGTTTTATCTATATACTCACCACTCTCCAGCCACCGCATATTATTTTGAAGCAAATACCCTTGTTTCATTTTATCAGTAAATCTTTGTAACCATTTAAAAACATGACCATAATCAGACTTCAAAAGGCAAGTAGAATTTTTAACAGAGTTCCCAGTTGCCTTCAGATTTCCCTGATTGTGTCATAATTCAAAAAACTGTTTGAAGTTGGATCCATTTAAGATTCATAAATTGAAAATGTTTGGTTTCTCTTATGTTTAATTTAATATATAGCTTTCTCACCTTCCCTGTTTCTTTCTGGAAAATTTCTCTGTGTAAGAAGGAGGACGTCTTTTTCCCAAAAGAACTGGACAGTTTACATTTTGTTGATTAACATTCTCACGGTGTCATTTCACCTGCTTTTCTAGTTCCAGTGTTTTGTGGGAACTTATATTTGAGGAGAGGCTTGATCTGACTCAGGTTTGACTATTTGGTGGGAATACATCATAGGTTCAGCTGTAAACTTCCCTCAGAAGAACATAATGTTTGGTTGTCTCTCATTCTTTGACAGTAATCGACATTAATGATGGCCTAAATTTCATTAAGGGTCAGAAGGGATTGTTAGGTCCCTGAAGGAGGAACACACCAGGCCAGAGTGGTGAGGGATTATGAATTTATTCAATCATCTGCACAGGAGGTGGCTGAGCCTGGATGGCTCCAGCCCCCAGTGATTGGAGTCAGAGGCTTTTAAAGGAGTTTTGGTGGGCTTTTTCTGGGCGGAGACTTTTTTATTCATACCCAGAAGGGAGATAATGGAATGTGGTCAACTCAAGTGAAATATGGTCTCAGCAAAGGGAATGTCCATAGTGAAATAGCCTGAAAAGCCAGTTCCCGGGGGGAGGGGTAGTGATTCAATTACTAGATCAAACCTAATAGTGATGATATCAAATCCTATCATTCTTCCCTTAGTTATTAGATCAGTGGTTCTCAACCTTCTGGCCCTTTAAATACAGTTCCTCATGTTGTGACCCATCCATAAAATTATTTTCGTTCCTACTTCATAACTGTAATGTTGCTACTGTTATGAATCGTAATGTAAATATCTGATATGCAGGATGGTCTTAGGCAACTCCTGTGAAAGGGTTGTTTGACCGCCAAAGGGGTTGCAACCCACAGGTTGAGAACCGCTGTATTAGATGGAAAAATCTTATAAAAAGAAAGTTCCCTCCAACCATTCTCTCATTTCCATGAAGTACAGTGGTATCTGAAAGACAAGATACATGCTCAATTCTTTCCCTTTATTTGCCAATGTTCATAAAAAGAAGATTCTTTCCTAGCACACTTCCAAGGGAGTGATTGACTATTATAAGTAGGAGGCCTTGTTATGAACTCATGTATTTTAAGATATCTGATATATTTTGATTCATTGGTGTAATTATCGATGCTCACATTGCCCCATCCATGTCCAGTTGCATTCTCTTGAGGTTTGCTCTTAAGTCCTTTCCATAAGATCCCTGTGATTTTTGAGAGCATCCTGGCTTTCTTGTTGACAAGAGAGTGAAGGCTCAACTGAAGCATTTTCTGCCTATTCCTGGAATCAGTAGTTTATTTATAAAACCCTAATTTTTTTGGTGGGAAATGGCATTTGGAAACCACACTCTAGGCACTAAGGGTGGTCATTGTCACCGGGCTCATTATTATCTCTATTCCTTTTCAATGGACTTCAAATTGCACACACACACACACACACACACACACACACACGCACACCCGAATAGGATTTTTGAAAACAATGTATTTCAGGTTATTTTTTTAAAAAACTTAAGTTAATACCACTAAAGATGGACAATGAAATTATTGCTTTTTTAAGTGTCTTGGACCAATTCCTTATATGGTTCACCCACCCCACAATATACAATTAGATTTGTTTGCCATTTGATTTTGGTTTTTGTATTTTAAAATATATTTTTTGTATAATTATGTAAGTTACCTACATGGTTTCAAGATAAAATCTATGAAATCTTAGTGTAACCAAGAAACCCAGTTTCCAGCTTCTGTCCCTGTCCCCTCCACCCTGCTTCACCCATCCCCATGTAAGTAAACTTTTGTTGGTTTAGTTTTCAGAGTATTCTGCCATTGCCTTTTGATATATATGAAAAAGTTATGTGTTATATTTTATATATGTAGTGCATATCCTCCTAATTAGAGAAATGATAGGTCAACTCCACATTATTTTCTTCACTTTCTTTTTTCCACTTAATGATGAATCCTGGGGACCTCTCCATGCTTGTATAGAGAGACACATTACTTTCACAGTTGGATAGTCCTTCACTGTGCGGATATACCTTAGATAATTCAACCAGTCCCTACTGATGGCCATTTGACAGGTTTTTGGTATTTTGCTAATACAAATAATGATGCAATAAATAGCCTGATGCGTCATTTTTCTACATTTTTGTCAGTGTAGTTAAGGGATAAATATTAAAATGGGGAATTGGCAATGAATGAGAAAATGCATATGTACTTTTGCAGGACAGTGCTGACTTCCCTTCTGTAGGATTTGGACTGTTTTTCCATTCTCACCAGCCATGCAGGAGAAGGCCTGCTTCCCTCATACCTTTGCCAACAGATTATGCTGGCAAACATTTAGACCTTTGCCAAACCTGGAGGTGTCAAGTAGTATCTCACCTCAGAAATAGAGGTGTGATTTAATTAATATTTTTAGTGAATTTATTTTTTGTGTTTTGATTTATTTTTCTCTGAGTGTATGTTAATGTATTTTTATATATTCAAGGTACATTTAAATTCATTTTTCTCTGAATGTTTATTTCCCATCTCTGCTCCATATTCTACCAAGTTGCTGTTATTTGGTTTCTGTACTTTTTAATTGTCTGTATCTAACAGAAACATTTACCCCCTTTGTTGTAAGCTGAAAAATATTACTGTACCTGCTTTTAAATTTTTGTTTTAATTTTTCAAAGATGTCTTTTGTCCCACATTATCTGTAATATTTTTATGTAATCACACTTATTCATCTTTTTCCTTGCTCTATTTCAAATCTTAGAAATATTTTCCTTACCTCCAGGTTACAAGTCACCATGTGTGTTTTTTCTTTTATTTACATAAATTTTTTTTTTTACATTTAAACTTCTCATCTGCTTGCAATTTGAATGACATGAGGCAATGGATGCAATTTTATCTTTTTTTTGTAGGGTTATACAGTTATCCCAAAGTTGCTTTATTACAACATCTTTGGCCTCTTTGATGTGGTATGCTGCTATATTGAATCTAACTGTAACATAGTGTCATTGAATTGAATATAAATGAATAATATATGATTAATTTGGTCTCTTTCTGAATTTTTTGTTTGGGGTTCACTGTTCTCTCTATTCGTATAACAAAATCACACTTCTGTAATTATAGAAACTACAAATGCTTGACTCCTGGTAAAGCTAGTCCTTCCTCCTTGTTCATTTTCTTGATAGTGCTGAATAACTTTCTTTTTTCTTCATCTAAATGAACTTTGTAATCCACCATTTAACTTTATAATACACTATTTTTCACCTGCATAAAAAATTGGTGATGATAAAAGTTTAAATTTACAGTTATATAAAATAATGTTAGAGAAGTACCTACTTTTTCTGCATCCCAAAACTTTATAACCTGCTATTTTAACTTTATAATCCACTCTTTTTCAGCTACAGGGAAAAAGTGATGATAAAAAATTGAAGTTTATAAAATCATGTTAGTTAATTATCTATTAATTCCAATGTATAAAATGCTTTAAACATGGATCAGTGGTGAATTTAGTCAACTGTCTTGACTGCATTAGGTAATTTTCTACATTTATCAATACGATGTGTTGTAACAAATTTTGGTATAAATATTTCCAAATGAGACATGCCTCTAGATTTATTTATTGGTCAAATCTCTGTTAGCCTTTAGGATCAATATCACACTTGATTCAGAGAAAGAATTGAAAGATTTCCCTCTTTTTTATATGATCAGGAATAGCTCACATAACATTGAGATGATCAGATTTGTAGAGGTCTGAGTTTTTCTGTGATAGCACCTGGACCTTGTACTCCATTGTGGAAAAACTCTGCTTTATTATTTTTTCCATATGAATAATACAGCAGTACAAATTTTCAGGGAGGACAAGAACAAAGAAAAGAGGTTTGGGAATGGTCCCCACTTACCTAAGTACCCTTTCCCCTTCTCATTCCCTTTCTTAAGGTCTTGTTGGTACCTGCATCTCAGAGCTTCTTGAGAAGATGGCTGGCCTTCAGGACAACACTCTGAGGATTGTTCTGGTGGGGAAAACCGGAAATGGAAAAAGTGCAACAGGAAACTCCATCCTTGGGGATAATGCATTTGAGTCTAAAATTGCTGCCCATGCTGTTACCAAGTCCTGTAAGAAAGAAGAGCGACACTGGAAGGGGAGAAACCTTCTTGTTGTGGACACCCCAGGGCTCTTTGACACCAAGGAGACACTGATGACCACCTGTAAGGAAATCAGCAGGTGTGTCCTCCTCTCCTACCCGGGGCCGCACGCCATCATCCTGGTTCTACAGCTGGGCCGCTACACGGAGGAGGAGCAGAAAACGGTTACATTGATCAAGGCCATCTTTGGGGAAAAGGCCATGGAGAACATGATCATCTTGTTCACTCGCAAAGATGGTTTGGGTGATCAGACACTGCATGACTTTTTAAAGGGGGCAGAAAACCTGCAAAGTATCATCCAGGAGTGTGGGAACCGGTGCTGTGCCTTCAATAACCAAGAAAGGATAGAGGAAACTGCGAAGGAAGCTCAACGGCAGGAGCTGGTGGAGCTGATAGAGAAAATGGTGCAGAAGAATGGAGGGGCTTACTTTTCTGCTCCCATCTACAAGGATATAGGGAAAAAGCTGCAACATCAGAAAGAGGCCTTGAAGATAATCTATGAAGATCAATTAAAGAAGAAAACTAAATTAGTTGAAGATCTATATGCTCAGGGGAAAATATCAAAGCAAGAAATTGAGAAGGAAAAAATAATCTATTTTGAGATCTATAAAGAAAATATCAAAAATATTGAGGAAGAAGCTAAAAGAAATATATTTGAAGATATCGTCAAAAGAGTTTGGAGTGTACTTTTAGGAATATGGAATAAGTTTTGGAAATAATGTAAATTTTATTTTTGTTTCTTAATTTACTATGATTTGTTAATGTGGTTAATTATATTTTCCAAAGATGACTACAACAATATATTCTATCCCACCCATTTCTTCTTATAATCAGTTTGTTTTTCCTTCAGTTGAATTATAGGGTTTGTCCCCTACCTTGAAATTCAATGGGCTTTGTGACTGCTTTGACGACTACTGTGTGATTGTGACTTCAATAGGGAAAATGCCTCTTTACTCCCAAGGGTTTGTGAGCTTGGCACTTGGCCACCATGTGGTGAGGAAGCAGAGGTTGCCCATAAAGAGGCCACATGAAGAGAATTTAAAGTCACTGGCCCACCCCCCTGGCTGGTCTTTCATCTCCAGCAGAACCAACTTGCCAGCCCTGCATGTGAGGCAACATGGAAGCAGATTCTCCAGCTGACAACTGAGCCATCTCAGATGCAGCAAAGAGCAAAGATGGGCCACCCCCACTGCATCCTGCTTTCAGACTTGTGAGAAAAATAAAGATTGTTGTTGGTTTAAACCACTAGGCTTGGGATGGTTTGTTATGCTGTGATAGTAACCGCCACCATCTTCCCGGCTCACTCACCACCAATACCCACAAGGCTAACAAATGGAAGAAGTTACACAATTGGCATAATCAGGCAATAATATATTATGAAGAGTTCACAGACTCAACTTAGAAAAATGCAAATGAGAAATCCTTCATGTGTCAAGTGTCAAGTGTCAAGTGTTAACACCACCGGGATGCACATTTTTTCAGTCCACATCTGAGCACCATGTTAGTGAAGCAGCAGGCTTCTCCAGCAAGATGGTTCTGTGGTCCATGTGAGGCAGGATAGTAAGAAGCTAGGAAAATTCCTGGACAAATGGAATGGGGAAACTGAGATGAGAAATTTAACTGTTTGGGAGGCTTGTAGCCAGATTGTTAATCACAAGACCTCATCTTCCCCAACAAAGGGCACTTGAGAGCAAATGGTTTATGTTTAGTCCCTAACCAGAGAATACATAGCTCACATCACTCTGGTCTGGGAAGTAGAGCACAAAGAACCAGTTCATGCCATTTGTACCAGCTAAACCCAAGGGCAGATGAAGTCACAAAAACCACATTAAAACCAGGCACAACTAAGATAAAATAAAATAGTAAAACAGAGCAAAGAATAATCCAAAACTCCCCTATACACATACCTTGATGCATCAGCATATTAAAAATGCACCTGGACAACTGATTAGGAAAAAAAAAAAAAAGGAAAAATGTCATCAGGACAAAAACTTGCTCTAGCACAGGCCCATGCCCTATACCAGGCATGAACTTTTTATTTGTTCCTAAAATCTATGGATCCCCATGAGGGACTTGCAGCCAGCAGAGCAATGGGCAGTGGCAGCTGCACCCAGTCTCAGCCCCTGATCCTGTCTTCAAGGCCCCCTTTTCCCTGACTTCCCAGTGAGCTGACGCAGTCCCACCTTGACTCACTTCTTTCCTATAACATTTCTAGGGAGCCAAAGCAGCCCCAGCTCGGTTCTCTCCTATTGTTTCTTCTACCCTAAACCCTTCCTTTATTTCACTGTCCCCAGTTTTAATAAACATCCTCTCTCCTGTACCAAGTCAAGAACTCAGACATTATGCGCCAGTCCCTGTCTGATAACACATGGATGTTTGGAAGTTGCCAAATTCTCTTGTTTATTTTCCCTCTTTTCTTTTTTAGGTGCCATCCTAAAACGTCCCTGACTATAACTTAAAAATCTCTACTGTGTTAAATATATTTCCTTTGCATCTGTAGATCCACACTTTGCCCTCTTTCAACCTAGATCTTTGCCTTAGGAGGCTGATCTATGTGGATCATCTTGTTACAAAACTCAAGGGCCTCTCCACTTGGGGTGTCCTATTCAAAAAGGAGACATGGTTGTCACAGGATAGTTTTATTTACTTGTAGCAAGTTAAACAGATAGGGGATTAATATCAAAAGCTCTGTCTCCCCAAATGGAGAGGCTTAGCCATTCTTTACACTATTTGGTCAATTACACATTTATTTATTTTTATATTTTTTCTGTTGGCTACACTTACATAGGTTTCAGGTGCACAATTCTAAAACACATCATCTGTACAATCTATTGTGTGTTAACCACCCCAGTCAGGTCTCCTTCCATCATCTTGTATCCCCCATTCTCCACCTCCCCACACACACCTACTCACCTCACTGTTGTCCTTGTTCATTATTTTTTTTCTTATTTTTTCTTTTTTACTCATTTCCCCCAGATCCCCACCCCCATGACAGCTGTCAGCCTGCTCTCCATCTATGAGTCTGTCTCTCAAAAACATATGCTTTTAAAAAAACAGTCTCATCTATGTTTTTAGGCAAATATAAAAAATGGAGTATCTAAGGCAATGGTTCTCAAGATCTTTCTTCCTATTAAAAAGCATCTTGTGTTCCTAAAACTTTTCCTAAATTGGAATTAGGGATTAACAAATTTCCATGGTGGAGAAAATCATCATCATCTCCTCCACAGAGGTCTGAGATCTCAGCTCAGAGTCTAGGTCTCAGCCCCTCACATACATGTTCACATCAAGGAATGATTTTGGTGCATATCATCACACAACACACAAGTGGTTGTTGAGGCTTTGGTGGTAGAGTAAGTGGTATGGTAGGGCTACAGGGTATTAGAAAATTGACAGTCATTACATTAGTTGTGGTGGTGGTTTCACTGGTGCAGTATATGCAGTATATGTCTAAAACACTTATTGAAATCTTTTTTTCCATTTTAAATCCGGTGATTTGTCTTTAATTAATGGATTGCAAGAGTTCTTTATACATTGTGTTCTTTGGCAGGTTTTTATTAAATACCAGAGGCCTGGTGCACAAAAATTTGTGCACTCGGGGCCGTCCCTGAGCCTGGCCTTTGCCTTCTCCCAGTCTGGGATCCCTCGGGGGATGACCACCTGCTGGCTTAGGCCTGCTCCCTGGGGGATTGGGCCTAAGCTGGCAGCCAGGCATCCCTCTGGCAGCCCAGGAGCCGTCGGGGGATGTCCACTTGCCAGTGGGGAGCAGGCCTAAGCTGCAGTCGGACATCCTTAGCGCTGCTGAGGAGATGGGAGAGGCTCCCACTACCACTGCTGTACTGGCAGCCGTCAGCCTGGCTTGTAGCTGAGCAGAACTCCCCCTAGTGGAGTGCACTGAACACCAGGGGGCAGCTCCTGCATTGAGCGTCTGCCCCTGGTGGTCAGTGTGTGTCATAGTGACCAGTCATTCCCAGTCTTTCTGCTGTTAGGGTCAATTTGCATATTGCCCTTTTATTATATAGGATAGAGGCATGGTGCATGGGTGGGGCCAGCTGGTTTGCCCTGAAGGGTGTCCCAGATCAGGGAGGGGGTCGTGCTGGGGTGTCTGGTCAGCCTGGGTGAGTGGCTGATGGCTGTTTGCAGGCTGGCCACAGCTCCTTCAAGGTGGGGGTCCCCACTGGGGTGCCTAGCCAGCCTGGGTTAGGTGCTAATGGCTGTTTGAAGGCTGGCCACAGCCCCTTCAGGGTGGGTGTGCCCCCTGGGGTGCCTGGCCAGCCTGTTTGAGGGGCTGATGACTGTTCGCAGGTTGGCCATGGCCCCAGTCACCCAAGCTTTCAGTGGAGGCTGGCTGGAAGCAGGTATCTGGGATTTATTTATCTTCTATAATTGAAACTGTTGCCTTGAGCCGAGGATACAGCCTGTCAGGGCAGGCAGGAAGCTTGGCTTCCCCCATTGTCAGGGCAACCAAGACTCCTGCTTACTCCAGCTCTGTGGCTGCGGACTGCCATCTTGTTTGGGTTAATTGCATATAGTCACTCTGATTGGCTTGTCGGTGTGGCTTGTGGGTGTGGCTTGTGAGTATAGCGGAGGTATGGTCAATTTTCATGTTACCTTTTTATTAGATAAGATGACAAACAGCAGTCTAGTCTAGTTTCATTCTTTTGCATGTGCCTTTCTAGTTTTCCTGGCATCATTTATTGAAGAGGATTTCTTTTTTCCAATATATGTTTATGGCTCCTTTGTTGAAAATCATTATCCATATAAATGTGGATTTATTTCTGAACCCTCAATTCTCTTCCATTGATCAGTGTGTATACATTTCTGCCAATATACTGTTTTGATTATTGTCACTTTGCAGTATAATTTGAAGTCAGGGAGTGTGATACCTCTGACTTTATTCCTTTTTTGTCAGCAATGCTTTAGCTATTTGGGGTCTCTTGTGGTTCCACACAAGTTTGATGACTTTTTGTTGTATTTCTTTTTTAAATGCCATTGGATTTTGATGGGGGATTTCATTATATCAGTATATTGCTTTTGGGAAATATGGACATTGCAAATGGCAAGACTTTGGTTTTTTTATGGCTGACTAATACTCTCTCTATAGATAGATAGATAGATAGATAGATAGATAGATAGATAGATAGAGATAGATATACTAGAGGCCCAGTGCATGAAATTCATGCATGGGGGGTGGGTGTCCCTTAGCCCGGCCTGCCCCCTCTCACAGTCCAGGAGCCCTCAGGGGTGGGAGGCAACCCAGCGATCAGGGGAAGGCATGCCCCATCACACCTCTGCTGCTGCCACTTCCAGTAATAGATATAGATATAGATATATAGATATAGATATAGATAGATATAGATAGATAGATATATATCTATATATAGAGCTAATATGCAAATGGTTGTCACACCATCATGCCATAATGGCTCAGACACTAAACACTGGGGAGAGAGGAATGGGGACCAGCCAGGCACAAATGAACTCATGAGAGAGGAATGTGGACCAGCCAGGCTGCAGCCTGGGAAGGGGACAAGCCACCACCCCACCATCCCGGGAGCCAGAGGCTGCACCTGCACCTGTGGCCCAAGAGAGTGACTAGTCACCCGCCCTGTGGTCCCGGTCACCAGCCACTGGGGCTGCGGCCTGGGAGAAGGACAAGCTGGCCACCCTGTGGTCCCGGGTGCCAGCACCTGCAGCTGCAGCCTGGGTGAAGCCGCCCACCCACAGTCTCCTGTGGCCTCTGCCAGCCCTGGTGAAGCCAGCCCGGGTCCTGGGTGCCTGCAACCAGCTAGAGGAGGGAATCCTGGGTCCCGAGTGCAGGGCGAGGCAGAAGAGATTAGGGGCCATCAGGCAGGCAAGCAGGCGAACAGTTAGGAGCCAGCGATCCCAAATTGTGAGAGACAGTCGGACATCCCCCGAGGGGTCCTGGATTGGAGAGGGTGCAGGACTGGCTCAGGGACTCCCCCACCCATACACAATTTTCGTGCACTGTGCCTCTAGTATATATATAATCAGAATTTATTTATCTATCCATCCATATGTTTCTATGTCTTGGCTATTGCAAATAATGCTGAACTAAAAGAGGAGTGCAGATATCTGTTCAGATAAGTGTTTTTGTTTTCTTCAGCTAAATATCCATTAGTAGAATTGCTGAATCATACATATGTCATATGGTAGTTCTATTTTTAAAGAACTTCCATACTGTTTTTTACAGTGGCTGCACCAATTTACATTCCCACTAACATGGCAAATGGTTTCTCTTTTCTTCTCATTCTTGCCAACACATTTTTTTAAACATTAATTATTGAGTTGAACAGTCTGTATATCCCTCCTTTTTCTGAGTTTTAAAGATATCCCAAGTTTTGGAATTTATCAAATCTAAGAATTCCTGACAGTAATGATTTTGATCATTTTTCTCAGTAGTATACATTAACAGTTCACATAATGCATGGTTAGTTATAGACACATAAATCAAGTTTAAAGAAATAGTAGGTAACAAACACAGTAAATAAATAAGTGTACCACATTACCATGACCCAGATACTCTAAAGGTGAACCTTAGTGTCTACCCATGTATCCGTCCAGTTCCTTTTCTGTATGTGGTACATACATACATGGGCACACACACACTCCCGACTGCTGTGGCATGAAGGTTCACAGGTGCAACACTTCAAAACTACAGGAGTCATAGTCCAAAAGTTCCACAAAGCCAACAATTCTGGTCTCCTGGGGAAGTACCATCCCGCACCCTCACTGTCCTTGCTTCCTCCTTCCAAATTCCATCCCTGGGCAAGTCCTTGGTTCATCATTGGGAGAATCTGCTCTTGAAATCTTTAAGGGTCTTGGCCATCATCAGTGCAATGTGCTCCCAGGCTTCTTGCTGCTGCTGACCATCTGTGCCAAGTGGGCACTGGTGGTGCCTGTGCAGTCATAAGCCGGCTTCCCAGGGATGGGGTAAAAGCTGTGACTACGGGCACTGTTAGAGGAGCACTGATGCTTGTTGTGAGGTATGGGGGCTGGCATGACCTTGACTTTTTCCTGGACAGCTGCTCCTCCTATTTCAAATAAGGGGACAAAGATGGTCATTGTATGTTAGCCCTTGGGCCTATTGGCACTGATATTCAGTGTCACTGCTCACAGCCACTCCTCTCTGGCATCCTGAAGCCTCATGTGCATCTCCAACCATGATTCAGGTTCTTCTGATCTTTCTAAAAGTTGCAGTGACAATGCCTCTTCTATAATTGATCTGTTTCTTCAGCTAGTGCACCAGTGTATTTCTCTAGGCGATGTAGCTGATCAGGTGTAGAACTCTCCAAAATGGATTCAAGAACAGAATATGGAACTCCTCCCACTCGAAAGAGTAAGTTGACATTGTTTCTAAGGACCTGGATACATTCCTGGATCAAGGTCATCATTTTGCAGCAACAAGCCCACTTGGAACCATCCTAGAGTGCACTCTGAGTCCTGTAATCCCACCTTCTTCCTCTTCTTGAGGTGAAGCTAGTGCTCTTTCCTTTGGTTGGAAGGAGGGCACCAATTCAAAGGCAGGAAGCAGATGGTAAGTCCTGCCTTAACTACTTGGCTGAACCCTGAATGATCAGAGGTCTGGCAACATGGGTGACACATCAGGAGGGACCTTTTTCAGCTTGGCCCCTTCTGCTCCAGATGTCTGTGGCTTCTCTGACTTGCCTCCGTTTTCTACTTTTTTTTTATCATAGCCATTCTAACAGATGTGAAGTTGATATCTTACTGTATCACTCACCCAAGGATATTTCTATTGATTTTAGAGAGGGAGGAAGGGGGAGAGAGAGACAGAAAGAGAAACATTGATGAGACAGATAAACAGCAATCAGTTGCCTTCTGCCTGCACACACCCTGACAGGGAATCTAGCCTGAAACCTAGGTATGAGCCCTGACCTGGGATCAAAGCCACAGGCTTCCAGTGAACACGATGATGCTCCAACCAAAGAGCCACCAGGTGTTGATTTGTATTTCCCTGATGGTTAGTGGTGTTGAACATCTTTTCATGTACCTGTTGGCCATCTGTAGGTTTTCTTTGTAAAAATGTCTATTCAGATCTTCTGCCCATTTTTAAATTAAACTTGCTGTGTCCTTTTTTTTGTAATTGAGTTTTATGATTTCTTCGTATATTTTGATATTAGTTTCTTATCAAATGTTTGATTTGCAAATATTTTCTCCCATTCAGTAGGTTGCCTTTCCATTTTGTTGATAGTTTATCTTGCTGTGCAGAAGCTTTTCAGCTTGATATTGTCTCATTTATTCATTTTGTTTTTGTTTTTAGATTCAAAACATTATCACCAAGCCCTGCATCAAGGAGCTTACTGCCTATGCTTTCACCTAAGCATTTCATGGTCAGATCTTATGTTCTTCAATTCTCTAATCCATTTTGACTTAATTTTTTCATATGATGTAAGGTAGTGGTCAACTTTTTTCCTTTAGTATGTGACTATGTAACCCACCCCACCATTCTTTTCACATTATTTCTAAAAATGATGAGCTGTTATGTAACATGTTACCACAGACAAACAGCCTCTTAGCTTAAGAACTGTAGAAACTAAGGCCAAAACAAGCAGACTGACAGTTAGACATTATGGCTCTCAGATATTTGCTGACCTTCAACAGGTTATCTGAACAAACCATCTTGGCTTGCACTTAGTCCCCTTCTCAGAGATCTCTGAACTCCCTTAATTAGATTTCTTTGTTCTGTTTTATTTTCTTCCTCATTACAAAACTCCCTGCCCATGTCCAGTTGTTAGGATGGTCTTTGTAATGAGAGTTGCCTGTCTTCTCAAGCAGCTGGCTCTTCAATAAGCCTACTTTTCTGCCACCAACCTCTGTCTCTTGATTATTGGCTTTCATGCAGCCAAACCTGGGTTTGGTATCAGAATTAGTGTGCCAGCTAGGAAGTCTTGGACCCCGACAGGTCTAGCCCTTTTCAGTCCACATGCTGCGTGGGGCAGGCCAACCCCACATCAGAGACTCCAGGGACATCCCAGCAGCTGCCTAGAGTTTCTTACCTCAATGACTCTCCCTGATCACCCTCTCACTCTCATAGCATCAGCTGCCTGCAAAAAATTTATTGGTGGAATAAATTCGTCATTAAGGAAGTGGTTGGGCTCCAAGCCTGGGTAAGTTTAACAGGTGTGCATACCTGCAATCCTCTATCTCCTCCATTTGGACTGTGTGACAGTTGGACCTTGTAAAAGTCATTTGTGTACTTGGTTTGTGTGAGATAAGATTCTAAGACTAGTGTCTCACACCTTCTTTCTGGAGGATTTGGCTTGAGAATACTCATTTGTTTGAGTTTTATCTTTGTTTTTTGTTTTTGTTTTTTGTTTTTTTATTTTACACTTTTTTAAAAATATATTTTATTGATTTTTTACAGAGAGGAAGGGAGAGAGATAGAGAGTTAGAAACATCGATGAGAGAGAAACATCGACCAGCTGCCTCCTGCACATCTCCCACTGGGGATGTGCCCGCAACCCAGGTACATGCCTTTGACCGGAATCAAACCTGGGACCTTTCAGTCCGCAGGCCGACGCTCTATCCACTGAGCCAAACCGGTTTCGGCTATTTTACACTTTTTTAAAATTGTTATTTATTAAGGTATTACAAATGTGTTTTTATCCCCCCATTATCCCCCTACACCCCCCCCACTCATGCCCTCATCCCCTGTTGTCTGTATCCATTGGTTATGCTTATATGCAGGCATACAAGTCCTTTGGTTGATCTATCCCCCTTCCCCCCACCCTCCTCTACCTCTGAGGTTTGAGCATCTGATCGATGCTTCTCTGTCTCTAGATCTGTTTTTGTTCATCAGTTTATGTTGTTCATTAAATTACACAAATGAGTGAGATCATGTGATATTTATCTTTCTCTGATTGATTTATTTCACTTAGCATAATGCTCTCCAACTCCATCCTTGCTCTTGCAAATGGTAGGAGTTCCTTCCTCTTTACTGCAGCATAGTATTCCATTGCATAGATGTGCCAAACTTTATTTCTGTTTTAAAATGGGTGGCTCAGTCTCAGTTCCACCAGAGAGTCCATTAGGCCTTTTCTAGCTGATCGATCAACTTACCGCTATAAGCCAATGGCTAATTGGAATTGTTTTGCCAAAGGTCTGGTAAATGGGTTAGGTTTTTGTCTTATTCATAAGCTTTCATGATGTTACATAATAAATATTCTATTCAAAAAGGATATACATCAGCGGTTCTCAACCTGTGGGTCGCGACCCCTTTGGGGGTTGAACAACCCTTTCACAGGGGTCACCTAAGACCATCAGAAAACACATATATAATTACATATTGTTTTTGTGATTGATCACTATGCTTTAATTATGTTCAATTTGTAACAATGAAATTTGGGGTCACCGGAAGGCCTGTGGCTTAGAAAATAGGGACTTTCCCGATCCTACCCGCTGAATTGGACAAACAACCCAGAACGACCAAGCCACATCCTGCTGGACAATAGCTGCCACCCTGGGACCCACCAGAATAACCAAGTAACATCCTGTTGTGCTAACATTCTGATGGACAATAAATGACCACCCAAGACTTCTCAGGATGGCCAGGGTGCAGCTGTACAAACTTCCCGCTCATCAATCACCCGCCACAAGCTACCTCAGATAAACCTGATTGGTCCAACAGCAGCATAAAAAATCTCTGCCAGGCATAGGCGGGGGTGACCCCCCGGCCTGCACCCCCAGACCGTGGGACCTCACCCGAGAGCTTCCAATAAACGCGATATTTCGCTCTTACCCTGCTTGTCTTGGTCAATTTATTGGCTTCGGTCAGATTAAATCTTACATCTCAGATTAAACCTTACATTAAACATTATATCTTGGTGCCAAAACCCAGGAGGTCTACCACGCTTTTTGGCCAGGACCTCCCTGACCGGACCAGCTGGCCTCCAAACCGATCTTCGCCCAGCGGTGAGGTAAGCTTCCACCAGTTCTATTCAACTTTCCTAGGGACCCCTGTCTGTAGTTGCGGCCGCGCCAGGGAGCCCTCCTGTAAGGTATCCCAGGGATATCTTCCCCGGACTTGCCTTTCCGGTGGGGACGCCCCCGAGACGGCCTGTCCCCTGTCTCTGTATTCTGAGTTCTCCCAATCGGGGACGCCTGCTTGAGAGACCTCTCTGACCGAGACCTGAATCAGTATGGGCAGCAATTCCTCCAAGCCGAGCTCCAAAACACCCTTAGGGTGCGTTCTCTCCAATTGGCGCGAATTAGGGTATGATCAGAGGGAACAGAAAAAGCGATGCCTCATCCGATTGTCCACCGAAATATGGCCTCGCTACGCTCTGGACAATGGCCCCATTTGGCCCCCAGATGGCACTTTCGATTTCAGAATCTTAACTGACCTAGCTAATTTTTGCCAACGAACAGGTAAATGGCCTGAAATCCCTTATGCTCAGGCATTCTGGTACCTCCGCTCTCGCTCCCAGCTCTGTATGACCTGCTCTCCCACCCAAATTCTCCTTGCTAAAATAGACCCAAAAGCTTCCACTCCACAGGTTCCAGATCAGCGACCCGCGGGCGACTCGCCCCGGGCGGAGCCAGAGGACTCAGCACTAACCATCCTGCTGAAAGCGCTTGCAATACCCCTGGTCCCAGCGCCTCCACCTGTCCCTACGCCAACACCCTGGGTCCCAGCACCACTCTACCCCCAACTCCTGTCTGCGTCGACTCCCCCTCCCCCTCTGTACGCTCCCGCTTCTCCTCATACCAGGGACCCTAAACCTCCGCTGGTTTCTTCCCCTATAACAGGTCAGACCAGGTCAAACCACCCCACCCTTGCTGCTACCTGGACTTCCCCTCAGACCCCCCAGACTCTAGCTCCTCTCCAAGAGGTCACGGGACCTGAGGGAATCATCCGAGTTCATGTCCCCTTTTCTCTAGCCCATCTCTCTTCTATAGAAAAAAGGCTAGGCTCCTTCTCTGCTAACCCTTTAGAATTTATAAATCCAATAAGATTCTGTTTTCTTTATAACAGGACATGATTGTAAAGTGGTTTCATTAACCAGGACTTTGACTGGAATTTCATGTTTGGGAGAAACATGCCTAGACTCTGGATGTCACCAGAAACCTTTAAGGATTTAGGATTGACTTTGAAGCCTATAAAAGCCTTTTGAAAAACAGCCTGGTGCCTTGCCTATTCACATGATTCATGGCATTCTTTTTATGGAAGAAACAAAGGTTCTTTCCTGGGAGATGGCAAAGAAAGAGCCTCAAGACATTTTGAGGGACTAAAACACTAGAGGAATTTACCAAAAAATATGCGTATTGCAGTCAAAATGCAATGGCAACTATGTGGCTTGGTTTCTTCTCCCAGAAAGGCGAACTAAAGTTCAATTTTCCTGCCCTAACCGGTTTGGCTCAGTGTAGATAGAGCGTCTGCCTGCAAACTGAAAGGTCCCAGGTTCCATACAGGTCAAGGGCATGTACCTTGATTGCAGGAACATCCCCAGTAGGGTGTGCAGGAGGCAGCTGATCCATGTTTTTCTCTAACTGATGTTTCTAACTCTCTATCCCTCTCCCTTCCTCTCTGTAAAAAAATCAATAAAATATATATTTTTTAAAAAGTTCAATTTTCCTCAAACAGATTGTCAAACTGCAGCAGAAAGGCCGGGAAGGGTTGGGGGGCAGGAGGGAGGGGGGTAAGAGATCAACTGAAGGACTTGTATGCATGCATATAAGCATAACCAATGGACATAAGACACTGGGGGGTAGGGGAAGCCAGGGGATTGTCAAGGGCGGGGAAAAAAAGAAGACATATGTAATACTCTTTGTAATACTTTAAGCAATAAAATAAAAAAAGAAAGAAAAGAAAAAAATTTTTTTTTAAAGTTCAATTTTCCTTATGATACTGCAGCAAAGCAGATTTAGGAGAGCCTATACAGTCAATTGATAATCTTGTTTTTATGGAAATAATCAGGCCAAATTAAAACTTGACTTAATGCAGAAAAAAGTCATAAGTTGGCTAACTTTAATATAAATGAGGGTGGTTTTAAGGGGAGAAATTGTCTTTCAAAAGTATCTATAACACATTTTTGTGTATGTCAGATTCCTGTACAAATTATCTTGAAAGTTTTATTTCCACCTATACATTGACTGGATCCTGAATTTTTCTAGTTTTCTTAAATATTTGGGCTACAACCCTCTGAACTAATGTCTTATTTTTCTTTCATCATTTGACTTGAAGTTACTGAAACCTAAAAATTACCCCTGATCCTTGCAATTGGAAATTGCAGCTACACTGAATGAAATAAACTTGAAAAATCAGAACAGCATCCTGTTTAAGCCATGCAGAATGTACCTGATCACCTCATTGCATCACCACAGATATTCAAACTGCAGATAAGGAGGATCTGTCAGATGGTCACTGCTTGCTTTCATTCCAGCAGAAGGAACCTTGAGCCCCATATCTAGAAATAGCCTTTATTGACAGCCTTGCAGTCAGAAACTGGAGTGACTATTTATCACTATATAATGTTCATCTCTGTGTCTGTTCTGAAGTCTAATGTATTTGCTATCAGTACAATCTTTCCTTCCTTTTGCTTGAGTAATATTTGTACCATTTATCTTTTCCTTCCTTTAATTTTCAGTTTGTTTCAACCATAATATTTGAAAAGATTTTTATGAAAGAAGGCTATGGTTGTGTCATGTGTATTTCTTTTAATTTAAATTCTTTATTGCTTAAATTATTACATATGAGTCATTTTCCCACATTGACCTCTCCCTGACTGTTCCCACCACCCAGCACATGACTTCACCCCGCCTAGTGTCTGTGTCCATGGGTTATGCTTATATGCATGCATACAAGTCCTTTAGTTGATACCTTACTCTCCCTCACCCCCACCTTCCCTCTAAGGTTAGATGAACTATTCTATACTTCT
This sequence comes from Myotis brandtii, assembly GCF_000412655.1. Taxonomy (NCBI): domain Eukaryota; kingdom Metazoa; phylum Chordata; class Mammalia; order Chiroptera; family Vespertilionidae; genus Myotis; species Myotis brandtii. The sequence goes on from NW_005358400.1 coordinate 218,002, forward strand.
CTGTCTCTGGATCTATTTTTGTTCATCAGTTTATGTTGTTCCTTATATTCCACAAATGAGTGAGATCATGTGAAATTTATCTTTCTCCAACTGGTTTATTTCCCTTAGCATAATGGTCTCCAGATCCATCTATGCTGTTGCAAATGGTAAGAATTCCATCTTTTTTACAGCAGTGTAGTATTCCATTCTATAGATGTACCACGATTTTTTAATCCACTCATCTGCTGATGGGCACTTAGGCTATTTCCAAATCTTAGCTATTTTAAATTATGCTGTTATGAATATAGTGGTGCTTATATCCTTTCTGATTGATGTTTCTGATTTCTTTGGATATATTCCTAGAAGTGGGATCACTGGGTCAAATGGGAGTTCCCTTTTTAATTTTTTGACAAAACTCCATACTGTTCTCCACAGTGGCTTCACCAATCTGCATTCCCACCAACAGTGCAGGAGGGTTCCTTTTTCTTCATATCCTTGCCAGCACATATCCTTTGTTGATTTATTGATGATAGCCATTCTGACAGGTGTGAGATGACAACTCATGTTCTTTTTGATTTGCATCTCTGGGATGATTGGTACTTTGAGCATGTTTTCATATATCTCTTGACCTTCTGTATGTCCTCTTTCAAAAGGTGTCAATTTAGCCCCTTTGCCCATTTTTTTGAGTTGTATGAGTTCCCTATTAATTTTGGAGTTTAAACCCTTATGGGATATAACATTGGCAAATTCGTTCTCCCATGCAGTTAGCTCTCTTGTTGATTTGTTGATGGTTTCTTTTGCTGTGCGGAAGATTTTTATTTTGATGTAGTCTCATTTGTTTACTTTTTCCTTTGTTTCCATTATCCTAGGGACTGTATTGGTAAAGATATTGCTACGACAAATGCCTGATATTTTGCTGCCTATGGAGTCTTGTAGGATTTTTATGGTTTCCTGTCTTACATTTAAGTCCTTTAGCCATTTTGATTTATTTATGTGTATGGTGTAAATTGTTGATCTAGTTTCATTTTTTTGCATGTATCTGTCCAATTTTCCCAACACCATTTATTGAAGAGACTGTCTTGACTCCATTGTATGCTTTGCCTCCTTTATTAAATATTAATTGAGAATAATGGCTTGGGTTGATTTCTGGGTTCTCTGTATTGTTACATTGGTCTGTATGTCTTTTCTTGTGCCAATACCAGGCAGTTTTGAGAACAGTGGCTTTGTACTATAGCTTGATAGCTGGTATTGTACTCCCTCCAACTTTGTTCTTCTTTCCCAGGATTGCTGCACCTATTCTGGGTCTTTTTTTATTCTACATGAATATTTGGAGAGTTTGTTCTAGTTCTATGAAATATGCGGTTGGTATTTTAATTGGGATTGCATTGAATTTATAGATTGCTTTGGATAGTATGGCCATTTTAATGATGTTGATTCTATCAATCCATATTCCACTTGTTTATACCTTCATCTATCACTTTATAAAACATCCTGTAGTTTTATTAGTACAGGTCTTTTACCTCCTTACTTAAGTTTATTCTTAGGTATCTTAATGTTTTTGTTGCAATGGTAAATCAGATCGTTTTTTAGTTTCTTTTTCTGAGAGTTTATTATTGGTATACTGTGGGTGACCTCTGAATGTCCCTCTCAGGTATGTTGGCAGTTACTGGGAAATGGAACCAACTATGGTCGAGGGTAGTCTGGGAAACGGGGCAAGTTTATAATAGTCTAGGAAATGGGGCAAGTTAATAGTAGTTAGAGCAACGGGGCAAAGTTATATTAATAGCTAGGGCAATGGGGCAAGTTGATATTAGTAGCTAGAGCAACGGGGCAAAGTTGATTAATAATACCTTGGTAACGGGGCATTAATGATTAATTATGGTTTTATGTAATTCACTTGTTTTAGTAACAGCACTTAGCAACAATGATTGATTGTATAACCTTGAAAGAAATAAATAGGTTGCAACGGTGATCAAAAGGTGCCGCTGGCTGGCCATTCACCTGCATGTTGTGTAGGCGTCTTAGTTTTCCTTTCCACAGTATACAAAAAGCCATAGTTTTCTGAGTGTTAACTTTGTATCTTGCTACATTGCCAAATTCATTTATTAAGTCTAGTAGTGTTTTGATGGAGTTTTTGGGGATTTCTATGTACAATATCAAGTCATCTGCAAATAATTATAATTTTATTCTACTCTCCCAATTTGGATGCCTTGTATACCTTCTTCATGTCTGATCACTATGGCTAGCACTTCCAGTACTATGTCGAATCAGAGTGGTGAAATTGGACATCCCTGTCTTGTTCCTGTTCTTGGGGGAAATGAGTTTAGTTTTTGCCCATTGAGTATGATGTTGGCTGTAGGCTTGACATATAATGCTTTCATTATGTTGAGGTATGATCCCTCTATTCCCACTTTGCTAAGAGTTTTTATCAAGAAATTTTATTGGATTTTGTCAAATGATTTTTCTGCATCAATTGATATGATTATGTGATTTTTGTCTCACGATTTGTTTATATGATGTATCGTGTTTAATAATTTGTGGATATTGTACCAGCCTTGCATCCCCGGAATAAATCCCACTTGGTCATGGTATATGATCTTTCTAATGTAATGATGGATCTGATTCGCTATAATTTTGGTGAGGATTTCAGCATCTTTGTTCATCTGGGGTACTGGCCTGTAATTCTCTTTTTTGTAGTGTCTTTATCTAGTTTTAGGGTAATGCTAGCTTTATAGAAATAGCTTGGAAGTGTGCCTTCCTCTTGAAGTTTTTGAAATATTCTGAGAAAGATATGTTTTAGTTGTTCTTTGAATGTTTGATAAAACTCCCCATATGAGCCTGGGCTTTTATTTGCTGGAAGTTTTTTTTTATTCAGTTTCATCGGTAGTTGTCAGCATATTCAGGGTTTTTTTATTCTTTCCTGTTTGAGTTTTGGAAGCTTGTATTTTTTCTATTAATATGTCCATTTCACCACATTGTCCAGTTTGTTGGAATAGAGTTGTTTGTAGTATTTTTTACAATCCTTTGTATGTCTGTGAGGTCAGTTGTTTCTTCACTTCTTTCATTTCTGATTTTTTTTATTTGGGTCCTCTCTTTCTGTTTCTTGATGAGCCTGGCTAGAGGTTCATCAATCTTGTTTATGCATTCAAAGAACTAGCTCTAGCCCTAGCTGGTTTGGCTCTGTGGATCAAGAATCAGCCTGTGGACTGAAGGATCATAGGGTTGATTCTGGTCAAGGGCACATGCCGGGGTTAGGGCTTGATCCTCAGTAGGTGACATGCAGGAAGCAGTCAATCAATGATGCTCTCTCATCATTGATGTTTGTATTTCTCTTCCCTCTCGCTCCCTCTCTGAAATCAACAAAGATATATGTGAGAAGAAAAACAATGCTAGCTACTAGTATTTCTATTCTTTATGCCTGTGTTCCTTCTTCTCTTTCTATTTCTTCTTTTTACAACTGTCCCTTTAGCATATCTTGCATTGCTGGCTTGGTAGTGATAAACTCCCTCTGCATTTTGTTTTTGTCTGTGAAGCTCCTGATTTCCCCTTCAATTTTTAATGATAGCCCTGCTTGATAGAGTATTCTTGAAATCAGTTTGTTGCTTTGCATCACTTTGTATATTTCATTCCATTCCCTTCTGGCTTGATGTGTTTCTGTTGAGAAATCACTTGATAATCTAATGTGAGATCCTTTGTAGGTAACTCTTTGTCTCTCTCTTGCAGCCTTTATAAGATTCTCTCTTTGTCTTTAATGTTTGCCATTATAATTATGACTTATCTTGGTGTGGGTCTTTTGGGGTTCAACTTGTTTGGGACTCTCTTTGCTTGTGTGACTTTTTCTTCCCCAAATCAGGGAAGTTTTCTGTCATTATTTTTTCAATTAGGTTTTCTGATCCTTGCTCCACTTCTTGTCCTTTGCTAACCCCTATTAATCATATGTTACTTTGTTTCATGTTGTTCCCAAACTCCCTGAGGCTCTCCTCCCGCTTTCTAATTTTTTATCCAGTTGCTGTTCAGATTAGGTGTGTTTAACTGTCCTATCATCTAATTCACTAATTTGGTCCTCCACTTCTTCTAGTCTACTGTTGAAACCTTCCATCGTGTTTTTTATTGTAGCTATATCATGTTTTTATTTCAGCTTCATTCTTACATAAGTTGTTGATTTTTTCATCCATCTGGTTTATGGACTGTATGACCCTTACTCTGAATTAATTTCAAAACATATTGCATACTGCTGTTTCACTTAGTTCCTTTTCTGGTGATCCTCCTTTTCTTTCCTTGGGGGGTTGTTTTATTGTCTCCCCACTTTTACTGTCTCTTTCTGGCCCTGTGCACCCTACTTGGGGCTTGTGAGATATTAGACCTATCAGGGCAATGATCCACAAATTGTTAGCCCAAAGCCTGGGTCTGCCTTGAGTCTCTTGCCTTTATTGTCTGTACTCTGAATTGTATCTACTTGTCCCATTAATCTGGTCCCTCAGTTGTCTCCTTCAGATGCTCAGGGTGGTGGGAGGGTGTGTACAGTTCTCTAATGTGCTATGCCCTTTGAGGACCCAGAGCCCTCTGGCATGCAATTTTCTGTGCAGCTTTGGCATCCATGGCAGCGTAGCACCATAGGTCCTTCTGGCTGTGCACTTGCACCACTGTCCTGTGGCCACTGGCTGAGCACAACAGCTTGATCCAGGTTGCCTCATCAGTGCTTTCCTATGGCATGGAGTAAGTCGTGTGCTTGGTTGCTCCAGATAGCCTCTGCAGGACTGTCCCAGAGGCTGAGGAGTAGAGGGTTGGGGTTACTCAGGGTCGCACAGTTCCATTTTCATGTAGCTGGAGTGAGATATGCACTGGGTTGCTCCAGTTTTCCCCTCGTCAGTGTGGAGTTGGGGCTGGTTGCCCTGAGTCACTCAGTCTGTTCTCCCCTTTCACCCAGGGCCTTGCTCTGGATGGTCCTGAGTTGCATGGGTTATGCATGGGTTGCTCCAGGTTGCATAGTCAGAGCTCCCCTGTGGCATTCTCTGGGTTGCTCAGCATCATCCTGGCAGCAGGTCCACGTGCTGGGGGTAGTGTGGGTGCTGGGTGGCTTTGGGTTAGGCTAGAAGCACAGTTCTGGAGTCTGTGGTGGGGGTGGGGAACAAGGTTCTCCTTGGCTTGCACTCACTGTGGAGTCTTGGAGCGGGATCCTAGGACACTGGGTCTCAGCAGGCTGGTGAGGAGGCCTCGTGTGGGAGCTCACTCTGGCATAGTGTGCTCCCTGCATATGTCTAAGAGCCTGCTGGGAGGTACTTTGCCACTCACTGCCTGGGTACAGTGGTGGTTCCACATGGGTTATGGCTGGCAAGCTCCATTCTCTAAGCATCCTCTGCCCTTTCTTATTAAAACTAGAGGCCCAGTGCATGAAATTTGTGCACTTGGTGGGTGGTCCCACAACCCAGCCTGCACACTTTCACAGCCGGGAACGCTGAGGGATGTAACAGTGCACCAAAAAGCAGGCAGCCAAGGAGGAGCCCAAATCGGGGCCAGGTGCCACGCCACTCATGTGGTGCCTGCTGCTACCATAAGGTAGTGCTGCTGTGGAGTCAGGAGAGGCTCCCACCCTGGTAGCTGCACTCACCAGCTATGAGCCAAGCTTCTGGCTGAGCGATGCTCCCCCTGGGGGAGCACACTGACCACCGGAGTGCAGATCCTGCATGGTGATCAGTGCACATCATAGAGACCAGTTGTTCCAGTCATTCAACCATAATGGTTACTTATCTTCTTATTCTATTGAGCTTGTCTCCTCAACTGTGGTTAATTTGTTAATTCAGGCTGGATATATTTGGATTTAGTTGCTTTTCTGGCCCTAGGAGGAGGTGTACAACACTGATGCCTATCTGGCAGCCATTTGTGTCTCCACTTCATTTTACCAGCTCCAAAAATACTGGTTATGACATGAGGACATAAACTTCTCTCCTGTCCTCCTCATTGGATATTTTACCTATGGACTCATTCAGTGTATGTGGTTTCTTCAGTGCTCAGCTTCTGCATCACAGAGAACTTCTCCAGAGTTTGGCTGCACAGGATGCCACCCAAGTACCACCTAGTGGAATTTTATAAACCTTTGACAAAATTAATTACTGTAAATGATAAAAACTCTAAAGAAAATAGTGATTGGGAAATATTTTCTTAATATGATTACACACACACACACACACACACACACACACACAAACACAAATACATATCATATACTCCTGTATTCCAGTATCTCACTCACTTAACAGGGAAACACTAAAGGCATATCATGGAACAAAGCAAGCATGCCCTTCCATTATTATTCAATGTTATAGTAAAGGTTTTAGCCAATGCAATTTGACAAGATAAATAAATTAGGGGCATAAATATAAATAAAGAAGAAGTAATAAAGGAACTGTGGTACATCCATAAGGTGGAATACTATTCATCAGTAAGAGAACATCTATTGACAAGCAACTTAAATGATTCTCAAAATCATGCTAAGTGAAGGAAGCCAGTCTCAAAAGGGACTTTATTTTACTTTCTCTAGGTTCTCAATGTCTGGTATGAAATCTTCCATGAATTTCAAACAATCACTGACTGTAAGTGAATGTATGAATAGTATAAAATCCCACCACTTTTCAGAAATAGGAACATACCTCATTCTTCCATCATATTATCCACAATGCATGGTATTTATCAAGACCTCTGTCTGCCTTCTGCCTTGAGAGACAAATGGGCAACACTGCTCTCACATGGGGTTTTTACATGGGCTACTCATCTTCTCACAGCTTATCAAGAGCAGAACCTTTTACTTTGCCTCATCTACAGCATTAACCTGAATGCAAGGCTAGGAATAAGTGAATGCGTTTACACAGAATTGTACCACAGAGCTCTTAAAGACTTTTTTCATATTAAGCCTGTATTTAATTTTTTCATGCTAGGTATGTGTGACTCTTTGGTTCAATATATGCTTTGAGAAGCTCCTGATACAAGAGGATGTTAACTTCCAACATCAAAATTTGGGGGAAAATCCAATGAATTTTAATAGACACAGTGAACTCCTTATTCTGCAGAGTGAAATCAAATATGTCACACTGTGAGTGACTTTTTCTGAAGGAATCAGTCACTGGTGCTTCATTTAAGTAATCATGGAACTCCATGCCATCCAAGTCATCTTTCCAGGTGAATAATAGAATCATATATCTCATATACTTGAACCTTTGCTAACTTATGTTAAATGTACAATCTAAATTCATTTGTGTTTGGGGGAAATAAGGGGCAGGTATATTGGGGACAAAATTGAGTGGGAAATGGAAAAGGTACTTTTAAGATGGCAAAACAAGAACAGTGGCATGTGAACACCAGGACATACTGGTAGAACATGGAAATGTGCTTCGGAAAAGCCTATGAATTATTAGGGTAAGAGTACCAATTAGAAAAGGGATAAATTTCAAGTACTGTTATCCATATATTAAAGGGATACCCCCCCCAGGAAACTCACAATGATCTCAGAAAGCATGGATACACATAATTTCTATCAGCACATAATGAATAAATCCAAGGAGAATGTGATCTCTGATGGGCAGAGAGATTAAGATTGTGGTTCAAATGGAGAATGGAGAAGATACATATTAGGGTGTAGACCAAGAGACGCTCCAAAATGATCTTGAATTTTTATCAAAACGTGAAATTTATTCTAGTACCCTTAGAACAGCTCTTCTCAACCTGTGAGTCGCCAACCTGTGGGTCGGAACCCCTTTGGGTGTCAAACGACCCTTTCATAGGGGTCGCCTAAGACCATTGGAAAACACATACATAATTACATATTGTTTTTGTGATTAATCACTATGCTTTAATTATGTTCAATTTGTAACAATGAAAATACATCCTGCATATGAGATATTTACATTATGATTCATAACAGTAGCAAAATTACAGTTATGAAGTAGCAATGAAAATAATTTTATGGTTGGGGGTCACCACAACATGAGGAACTGTATTAAAGGGTCATGGCATTAGGAAGGTTGAGAACCACTGCCTTAGAAGAATTGGTGATATTTTATAAGGTAAAAGAGATTCCAGTTTTGCACAAATATGAGAAAATAGAAAAATTTTATTATAGTAACAATGAGCAAACAATTCAAATGAATGAAGGCAGCAGTGTGGGGATGACTCACCTAGCATAAGTAATCAGGCTGTAGGGTGATGGAAGTGTAGTAGCAACAGTTAGTTTCATAAGAAAAGAAGAGAACTAGTTATTCAGCAAACTGTTTACCTTGAGCTTGGTCAACCTCTTTCTACAGAAACATCTGAATATACTGAACATTGTTCTGTTAACTGTGACTCTCTTGTCTTTTGCTCTTTCTGGCATTTCACTTAGTTAAGTTCTGAGAAACAGTTTCCAGACAAATATTAGTTCTCCAGTGGGCAGATGATAAGGGCCAATTTCAGTCCTTCCATAAAAATTAAATTCAACAAATTTATGTACATATAGAAAGAATTCCATAAGCATCTCTGTCTATAGATTATCTACGATTATCAAAGCATAATTATCAAAGCATTGATTTCTCTAACTACATGTGTAATATGAGCATTGTGATGCTAAAGATAAAAAAATGGAGTAGAAGCCACAGGTTGAGATTATGTGCCAATCTAGAAAGAATCTAAAGGAGGAAACTTTACTAAGGGGTCATGGTCTTTTGATCTCCTGCATTCATTTTCTCTCTGTCTCTGAGAATTCAGAAGATAGGGAGCATCCATACTTTTTGCTTTGGAGTTTTAAAAATTGAAAATGTGTTCCTTCCCTCTTACATCAACCAAAACTCTACCAATTTCCAAGACTGAATTTTACTATACGCCCCAGCCCTGAGAGCCTGAGAGACAGAAACAGAGAGCTCTGACTTTGGGAAATGAGTTATATGGGGAAGACATACCTGAAAATATACAGGAAATATAGACAGATTTTCATTAGCCTAATCTTCCTTGAACAGAGATGAGATTTCTCTCCAGATTACTCTCAATCTTCTGAGGATTAAGTCAAGCATTCATTGCTGACTCTCAACTTCACCTCTGGCATTTGGCTGTCTGAGGAATAGTATTTCTCCCTTTCTTCAAATTCACTTTCTATTTCTGCCTTTCTTCTTTCCTGCTACAATTTATCCTCCAGCTTTCTGATTTTCTCTTCATACTCCTCTCTTAACTTTCTTTTCTCCCTCTTCAGCTGAGCTCTGTATTTTCTTGTATAGTTAGAATCTATTTCTGAATCTCCACCTCTGGCCTTTGGTGCATTTTATTAGAGTAGAATTCTCTCTTGTTCTGCATCACCATGGTCTGGACAAGGTCCAGCAGCTGTGTCCCTTGAGCCTCCTGCTCAGCCTCTGTCACCTTATTGTTGAACTCACAGTGACAATCCTTGAACTGCTCCATTAGATCTTGAATGCCTTCTGGTGCTACCTTTAAGTAATCATGGAAGTAATCATCATCCATGGCATCCAAGACATCTTTCTGGGTGAATAAGAGAATCATGTAACTCCTCGCTTTGGGTCCAAATATTGATAGCATCTTCTCCATGGCCTTTTGTTCTTCCTTTGTGTACCAGCCCAGCAAAGACCACCAGGAGCACAGTGTGAGGCCTGAGGGAGGTCAGAAGGATGCGATTAGCAACCTCACTATGTGTGTCAGCATCCTGTATTTCAGTGTTGAGAATGCCAGGTGTGTCCACAATGACAATTTTTCATTCCATGTGAGGCTCACTTTCTGACAGGCCTTGGTGATGGATTTTGCTGCCATTCTGGAATGAAATGTTGTCTTTCCAAGGATGCTGTTCCCTGTGGCACTTTTTCCTGCTCCAGTCTTACCCACTAAGACAAGTCGCAGTTGTGAATCTCTGGGGTCTTGATTTCCAAACCCTGCGACATCAGAAAACAAAACCATAGCATTAAGATTGACTTCCTACCTTTCCCACTGCAATGCCTCTGCCCAACAGTGTCCTTCTCTATTGGCCACTAGTGTCCTGTCTGTGAGAAAACTCTGAACTCACAGTAGGTCTATAGAACCCTTGTGCCTGACCTCTCTCCTAAAGGACTTGGTGAACACCGGGCACTTCTCAGGTGTCCCTTGGGCTACTCACTCTGTCTGACCTTTGGAAGCTAAGTGCTCACAGATGAGGAAGCAAAATGGTTCAAGTGAGAACTCTGAGCTGCTGCTGGTAGCTGTTTCTCATAAGCTAATGTAGGAAGTAACACAAAATCTGACTTTGGGACATCACAGTGGGAACTCCCCTCTCCCTATTAATATTCAAAATGGAACATTTCTTCTTCCCATTAAGAAGCTAAGTAGCCCAACTGGTATGGTTCACTGGTTGAGCATTGACCTATGAACCAGGAGGTCACAGTTCAATTCTATTCAGGGCACAGCCCCAGGTTGGTGTCTTGATCCCCGGGTGTGGGGTGGGAGAGATCAGCAGGAGTCAGCCAATCAATGATTTTCTCTCATCATTAATGTTTTCACCTTCCTCTCCCTTCCTCTCTGAAATCAATAAAAATATATACTAAAAAATAAAAAAACCTAAAAAACCCCCAAAAAACAATTAGTTGAGTGATTCGATCTATCCCTTCCTTGTAGGAGAGAAAGGGGCACATGGACAGTAAGGCAAAGTGTTCCTTTAGATTTCACGTATGCAGCCATCTCCTCAGGGTTTCTGAACCACAGGAAAACAAAATGCCTTACTTCAATGTTACCACCTTACCATAGAAATCTAATGAAGTTTTTCTATTATAAATAAACTAGAGGCCCGGTGCACAAAAATTTGTGCACTCGGGGGGGAAGGGGGGCCCCTCAGACCGGCCTGTGCCCTCTCGCAGTCTGGGACCCCTCGGGAGATAACGACCTGCACTCGGGGGGTGGGGAGGGGGGGTCCCTCAGCCCGGCCTGTGCCCTCTCGCCATCTGGGACCCCTCGGGAGATAACGACCTGCTGGCTTAGGCCTTTTCCTGGGTGGTGGCAGAGAGGCCCAATCCCTAGGTGCAGCCCCTGGTCGGGCTCAGAGCAGGGCTGATTGGGGAGTTGGGGCGCCGCCCCCTGTCATGATGCGAGCAGGGCAATAGGGGAGTTAGGGCACCGCCCCCTGTCACACACAGAGCAGGGCGGATCAGGGGGTTGGGGCGCCGCCCTCTATCACCTGCAGAGCAGGGCCGATCAGGGGGTTGGGGCGCCGCCACTGTCACACTCAGGGCAGGGCCGATGGGGAGGTTATGGCTCTACCCATGATGACACACAGAGGGCCCGTGGGGGGGGAGGGGTTGGGGCGCTGCCCTCTATCACCCACAGAGCAGGGCCGATAAGGGGGTTGGGGAGCTCCTCCCTGTCACTCACAGAGTAGGGCCGATAGGGGAGTTGGGGCACCGCCCCCTGTCACACACAGAGCAGGGCGGATCAGGGGGTTGGGGCGCCGCCCTCTATCACCTGCAGAGCAGGGCCGATCAGGGGGTTGGGGCGCCGCCACTGTCACACTCAGGGCAGGGCCGATGGGGAGGTTATGGCTCTACCCATGACACACAGAGCAGGGCCCGTGGGGGGGGAGGGGTTGGGGCGCTGCCCTCTATCACCCACAGAGCAGGGCCGATAAGGGGGTTGGGGAGCCCCCCCCGTCACTCACAGGGTAGGGTCGATAGGGGAGTTAGGGGACCGCCCCCTGTCATGAACAGAGCAGGGCGGATCAGGGGGTTGGGGCACCGCCCTCTATCACCCGCAGAGCAGGGCCGATCAGGGGGTTGGGGC
>NW_005358400.1:230381-249934 GCF_000412655.1 Myotis brandtii
CTCTGGCCCTAGCTCTGAGGCTTCCGCTGGTTTGTTTGCGTTCTATAATCGAAACAATGTATAACTCCAGCTCTGAGATCCCAGGGTTTTGTTTAGCTTCTATATTTGTTACAAAGTTTCAAACTGCCAGCTCAGAGGCCGGCAGCACAGGCGGGGAACGTTGGAGTCCTCCTTCACTGAAGCAAGCAAGCCTCATGTTCGCTTCCAGCTGCCTGGCTGCCGGCCGCCATCTTGGCTGACAGTTAATTTGCATATACTCACTGATTAGCCAATGGGAAGGGTAGCGGTCGTATGCTAATTACCATGTTTCTCTTTTATTAGTGTAGATATGTTGAAGAGGTATAGATCAAAGTATTGACAGTTCTATGGAGTTACTCTAAATTCTCTTGATACATAAATAATAATAACAACTCTTACAGAATAACATGGGTTATTAGTTTCACTTCTGTAGGCATGTCTACTTAATAGGACACTGGAAAGTTGATAACAGAACAGCATAGCCTACAACTTGAATGATGTTTTAAAGATCACTGTGTCTTAAGTTAAACACTAAATCATCTATATAGCTCTTTCTCTATTTCTATTCAGTAATTCTCTGCTTATCTTTTTAATGTGTCTATAAAGTTAAAGTCTTCAGGATTTGTTAAGCACAGGCCGGGACCATGGAAAATAACCAACAACCACATCTAAGAGTCTGTTTCTTCCAGAAGGAAGACCCTTCCTGCAGAGCCCTTGAATAAGACTGATACCTCAATATAGGAGCACCCAAATACCTAAACTTTGATGGATTTTAAGGGAGATGTTGACAGCAATACAGCCATAGTAGGGCATGGTAACACACCCAGATATCAGTGGATAGAGATTACAGATAAAAAATTAACAAGAAAACAGCCGAAACCGGTTTGGCTCAGTGGATAGAGCATCGGCCTGCAGACTGAAAGGTCCCAGGTTCGATTCCGGTCAAGAGCATGTACCTGGGTTGCGGACACATCCCCAGTGGGAGATGTGCAGGAGGCAGCTGATCGATGTTTCTCTCTCATCAATGTTTCTAACTCTCTATCTCTCTCCCTTCCTCTCTGTAAAAAATCAATAAAATATATTTTAAAAAATTAACAAGAAAACAGAGGCTATAAATGACACACTAGATCAGAGGGATCTGAGGAATATTTATAGAACATTTCTCCCCAAAGCAACAGAATATACATTCTTCTCAAGTGTCTCTTCACATGAAACATTTTCAAAGGAAGACCACATGTCAGGGCACAAAACAATGCTACACAAATTCAAGAAGACTGCTGTAATACCAAGCATATTCTCACATCAAATGACATGAAGTTAGAAATCAACTACAATAAAAAAAAAACCTCAAGAACACTAAAATACATGGAGGCTAAATAGCATATTATTAATCAATGAATGGATTACCAATGAGATTAATCAAAAACAAATGAAAACGAACATACAACCAATGGAACACAGTGAAAGCAGTCCTGAGAGGGAAGTTTATAGCACTACAGGCCCACCTTAACAAACAAGAAAAATCACTAATAAAATATCTACACCTAAAACTAATTTAATTAAATAAAATCAGAAAGGAAAGAGGCAATATAACAACAGACAGCACAGAAATAAATTTCTAGCAAATAAAAGTCCTGAACCAGACGGATTTGTAGAATTTTACCAAACACCCAAAGAATTAGCACCTATCCTCTTCAAATTATTTCAAAAAAGAGAAAGCTCTTTTTATGAAGCTAGCCTTATCCTAATTCCAAAACCAGATAAAGACACTACAAAGAAAGAAAATTACAGGCCAATATCCCTGATGAACACAGATGGTAAAATCCTCAACAAAATATTAGCAAATTGGATCCTGCAGAATATTAAGATCACACACCATGTTCAAGTGGGATTTATTCTAGAGATGCAAGGCTGGTACAATATTTGCAAATCAATACATGTGATAAATCACATAAGCAAATTAAAAGATAAAAATAATATGATCATGTCAATACATGCAGAAAAAGCATTTGACAAAATCTAGCACCCTTTTTGATAAAAACTCTAAGTAAAGTGGGAATAGATGAATCATACCTCAACATAATAAAGGTCATCTATAATAATAAAAGCGTAATATGCAGATCGACCAAATAGCCGAACAGTGGAACTATCATCTGGATGACCATCTGGAGGACCACAGTATGACACCAATCAGCGCCAGGACAGCCAAGGCGGGTGCAATGTGATTGGTTGGTTCAATCAATCAATTGGGGGCTCCACAATTGCCCCAAAGAGGGTTGCCCAGGCCGCTGACTGGCGGGCTGCAGCGGGTGGGCAGGGCCTCCCTCTGCGGGGTGCTATCAATCGCATGAAGCCCCTGCAGAGAAAGGCCCAGGCCACTGGTGAGGGAGGGACACAAGGCCCAGTTATGCCCGTCACCTGAGCCTGCCCAAGAGCCTGCGAACTACCAGACATGTCCATGGGTGAACCAACTCAAAACTACCCAGTTGCTGGATCTTGAGAGAATCATACTCAGCACAAATGTCTGATGAAAAAGTGCAAAAACCATATGATTTCACTCACATTTGGGATATAAAATAGAAATCAATCAGCCATCAAATAAAACAAATAAACTCATAACCTTGGACAGCATTACTAAATGGTTAGAGCATCAGACCAAAAACCAAAGGGTCATGGGTTTGATTCTGTGTCAATGGCACATACCTGGGTGGGATGTTGCATCCCCAGCCCTAGACAGGGCCCCTGCAAGAGGAGGCAATCAATGTACTCTCTCATGTCCATGTTTTTCTCTTCCTTTCTCTCTCTCTCTCTCTCTCTCTCTCTCTCTCTCTCTCCCTTTTTTTCCCCTACCTCCCACTCTCTTCCCCTCTCCTCTCTTCTACTCTCTCTAAGAAATCAATTTAGGAAAATCCTTGGGTGAGAACAAAAAACTAACTAAGTAACTAACTAACTAACTAACTAACTAACAGACACAGACAACAGTATGGTGGTTACTGGTGGGAAAGGGGGGTGGGGAAAGGTTGAAGAGAGTAAAGGGTCAAATATATGGTGATGGAATAAGACAAGTTTTGGGGCTGTGAGCACAGAATGCAATACAAAGATGATGTACTATACATTTGTATATCTGAAACTCATATAATATTATTAACCAATGTCACCCCAGTAATTTAATCTGTGAGGATGGTAGAACCATCTGCATCTTGTATTCCCACTATTACCTGTAGACAAGCACAATACTGGACAAAGAGTTGTTCTCAATAAATATTTGTTAAATAAGGAAATTGATCAAAATCTCTCTGATTCTACCTTTCTCTTTGATCATTATGTCCAGCCTACATCTGTGGGAAATATTATCCTTTCCTTATTCATCAATGTTTAGTGTCACAGAAACAAACAATTACATTTTTGTTGTTGTTAATCTTCACCTGGGAATATTTTTTTTATTCATATTTTTTAGAGAGAGTGGAAGGGAAGGGTGGAGGGAGGAGAGAAGGAAGGGAGAGAGGGAGAGAGAATGAGAGATGTGAGAGAGACACATTGATTTGTTGCCTCCTGCACAAGCCCTAACTGGAGCCGGGGATCTAATCTGCAACCCAGGCATGTGCCCTTGACCAGGAATCAAACCCACAACCCTTTGGTGCATGGGCTGACACTCAGCGATATGAGTCAGAGCTAAACAATTATGTTTTAAATATTTTTTTCCTTGCTATCTAGAAACATTGGCAATGGGGAAAGCCATTTGAATAACTCATATTGGATCAGACTTGACTGGGGCAAGCTGAACATGCTAGTTGTTGAAAACTGGCTCATCTGATAGGAAGCCATCAAATACAAACTTGAATCACTATTACATACACAGACACTCCTTTTGAAAGAAGAGTTATGTCTTTATACCTCAAGGATAGGGAGTAGAAAACAGCTTCTTATCAACTAAGAGAAATGGTTACAATTCAGCTTTGTCCACAGAGTTGATGTTGGTGATGGGTGTTCAGACGGATAACATGCTGAGCTGTGCTTCCCACACTTCCCAGTGCTCTTCTCCCACCAGATTACCTCAGAGCTAGTTCTGTCTGCTCACCCAACTCTATCCCTGAAAGTTTCTAGTTTATTTATAAATTATATGAATGGTAAGTGAAGTCATTTATTTATACAAATATCCTCTGAGCGGCAATCCCTGAAAGAATTACTTTTTTGTTGGGCTCAGTCTTCAAAATGGATTACAGCCTAAAATCAGCAGAGACACGAAATAGAAAGAATGAGAAATCTATGCTGAACCAAATTGGTATGGCTTAGTGTCAACATATGAACCACGAAGTCTCAGTTAAATTCCTGGTCAGGGCACATACATGGGTTATTGGCTAGATCCTCAGTAGGTGCCTGCAGGCAGAAGCCAATCAGTAATTCTCTTTCACCATTGAGGTTTCTCTTTCTCCCTCTCCCTCCCTCTCTGAAATTATATATATAATAGTGGCTCAGTGCATGAAATTCATGCACAGTAAGGGTGGGGGCGGGGTATACCGCAGCCCGGCCTGTACCCTCTCCAATCTGGGATCCTTTGAGGGATGTCTGACTAAACCGGCAATCAGACATCCCTCTTGCAATCAGGGACGGCTGGCTCCTAACCACTCACCTGCCTGCCTGCCTGATTGCCCCAAACCACTCTGCATGCCAGCCTGTTTGCCCCCAACTGCCCCCAACTGGCCTGCACACCCCAAACTGCCCTCCTGTGCCAACCTGACCACCCCCAACTGCCCCCCGCTGGTCTGATCACCCCAACTGACCCCCACTGATGGCCTGCTCACCCCAATTGCCCCCCACCCCCGCTGGCCTGATCACCCACAATTGCCCTCCCCTCTTGGCCTCTAAGCGCCTCTACCTTGGCCCTGCTACCATGGCTTTGTCCAGAAGGTCTTCTGGAAGGTCTCCCAGTCTAACTAGCATATTACCCTTTTATTAGTATAACTAGAGGCTTGGTGCATGGGTGGGGGCCAACTGGTTGGCCCTGAAGGGTGTCCTGGAGCAGGGTAGGGGTTCTCTTGGTGAGAAGGCAGCCTTGGAAAAGGGCCTGTTGTGGTTTGCAGGCCGGCAACACCCCCATTGGTGTGGGGGTCTCCACTGGGGATGGTGCTAGCCTGGGTGAGAGGCTGAGGGCTGTTTTCAGTCTGGCGACACCCCCCAGCAGGGACCCATGCACCATGGGGGTGTGGCCAGCCTGGGTAAGGAACTGGGGGCCATTTTCAGGCTGGCCACACACTATTCAGGGAGGGGGTGTCTGCTGGGGTGCCTGGCCAGCCTGGGTGAGGGGCTGATGGCTGTTTTCAGGCTGGCCATGCCCCCCAGCAGGGACTCTCACCCCATGGGAATGTGGCCAGCCTGGGTGAGGGCTGAGGGCCATTTGCAGACCCCTCCCTCAGCAGCTGGCCCTGATGACTCAAACCTCCCAAGCCCACAGGCCCCTCCTTCAGCCTCCAGCCAGTGCAGGAGTGCAGCCTCCTGCACTCTGGCCTGCTCCATGGCTGCTGCCCACAGGCCCCTCCTTCAGTGCTGGCCCAGGCAGGTGGGAAGCTTGGCTTCCTTTGTCGCTGGGGCTACCCAAGCCTCCTGCCTGCTCTGGCTGGCTCCGTGGACTCAGCCATCCTTGTCCCACTATTTTCCATACTCCTGATTGGCTGGTGGGCGTGGCTTGTGGGCATCATGGAGTAATGGTTAATTTGCATGTTTCTCATTTATTAGTGTAGATATATATAGAGAGATAGAGATAGATAGATAGAGATAGAGATAGAGTTAGAGATAGAGATAGAGATAGAGATAGAGATAGAGATAGAGATAGAGATATTTTTAAGTCCACACTGAGAAAAAAATTTGCCAGGAGGTTTAAGAAATAGATACTGAGGAAAATTCCTCTCAACACCAAACACCACATTTCCCTGAATCTCCCTACAACATACATACAAACACCCATCTTCCTTTAACTGGAAAATTTGGGTCCTGCTTCTTTCTCTAAATGTGAAATCAATGCTAAGTTCAAAACAATGGTTATAAGGATGATCAAGGAACTTAGTGAGAACTTCAACAGAGCGATAGCAGGCATAAAAAAGGACATACTGGTAGAAACCATAAAGAAGAACCAATCAGCCGGAACCGGTTTGGCTCAGTGGATAGAGTGTCAGCCTGAGGACTGAAAGGTCCCGGGTTCGATTCCAGTCAAGGGCATGTGCCTGGGTTGCGGACACATCCCCAGTGGGAGATGTGCAGGAGGCAGCTGATCGATGTTTCTCTCTCATTGATGTTTCTAACTCTCTATCTCTTTCCCTTCCTTTCTGTAAAAAAGTCAATAAAATATATTTAAAAAAAAAGAAGAAGAACCAGTCAGAAATGAAGAATACAATATCTATGATGAAGAATACACCAGGATGAATCAACAGGAGATTCGGTGAAGCAAATAATCAAATCAGTGATTTAGAAGACATGGTAGTAGAAATCATTCAATTAAAGCAGCAAAAAGAAAAAATAATTCTTAAAAGTTTGAATAATTTTAGGCATTTCTGGAACAATATGAAGCATAAAAACATTTCCATCATAGGGGTACCAGAAGGAGAAAAGAGAGAGCAAGAGATTGATAACCTATTTTTAAAAACAATGACTGAAAACTTTTCTAATCTGGTGAAGAAAAAAGACACACAAGTCCAGGAAGTGCAGAGTCCCTAACAAGATGAACCCAAAATGGCCCACACCAATGTGCATCATCATTTAAATGGCAAAGCCTAGAAACAAGTATTGAATCTTAAAAATGGCAACAGACAGACCTATAAGGGAGCTCCCATAACACTACCAGTTAACTTCTCAATAGAAACTTTCAAGGCCCGAAGAGATTGGTATGAAATATGCAACTTCATGAAAAGTAAGGCCCTACAAGCATGATTACTCTACCTAGAAAGGTTATCATTTAAAATTGAAGGAGAGATAAAAGGCTTCCCAGGCAAGAATAAGCTCAAGTAGTTCATCACCACTAAACTAGTATTACAAGAAAAATTTAAGGAACTTATCTAAGAAGTAACAATTAAAAAAAAGGAACACAAGTGTAAATTTAAAAACAGTCAATAAATAAATACTTATCAATAATCAATTTAAATGTATGAAATTTATAAATGGATGAAAGGCTTCAATCAAAGGGCATAGGGTAGCTGAATAGATGACAAAACAAGACTGATATATATGCTGTATACAAGACACTCCCCACAGAATAAAAGACACACAGAGACCGAAAGTAAAGGGATGAAAAATATATTTCATGAAATGAAAATGAAAAAAGAAAAAAGCTAAAATAGCACACTTATATCAGGCAAAATACATTTTTTGACTCTGTGCACTGCCTTGGATGCCCAGTGACTCCCAGTCTCCTTCAGGTTTTGCTTTTGCTCTTCAATATGCACTTGAACTGTGGCCAAGTAGCATCTGTGCTCTTCTCCTAGGGTGCTGTTTCCCCCTCCCTGCAGCACCTGTACATCACAGAAGAGGTCATTTGTGTAGAAATTACCTTGGTTATCCCTCTCCAAATTCTCAACCACAGCCATCAGCTTCTCCAGCTGTTCCCTCTGCTCTTCCCCTGTGGCCTGGTTGTTGAGGCAACAATACCTCTTCCCACACTCCTGAACCAGGATCTGCAGGCTGTGGTTGTCCGTTTTGGCTACATACTCATCCAAGGACACATCCCCTAAGTCCTCCTTGTGGGTGAAGAGGACCACCACATGTCTCATGGCTCCTACCCAAAGACCTCCTTCACCCAACTCACTGCCACCGTGTCCTGGGCAGTGAAGCACCACTGCTGTGTCATAGGCAGAAGTACATGGGGTCCTGGGGCTGAGAGCAGGTAGCAGTCCCCGATGTGCTTGTATATCTCTTGGTCCTGGGTCTTGAGTCAAAGGTGGAGGGCATGTCAACCTCTAGGATGTTCCTTCCATTCCACATGCCTGTGGCCAACTGGCACGTCCTGGCCATGGCCTGGGCCCCCAGCCTGGACTCCAACATAGGTTGACAGAGTATGCTGTTCCCAGTGGCACTCTTTCCCCAACCAGATTTGCCCACCAGGATGAGCCTCAGTGAGGAAGATGATGCAAACTGCTTATCTTCTACATTTCCTGAATAAGAAAAGCTGTGTGTCTTATTAAGCTAGGGCTGCTTCCAATTTTTCAGTCATGGACACTCATGGTATCTCATTAAAGCTGTAAATCTCCCTCCCAGGAAACTGTCATATCTAAATACATACAAAAGTTTCCAACAACTTTAGGGGGTTCTCAGGTCATAGGACGTCTACATAGGAAGCCCACTTTGGACCCATAGCCAACAGTAAGAACTACTACATTGAGAAGGTTATTCCAAGTTCTTCATCAATTCCAGGGAAGACAGTTTTGCTGAAAGAAAAGTGGTCCCTGTGTTTCTCCAGGGATGGTGCCTGGCCCAGTTTCATGTTAAATAAATGAGATTAGAAGGATTGAAAGGATGAACAGGCACACATGGGAAAATATTACCACCTTTTTCACTGACAAATAACCAGGAACATTTGTGTAGAAGTGCTCAACATATTCACCTAAACCTTGGGAGAAAAGGAAGTGTCAGCTGTGACCTTCCACCAAGAACCAGCTGAGGTCCCTGGGTCTCTGTTCTTTGGGTGGGGAGTTCTCTGCTTGAAGTTGAAACAACAGAATGGTCATAGTTAATGTCAAAGGCAAAGCCTGAGAGATGACTCAGGATGGGTGGCTGAAGAGAATGGAATTTAAGACCATTAGTAGTACATGTAATGGAGAGGTCACCTACTTGGCTGATTGAATTACAGGAAGTTAACAAAAGTGGTGTTGGAGAGAGCGACACTGAGCCAGGAGCTAAAACTTTCAAGGGACCAAGAAGGGTGAGAACCTGGGGAGTTCTAGAGTTCTATGAGCCCAAATGGATTCAAAGTTCATTGCAGTGTTCTAAAATCTATTATTTTATTTCTTCTACTCTGTGTTGGTTCTTCATTTTCTGCAGTGTTCTGGGGTGTTTTGTAACCTGCATGATTAGTAAATCTTTCTGAGAGATATTTCCATTTTCTGCTCAAAGTGGACGAGGAAAGAGAACATTTATTCATAATTCAGTTCAAAACCCTGCAACTTCTGACCTGAAGTTTCATTTCCACATTTCCCACACATCGTGTGGAGGGAGAACATTGTACTGAAGGGGTCGGGTGGAGGTGGGGATGACGGTGGTGGGGAAGGTAAAGAAGAAATAAGCACTGACTTTTTCTTCTTCAGTTTAAAACACTGGGTTTCTGTCACTGTGTTTGAGGTAAGGAAATGGTGCCTCTTATAGGCATTCTTACCTTCAGCCTTAGTTCCACTTCTGCTCTTCGGAAGTCGTTCCATCCTCTTCCAGTATAAAAACAGGAAAAGAATAAAACGTAAGTTTCCACATGGAGCTGGTAAGGCCTGAGGTCACCTCCAGTTCAGACTCCTAAGAATAATTCTCCATCGAGGAACCATTTTCATTGCTAGTTTCCTAACTCAAATTATGCCCTCAAAAGTCTATACATAACTTTAAGGGAACCTGGTGATGCTAACACAATGCACTGTGAACACAATGCTTGGTCCCTTTTTTTCTGTGACAGCTTACAGGAAAGCAGGAAGAATTTTAAAACCAATCGATGGCTTACGTCCCTCCAGCTGGAAAAGGCATGAAGTAAAAAAAGCATTCCTTATGGAATAAGGAGGGGAACATTATCTTATTTTATGTTTTGGAATCCTAATAGGCTTTCTGGAAACAGTACTCCCTCTCATGTCAGTCCTTGAAGGACTCATGTCCCAGATCCAACCGTCTCCTGGGAAGGCGCACTGTTCTTTTCCTCTTGTCCACTGCATACCCATGTGACACAAAGCATGTTGAGCACAAGAAATTCTCATTACTTCAAACAAGCCAATGTCATTTACAACAAGGTAATTTTATTTCCTCTGTTCTAGCAAGTTTGTTGTTAGTCCTCTGAGCAGTTGGTGGAGAGAAGGGGGTGCCATATCCAAAGAGATAGAATCAACACTGAGCACAAACTTAAGAAAAACTCACTTCCTGTCTCAGTGTTTAATCAAATGTTTTTCCTGGCTGGCTCTGAGGTCCTTGTCTACCAGTGATCATCATTTTCTGTCCCAGTAGATTTAAACAGAAATTGGCACAATCACTGGCAAGAATTGGCATAAATGTTTCCTTCAAATGAGGCATAATATTGTTTCACTCATTTTGGTGTTAGAAAAGACAAGATGTTACATAACTAAGATGAGGCTATATTTACTTTCTCAGTTTTAAATATTATGCAGTTTTGAAACAAGTTTTTAAGTGAACTTATGAAAAAAAAACACAATTTGCAATGAACAAACGTAAGTACTTTGGCATTTTTACTGCAGATATTCTCTGATTAAAAAGTTAACACACTACACATGAATTTCATTTATGTTTTTCTCCCTCCCTCTGCCCTTCAGAGGCAACCAATATTCTGAGCTTTTTGTGTATCATCTCATGTGAGTATTTACACTTCTACATACATATGTATCTATCGATAATGTCTAATACTGATTTTGTATCTTAAGCTTTTATATAAAAGACATTATTTGTATAAAATTATATCAAATTTTTTATTAAAAAACTTTTAAGTTGTTCCAAAATATATGCTTCCTGCAAAATAATCCCCACGTACTGCATATCTCTGTGCAACAACTGATGGATGGCTGTCATCTACTAGATATTGTCAATGTGACTCGAGACCCTTATGCCAATTCTCATTGACCCAGGCCATGTGTGAGAAGTCCCCAAATCTTCACTTGCACTTGGTGATATTCCACTGTTAATTTTTTATCACCTTATGGACATACATAATGATGTCTTTGTCCATTTACAAATCCATCCTTGCATCCCTGGGATAAATCCTACTTGGTCATGGTGTATGATCTTTCTGATGTACTGCTGGATCCGATTTGCTAAGATTTTGTTGAGGATTTTGGCATCTATGTTCATGAGGGATATTGGCCTGTAATTCTCTTTCATTGTGTTGTCTTTACCTGGTTTTGGTATTAGGGTGATGCTGGCTTCATAGAATGAGCTTGGAAGTGTTCCTTCCTCTTGAATTTTTTGTAGTGGTCTGAGGAGGGTAGGTTTTAGTTCTTCCTTGAATGTTTGAATTTGAAAATGGTTTTCATAGTTTGTTTGCTATTCAGGTTGCTTCTGTTATATAGAAATGTTTGCACACTTTTCTATTCCTATAGTGGGATTATTTTTGGCCCTCCATTGGTAAACCTAAGGTGGGTTCTGGCAGTTGGAATATGTCAGCTAACTGCTAACTTAATTTTCTTTTCTTCTCGTGCTTGTTTATGCTGCACATTAGACTCCTAGAAGGACACAAACTACTGAAGGTGACTCAAGCCAAAATAAAATCTAAAAGAAGTTAAATTAAAATAAAAAACTTCAACCAAAGAAAAGCCCCGTACCAGATGGCTTCACTAGTGAATTCATTAAACATTTAAAGAATTAATACAAATACATTGCAGACACTTTCAAAAACCAGGAAAGGAGGAAGTACTTCATCATTCACTCCATGAGGTCCGGATCCTTCAAAGGTACTACAAGAAAAAAAACTACAAACCAATACCCTTTATGAATATAGACATAAAATCCTCACCAAAATAGTAGCAAATTGAATGAGGCAACTTACAAATACAAGTACATATGTGAGAAGTATGTACTGTATATAAGTATAGATATCTGGGATTTATAATAGTTTACTTATTGAATTACACCCCAATATCCAATATCTCCAAGGCCTTCAATAATTTGTCAGTCATATGTCAGTTGAGTGTCCCCCACTCCTTGATGACTTGGTGAAATTGTTGGTGCAAATCATTACACAGCATGGAAGACTTCACAGTCCTCCCCTCTGTTTCTAAGAGTTCCCTTTCCTTTTCCTCAGCCTCTCCTCTTTCCTCATTCCTGTGATATTGTGCACTGTTTCTGCTTCAGCCTGTCACTCTGAAGACCCCAAATGCACCATTTTTACTGTTTCTTAAAACACACTAGTATTTATGCAGAGCTATTCATATTCAGCTATTTCATTTTTAGTTTTAGAAACTTTACTGGAAATGCTACAGAGTACAAGATTCAGCACACAGAGTTTCTCTCTCATTCTAATGACTCTCCTCTTTGCTCTTCCCTCTTTTCTGCCCTCTAATTTTTAAGATGCTGTTATTTGTGTATATGAGTTTCTATCCCTTAGTGGATAAAAATCATATGTCTATTTTAGACACTCAAGCTTTGGTTTAGAAAGCAACAAACCAAAACATCTACTCCCCCTGCTCATCAATTTATGTTGAAAGGCAGGATCAGTCAATTTAGCAAACATTTTACAATTTTCCACATTTTCAAAATAGTGGATAAATTATAGACAAGTATCAAGTGTGGACCAAATGATTCAGGTTACTCCCATCCCATTTAAAAGAAGACATGTGTGTGTTTATTTCTGGTATCCATTGGTTTTCTTGAACTTTTAAAAGACTCCTTTCAAATCTCCTACCTGCTGGAAAAGGGCTGTCTCCTTTTGAATTCTCTACAACTGGTTTTCCTATCAATTTGCTGGCTGTTGCTAGTTATTTTAGTTGTTTGGTTGCTTTCTCTTTCTTTTTCTCTCTTGATTTTCTTTACAGTCTCTGATGTTGGATGAGAAAAGTGGTTTTGTGCTGTGCTTCCTGTTTTGCAGCTTTTGGGCTCTTCGTCCTTTGTTTTCTAGGTGACTGGGTTTGAGATTGGCTTATACTTTGCTCTTGTGGTTTGACACTCTGGGTGGCTTCTGGTGTGGCTTGCGACCAGGCACTTATTTGTTGCTCAGAGCTGGAGTTCTAAAAGTCATTCCAATATGGGTTCTTCGCTGGGCACTTTACTAACAACTTCTGGATAAGTGACCGAGTCCATTGGAAATACTTTGTCTGAAAATTTATGCAGGGAAAAGCCACCATAAAGCAGAACCTTGTACCTGTTATTCACACATATCCTGGCACCACCTGTGACAGTTACATTGAGCTCCTTCAATCTGGGCACCAAGAAAAGTATGTAAAATTAGAGGCCATTGTTTTGGAAATAAGTTGGTGATTTTTAACACTTAACACCAACCTTTGTCTTAAATTTAGGATCACATAGCAAAAAGCAACAAGCAAGACGTTACTTTGAGAAGAGTTTGGCTGCAAGTCCAAAATCATCATAAAAGGGTCATTTTAGTCATTGCACTATAGCATTTTCTTCATATGTTGCAAGTAGAAGCGTGTTCCTTATCCACAGCAGGAAACTATTGTATTGTTGACATCTGTACTAGCTATTGTTAACTCACCGGCAACTCTTAGATCCTATATCTTCTAACCTGTCTTGGACTTAGTCACTTTGTGGCTAAAGTTTCCTGATGTTACTCAAGGCTTTCATGCTTGGATGCTCTTTTTAAGCACAAGACATGGTTTAAGCAAGGTAGTTTTATTTTCTTCATCAAGTAAAGGAGATGGAGGATTCACAGACAAATCTTTGTCTCCCCAAAAGGAGTGCTTTTATACACTATCTGGTTAATTAAATATTGATTTCTTTAGTTTTTATTTTTTTATTGATTAAAGTATTACATATGCGTCCTTATCGGCCCATTGCCCCCTACCCACCCACACTCATGCCCTCACTCCCCTGTTGTCTATATCCATTGGTTAGGCTTATATGCAAGCATATAAGTCCATTGTTTGATCTCTCCCCTTACCCCCATTGTCCCTTAACTTCCCTCTGAGATTTGACAGTCTGATCAATGCTTCTTTGTCTCTGGATCCGTTTTTGTTCATCAGTTTATGTTGTACATTATATTCCATAAATGAGTGAGATCATGTGATATTTATCTTTCTCTGACTGGCTTATTTTGCTTAGCATGATGCTCTCCAGTTCCAACCATGCTGTTGCAAATGGTAAGAACTCTTCCTTTTTTACCAAAGTGTAGTATATTCCATTGTGTAGATGTACCACAGTTTTCTTAATCCACTCACCTGTTGATGGGCACTTAGGCTGTTTCCAAATCTTAGCTATGGTGAATTGTGCCGCTATGAACATAGGGGTGCATATATCCTTTCTGACTGGTGTTTCTAGTTTCTTGGGATACATACCTCGACGTGGGATCACTGGGTCAAATAGGAGTTCCATTTTTTGTTATTTGAGGAAACTCCATACTGTTCTTACCTTCATATCAACTTACACCATACACAAAAATATACTCAAATTGGATAAGGACTTAAACATAGGACGAAAAACCATAAAAATACTAGAGGAATCCAGAGGCAGCAAAATCTCAGACACATGACAAAGCAATTTCTTCACTAATACAGATCCTAGGGCAATGGAAACTAAAGAGAAAATAAACAAATGGGACCACATCAAAATAAAAAGCTTTTGCACAGCAAAAGAAACCATCAGCAAAACAACAAGAAAGCCCACTGCATGGGAGAACGTATTTGCCAATGTTATCACAAATAAGGGTTTAATCTCCAACATGTACAGGGAACTCATGCAACTTAACAAAAGGAAGATAAGTAACCCAATCAAAAAATGGGCAACAGACCTAAATAGACACTTTTCAAACGAAGATTCAAGAAGGGCAAGAGACGTATGAAAACATGCTCAAAGTCACTAATCATCCAAGAGATGCAAATCTAAACATTGATTTCTTCTTTGCGGTTGGCTACAATTGTGGGGTTGGGTTGGGTTTCTGTCAAGCTCATCCTGCTTCCCACTATGCCTACAAAATACTGTGCTACATTTAAATACTTGGCAAGATGCATTTAGTAAGAGCTTCCATACCATACAATTCTAGTCCTAACAATGATATCCACCATAACATGGTACAGGTTTACTCTAATAACAGGAAGTTCACCCTTATTGAAAACCCACTTGATGGTAGCCTATGATCCTTTTAATGAGCCCTTGATTTCTGTTTGCTAATCTTTTATGGAGAGTTTTTGCATTTATATTTATCAGGGAGATTGGCCTGTAGTTTTTTGTTTTTTTTTCTCATGTAGTGCCCTTGTCTGGTTTTAATATCAGAGTTATTATGGCCTCATAAAATGACTTTGGAAGTTTTCCTTCCTCTGCTCTTTTTTGAGAGTTTGCAAAGGATGGGTAATAATTGTTTTTCAAATGTTTGCTACAATTCACTTGTGAAACTGTTTGGTGTGGGCTTTTCTTTGTTGGGAGATGTTTCATTCCTGCTTCAATCCCCTTACTCATTACTTGCCTGTTCATATTTTGTGTTTCTTTATGACTCAGTCTTGTTAGGTTTTATGCTTCTAGGAATTTTATCCATTTCCTCTAGTTTATCCATTTCTTGGCACATGACTATTCACAGTAGTCCCTTATGATCCTTGAAGTTTTTTCTATCAGTTGTAATGTCTCCTTTTTCATTTATAATTTTATTTATTTGAGCCTTCTTTATTTGAAAATTTTTATTTAGTAAAATGTTTGTACATTTTGATTATTTTTTTCAAAATACAGCTCCTAGGGGATTTTTTTGTTTGTTTGGTTCTTTGTTCTTAAAT
Organism: Myotis brandtii; assembly: GCF_000412655.1. Lineage (NCBI taxonomy): Eukaryota > Metazoa > Chordata > Mammalia > Chiroptera > Vespertilionidae > Myotis > Myotis brandtii. Next base: position 246,011 of record NW_005358400.1, read on the forward strand.
CTTTTCTATTGTTTTTCTTATATCTGTTTCCTACCTCTGCTGACTTTGGGTTGGTTTGTTCTCTTCTCTTCTTTGTCCTCAATGTAAAGTTAAGTTGTTTATTTGAGATCTTTCTTCTTTCTTAATGTTGTGTCTATCATTACACACTTTCTCTTAGAATTGCTTCTGCTGAATTTCATGTTTTTATATGTGTGTTTCCATTTTTGCTTATTTCAAAATATTTTTATTTCCTTTCTGACTTCTTTCTTATATCCATTGTTTTTTCTGGAGTGTATTGTTCAATTTTCATGTTTTTGTGAGTTTTTCCATTTCTCTCCTGTTAGTGACTTCTCTAGTTGAATAATAGTGTAGTCAGAAAAGATATTTAGTGTTTTTTCAATATTTTTAAATTTACTAAGACTCGTTTATAAATATACTATGTCAAGTCACTGAATAACTGGCTGCTCAGGACTGATTCAAACATTGATCAGGTGTGTAGAAAATAAAAATGGGTGAAACTGGCACCTCAACAAAGTATTGAGCCACCTAAAATCGTGAATAGGTGGATAAACTGAAAATATTTTTATCAATTAAACATGTTTGCAAAAGCCAATTGATTGTTGAAAGCAAAATAATAATATATGGTTGAGTTTATATTTTCTGCAAATATATAATGTATAACAGTAATGCAGAAGGTGGGGAGAGACCTTACAACATATGTGATATGATATAACATTCGCTGAAAGCAGAATATGGTAAGTTAAAGTTGCATATTGCAAACTGTGGAGCAATGAATAAGAAAATCAAATGAGATATAGAATAACACCAGAGTTGAAATAAAACAGAATTTTAAAAATTTACAAAAAAGCAGAGGAGGGCAAATAAAAGATAGATGGGACAAGCTGAAACAAATAGCAAGAGGATGAATTTAAACACAACCTTATCAATAATCATATTAGATGTAAATTATCCTAATGCTCTAATTGGACAGTCAGATTGGATTTGGAAAAAGCAAGACCCAACTGAATGCTGCCTAAAGGAAATCCCACTTTAAATATAGGGACACAGACAGATTAAAAGGAAAGAATTCAAAAAGATATACCATGAAAGGGATACACCATGCACAGATTAGGCACATGAAACCTGCAGGGTCTGTATTAATATCAGACAATGCAGGCTTCAGAATGATACCATATTTACACCATGGGTAAGGAAGGACATTTCATAATGATAAATAGGTTAATTCATCAATAAGACAATAATACTGAATTTTCATGTACCTCATAAATAACTGAGCTCCAAAAAAATAAAAAGAGAGAGAGCTTCAAAATTTAAGAAGTAAATGCTAACAAAAACAAATGGAGAAATAGTCAAATGCACATTTACAGTTGGAGATTTCAACACTCCTCTTTCAATACTGGAATTATTTTCCTTTTTTCCTAAATTGAGCACAGACAAGGGAAGAGAACTGGGTTTTTTAGTTCAGATATCTTCCCACCCAACTCTGACTTGTGGTTTCATTACCACAGTTCCCACATTCTTTTCTGAAGAGTTACCTGAGGGACAGAGGAACTCTAAGACTTAGATTTGCTTCCTGATCTGGGCAGTGTGTGGCTTGGTGTGTGCTATCTACTCTTTCTAGGCTGCTGTTTCTTCCTTTGTCAGAAATAGACAGCAATCTCTCCTGTTTAAAGATCTCCTGAAACCACTGTGAGTGGACCGAGGAGGAGGCTGCTCACAGTGGTGGTGTTGACAATGTTTTGTGAGGATGACTCTTAACTCAGCTGGGAACATGCCTTCCCTGACCAGGCTGCTGCTCTCAGAACCTGTATAAAGAGGCTAAATTACACCAGGCCGATCATGCTCACAGAGCTAGCATGCCATAAATGATGGGGAAGGGCTGTCTGAGGGTGAGCAGAGACTGAAGTTGTCCCTTCTTTTTTTTTTAATTGTTTTATTGCTTTAAGTATTACAAAGAGTATTACATATGTCTCCTTTTTCCCCCGCCCTTAACAATTCCCCGGCCTCCTCTACCACCCAGTGTCTTATGTCCATTGGTTATGCTTATATGCATGCATACAAGTCCTTCAGTTGATCTCTTACCCACCCCCGTCCCGCCCCTCAACCCTCCTCGGCTTTTCCGCTGTAGTTTGACAGTCTGTTCGAGGCAGCTCTGCCTCTGTATCTATTTTTGTTCATAAGTTTATAATGGTCTTTATTATCCATGAGTGAGTGAGATCATGTGGTGTTTTTCCTTGATTGACTGGCTTATTTCACTTATCAATTCTCTTAAACATTGTGAGTTTTTTTATGGCTCAGGGTATGGCCTTTCTTGGTATATGTTCCATGTGCACCTGAAAAAAATATGTCCTCAGCAAATATCAACTTCTACAAAACTCAATAGATCCGTTCATTGGGGGTGTTATGGAATACTTCTAATCCTGGTTCTATGTAGCTGTTCTGTCAATTGTTGAGGGGGTGGTGAAGTTTCTAACTATAATTGGAGATTTACCTGTTTCTCCTTTCAGTTGTCAGTTTCTGCTTCACATATTTCACATCTCTGTTGTTTGGGAAAACACATTTAGGATTGCTCTGTCTTCTTGGAGGAGTCACCTATTTATCATTATATAATGTCCCCCTCTGTTCTGGTAATTTTCTTTGTTCTGAGGTCTAATTTATTTGCTATCAATACAGCCATTCATTCTTCTTTTTACATGAGTAATATTTGCACCACTGATCTTTTCCATCTTTTTTTTAATTTTCAGCCTGTTTCTACTATAATATTCAAAAGGACTTTTCTGTAAGCAGCATATGGTTGGGTCATGAGTTTTAATCTGCTCTGCCAATCTCTTTCTTTTCATTGATGTGTAGACAGCAAAAATACTCTCTTCCCCAGTGGCCTCGATTACAGCCATAGTGGGGTGTGCATGTCCCCTGGAAATCCTGGGTGCCTCTTCCTCGATTTCCACCAGCTCAATCAATGTTCCTTGGGGACTCTCTGAACTCCATTCCTCCCAACCAAACATCAGTAATCAAGTATTTCAGAACACTAGACATTTGCTATTATTTTTTCTCATTTATTTTCATCAGTGACCATCTCCTTCCTCAGCAAAGTGACAATGGTAGGGTTTTCTTGCAAAAGGATATTGACAAGTGGACAAGCCCAAACTCAAGATTTCTATCAATGCCTCTGCTGGGATCTGTGCACAACCCTTGAACCGCAATACCCTTTGGCAGCAGAGAAAATAACAAGTCTCAGCATTGGGCACTGATGGTTCCATTCTTGTTCCCAATAGTTTCCAGGGCTTGTGGGTCTCGCTCCAATATTCATTCAACTGTTGCAGATAATTTTCCATTTTTACATGTTTCTTTAGTGATGTAAGGGCATCAGTGACCTGGAAGTCTCTGTCGGTGAAGGCACCGGGTGAAGGATACTGTGAGGAAGTGATCTGAAATTACCCAGCAGTATTGGAGGTGGGCTTGAGTTTGTGTGTGAAGGTGGAGAGGCTGGGGACAGAGCAAGTGTGGGTGGCCAGATGAGCCAAGGTCTCAGTGGCTCCTAGAGACTCAAGTCTCTGGTTAAAATTTTCTTGGACTTGTAGAAGCCTTTGCATTCAAACTGCTAAGGGGTCTGAATGGAGACCAGGGAGAAAGCGTCCATTCCTGAGACATATGGGCGGTTCAGTGTTTTATCTTCTTATGGGCACTTACTTCATTGTTTACCTGTGGAGGGGGAGGGCGTGTGGTGGTGTCTCTGCACTTGGGTGCATGGTTTTTGAAAAAGGGGTTAGGAATGAGAGAACAGTGTCTTTGTTCAATGGTCATATAAAGCAGATGAATGAACAAATATTGGTTTCTGTTAACACAACGTGAATGTCCAGGGCATTTATTCATGCAATTCAGATTCAATTGAAACAAATGGGTCTGGACTGAGGCTTTGTGTTG
>NW_005358400.1:251788-253395 GCF_000412655.1 Myotis brandtii
GATAAGCTGCCTCTGTCTGGGCCTGGAGAGGGAGAAGATAGGAAGGCTGAGAGGGAAGGTTGCATTTACTCCCTGGGTGCATCTTTATATGTCATGCAATGCAGACTTTTAACCCTGCAAGAACCATATGAAAAAGCAAACAAACAAACAAGCAAAAACAGAGAGATTGTGATCATTGGGAGACTTTTCCCAGGCCTATCCTTCCTCATTTCCTCTTGGCTCTCAATGGTTTATACTCCTTTCGCTTTGTACCTGAGTTTTGTTAATTTCTGAATAAGTAACTTGAGACGCTCCTAAAAGAGTAGACTCAAAACCCATATTGCACCATAACTAGCAAGATCCGACAGTATACCCAGTCCCATGTCCAACTTTCTTTTTCCAGAATGACCCCGCAGACTCTCACTGCACCAGGGAAGGTGATAGACACTGTGCCTGGCCTTTTGGGGCAAGATTTATGTCATTTATTAAGGGCCTTTGGATCCACTACCATAACCCCAAACACCAAATATACATTAGCTTTGGTAATTTTGGTACAAGAGCAAGCACAGGAAGGAAATGGTTTCAAGTTGGCAAAATTGAAGCAGCCACCAATTTAGGGGAAATATTACTGTCTCTTTAAAGGCAAACAGTTCCTACACTGGCTCCACCCAATCTGAGCTTCCTTGCTCAGTGGTTTAAGAGGGTGTGAACACTTTTTCTTCAGTTAAAACAAAAGCACAAGCTGGAAGAGTGTCTTTGGAGAAAATTTGAGAACTCATCAACTGGTTGAAAAGAAGGTGAGTCTGGCTGAGAAGCAAGCTGAAGGATGAGAGTTGTTGGGGAAATAGGTCCATGGAGTGTACATGGTGTGGGTTCTGGGCCCAGGAAGGACGGAAGGACCAGCCAGAAGTACAGCAGAGGCAGAGGGGCATGTTGTCAGGGGGCATGCTGTAGGAGGGGGGCGGAGGGAGTGAGGGAGTCAATTAGCACAATGTTACATGTCTCATATTTAACAGGACACATTTGTGCTGACTGGCGCACCTTCATGCATTTGCTGCTCTGATACACACTGAGGCTGCCTGACAAACCTTCTTTTTCCCTGGATAAGAAATGAGTGTCCCCAAGGCAGGTCTTTAGAGCTTGAAGGCAATTTAGAGACTGACCTCTCTAACTGCCTCCTTTTACTGAAAAAAAAGCAGGATCCCAGAGAGTGTGGTGATTCTAGGGGTTGCCCACATCACTAAGGCCAGAGGAAATCTACACTGCAGTTTGCTGAATCCTTTTCATCATTCAGCAGAGAGAAACTCTAACCTGAGTAAGTGTGACATGTGAGGTGAGGAGGGGGTGTCATGGGTAGAGGTGGGCTATTCTGCAGGGACAATGTATATGAAACCCTCAACTTAATGGCCCTAGTTGCAGGCTTCCTAAAAGTGTTCTGTCCGGAAAGAGTGTGTATTCTCCTCCCTGCCCTCTCTTGATCTAGCTCTGATTCCATGTAATTTTAGAATCCTGGGTCTGAGAAGACACTGAGAGGAGGCCAATGTGTGCAGTGGTTAGGAGGGAAGGTGGTAGTCAGACAGACTTTGAATTTGATGCCCTGTTCTGCCCAATACCTGTTAGCACTGTGA
>NW_005358400.1:253492-254638 GCF_000412655.1 Myotis brandtii
CCAGCCACCCCACATTATTTTGAAGCAAATACCAGTTTCATTTTATCAGTAAATATTTGAAACCATTTAAAAATATGACCATAATCTGACTTCAAAAAGGAAATAGAATTTTTTACAAAGTTCCCAGCTGCCTTCAGATTCCCCTGATTGTCTCATAATTTTAAAAATTGTTTGAAATTGGGTCCAATTAAGATTCATAAATTGCAATTGTTTGGTTTCTCTTATATTTATTTAATATATAGCTTTCTCACCTTCCCTGTTTCTTTCTGGAGAATTTCTCTGTGTAAGAAGGGGAAAGTCTTTTTTTCCAAAAGAACCGGGTAGTTCACATTGTGTTGATAAACATTCCCATGGTGTCATTTCACCTGCTCTTCTAGTTCCAGTGTTTTGTGTGAAGTTATATTTAAGTAGAGGCTTGATGTGATTCTGTTTAACTATTTGGTGGGAATACATCATAGGTTCAGCTATAAACTTCCCTCAGAAGGCACATAATGTTTGGTTGTCTCTCTTTCTTTGACATTAATCAACATTAATGATGGCCTAAATTTCATTAAGGGTCAGAAGTGATGACATCAAATCCTATCATTCTTTCCTTATTTATTAGATGGAAAAGTCCTATAAAAAGAAAGTTCCCTCCAATCATTCTCTCATTTCCATGATAAGACAAGATAAATTTTTAATTCTTTCCCTTTATTTGTCAATGTTCAAAATAAGTAGATGCTTTCCTAGCACACTTCCAAGGGAGCGATTGACTATTTAAGCAGAGGGCCTTGTTATGAACTGATGTATTTTAAGATATCTGGTATATTTTGATTCATTGGAGTAATTACTGATGCTCACATTGCCCCATCCATGTCCAGTTGCATTCTCTTGAGATTGGCTCTTAAGTGCTTTCCATAAGATCCCTGTGATTTTTGAGAGCATCCTGGCTTTCTTGTTGACAAGAGAGTGAAGGCTCAACTGAGGCATTTTCTGCCTATTCCGAGAATCAGTAGTTTATTTATAAAACCCTAACTTTTGTAGGAAATGGCATTTGAAATCCACAATCTAAGGGTGGTCATTGTTCCTGGGCTCATTATTATCTCTATGACTTTTCAATGGACTTCAAATCTACACACACACACACACACACACACACGCACACAC
>NW_005358400.1:255152-259656 GCF_000412655.1 Myotis brandtii
CACACACACACACACACACACACACACACAAGAATAGGATTTTTGAAAACAATTTTATTTTTTCAGGTTATTTTTTTTTTATTAAACTTAAGTTAATAACACTAAAGATGGACAATGAAATTATTGCTTTCTTAAGTGTCTTGGACCAATTCCTTATAGGGTCCTTCTACCTGACAATATACAATTAAATTTGTTTGCCATTTCATTTTGGTTTCAATATTTTGAAATATAATTTTTTGTATAATTATGTAAGCTACCTACATGGTCTCAAGATCAAATCTATGAAATTTTAGTGTAACCAAGAAATCCAGTTTCCAGCTTCTGTCCTTGTTCCCTCCACCCTGCTTCTCCCATCCCCCTGTATGTAAATTTTTGTTGGTTTAGTTTTCAGAGTATCATGCTATTGCCTTTTCATATATATGGAAGACATATGTCTTATATTTTACTAGGTGTACCAGTTAATAATGCAGATTTTGTAATCATAGAAAGCATGATAATTTCAAGAGAAACATCTAACGTGCTTTATTCAAAGTAATTTCCATCGCTAGCTACACATTTCTCCCATCTTTCAGGTAATTTGTGGATACCGCCCCAATAGAACTTTTCTTATTTTGAGGCAAACCATTCAGAGACCCAATTTTCCACTTCTTCATACGTTTTGAAGTGCTGCTCAGAAAGTGCGTGTGCCATCGATCAGATCAAGTGGTAATCTGAAGAAGCAAGGTCCGGTGAATACAGCAGGCGGGTTAATACTTCCCAGGCAAGATCTTTTAACGTGTCTTTAACTGGTTTTGAAGTGTGTGATGGTGCGTCATCATGAAGCACAATTACTTTGCCATGTCTTCTGAAACATTCTGGTCATTTCACGACCAAAGCGTGGTTCAATTGATTATTTGTTGTTGGTAGTGATCAATATTAACAGTTTCACCTGGCTTTAGAAGCTCATAATACAGCACACCTTCCTGATCCCACCAAACTCTGTGCATTGTCTTCTTTCCGAAGTGATTTGGCCTTGCAGTCCATGTTGATGGTTGACCTGGATCAACCCATGATTTTGTGGGTTTGGGATTCTCAAAATAAATCCACTTTTCATCGCCAGTCACAATTCGATGCAAAAAAGTCTTTCTTTTGTGCTGTTGAAACATTTTACTGATGACTTTCGGTTTCCCATTTGTCTTTCGTTCAGTTGATGTGGCATACATTTTCCTTCCTTTAAAATCTTTCCTATTGCTTGTAAATGATCAGAGATTGTTTCCTGAGCAAAGTTTAATCTTTCTGTAAGTTGTTTTTGAGCTTGACACGCATCTCCATCCAATAATGCTTGTAATTGGTGGTCTTCAAACTTTTTCGGTTGACCTGGATGTTCTTTGTCTTTCACATCAAAATCATCACTTTTAAAGCATTTAAACCAGCATTCACAAGTATCTTGAGATGGAGCATGTTCACCCTAAGCTTCCCAAAGTATACGATAACTTTTTCTTCAAAATAATGAATTAAAACTTCCTGCAAATGTTCTTTCTTTGGCACAAAACTCGACATTTTTAAGTGTAGAAATATCTATAATGTTAACACCTTCAGAAAATTTGACATATGAAGTTTTGAAACTTGTTGTCAATACAACAAAATAGCATACATATCAAATCGCATATATATCAACATATGTGTAACTCCATCTATTGAAAAAAATCTGCATTGTTAACCACTACACTTAGTATATATGTAGTTCATATTCCTCCTTATTATAAAAATGGTAGGTCAACTCTACATTATTTTCTTCACTTTTTTCCCACTTAATGATGTGTCCTGGAGACCTCTCCATGCTTGTATAGAGAGACCATTCCTTTTCACAGTTGGACAGTCCTTCACTGTGTGAATATATCTTAGGTAATTAAACCAGTCCTTACTGATGGCCATTTGAAAGGTTTTTGTTCTTTGCTAGCACAAATAATGGCGCAATAAATAGCATTCTGTGTCATTTTTCTGCATTGTTGTCAGTGTACTTAAGGGATAAATATTAAAATGGAGGATTGACAATGAATGAGAAAATGCATATGTACTTTTGCAGGACAGTGATGAATTCCCTTCTGTAGGGTTTAGACTGTTTTTTCATTCTCACCAACCATGCAGGAGAGGACCTGCTTCTCTCATACCTTTACCAACAGATTATGCTGGCAAACCTTCAGACTTTTGCCAAACCTGGGGGTGTGAAATAGTATCTCACCTCCGAAATTGAGGTGTGATTTAATTAATATTTTTAGTAATCTTATTTTTTGTGTTTTGATTTATTTTTCTGTGAGTGTATGTTAATGTCTTCTGATATATTCAAGGTCCATTTAAATTCATTCTTCTCTGAATATTTATTCCCATATCTTGCTCCATTTTCTATCAAGTTTCTGGTATTTGGTTTCTGTACTTTTTAATTTTCTGTGTATAACAGGAACATTTACCTCCTTTGTTGCAAGCTGAAAAATATTACTTTCCCTAATTTGACATTTATGATTTAATTTTTCTAAGGGTCTTTTGTCCCACATTATCTGTGATACTTTTATGTAATCACTCTTATTAATCCTTTTCCTTACTCTATTTCAAATCTTAGAAATAATTTTCTTACCGGCAGGTTACAAATAATTTATCCATATTTTTTCTTTTCCTTATATGCATTTTTTTTTACACTTAAACTTCTAATCTTTTTGCAATTTGAATGGCATGAGGCAATGGATGCAATTTTATCTTTTTTCTGTAGGGTTATACAGTTACCCCAAAGTTGCTTTATTACAACATCTTTGGCCCCTTTGATTTGGTATATTGAATCTAACTGTAACATAGTGTAATTGAATTGAATATAAATGAATAAGGTATGATTAATTTGTTCTCTTTATGAATTTTCTTTTTTTGTGGTTCACTGTTCTCTCTATTCGTACAACAACATCACACTTCTGTAATCATAGAAACTGTAATGCTCAACTCCTGGTAGAGCTATTCCTTCCTCCTTCTCTTTTTGATGGTGCTGAGTAACTTTCTTTTTTCTTCATCCAAATTAACCTTATAATCCATCATTTAACTTTATAATCCACTATTTTTCACCTGCATGAAAAAAACAGGTGATGAGAAAAATTTTAGCTTTACAGTTATATAAAACTAGAGGCCCAGTGCATGAAATTTGTGCATGGGTAGGGTCCCTAGTGGCTGCTGGCTTCCAGCAGGGGCCTCCCTTCTCCTGGCTGCCTGCCTCTGCTACTGGCTGGGGTGAGGCCGACTCGGGGGAGGGGACTTGGGTTCTTGAACAGCCGGCCCCACCCCTGGTCGAACTCCCAGTAGAGGGGACAATTTGCATATTAGCCTTTTATTATATAGGATAATGTTAGAGAACAATCTACTTTTTCTTCATCCAAAAACTTTATAAACCATTATTTTAACTTTGTAATCCACTATTTCTCAGCTACACAGAAAAAGTGATGATAAAAAAATTTAAATTTACTGGAGGCCAGTAAATTTACAAAATACTTGAACAGGACGGGGAGAGGGGGTTCCTCAACCCAGCCTGCCTCCTCTCACAGTCCAGGAGCCCTCAGGGTATGTCCTTCTCTGTAGAGGCAACTGGGCTGATTAAGGGAAGGTGCTTCCCTCTCATCCCGCTGCTCCTGCCACTGCTGGCTGCTGCAGCTGCCAGCCTTCAGCCCGTGCTTCTTAGTGCTGACCCCGCCCCATGCCCAATGGTGGGTAGGAGGCAATCTGGGGCCAGGCTGGCTAGGGGAGGGGCTGTGAGAGGTTGAGGCACAGCAGGTCACACCCCATCCATCCTTTGTGGATGCGTGGTGCCTGGACTGGGCCCATGCTGCTGCCTCCATGCCTGCCTCTGTGGAAGGGGCAGCACTGGGACTGGGTCACGCTGTGGCCTTTCCCGCACCACCTTTGTGGAAGGGGGCGCAGCACCACCTTCTTGACACCTCTGCATAAGGGACCGCAGCACTGGACTGGTGGTGCCGGCCCAGCCTGCCCCCCTCACACAAGCGCCAGCCTGGCCTAACCCACCCCTTCCATGTGAGTGCTGGACCAGCCTGTCCCTCCCTTGTGGCACAAGACCTGCCCACCTCTTTTGTGTGGCACTGGCCCTAGGCCCTCACAGCCTCTGTGGCTTTGTCCTGATGGACGTCTGCCCTAATTAGCACATTACCCTTTTATTAATATAGATAAGATCATGTTAGATAATTAGAAAGTTATCTATTAATTCCAATGTATAAAATGCTTTAAACATGGATCAGTGTTGATTTTGATCAAATGACTTGGGTGCACTATGTAATTTTCTACTTCATCTATCTACACAAATAAAAGAGAAAGATGCAAATTGACCATCACTTTGCAACACCCACCAGCCATTCAGGAGTGAGTATGCAAATTAACCCCCCAAAGACTGTGGGTTAATTTGCATAAACAGGTGCTGAGTGTCTCAGAGCAGCAGCGAGGGGCAATCAGTCCTCTAGAGGGCCCCCACAGAGAGCAAACA
>NW_005358400.1:260762-270166 GCF_000412655.1 Myotis brandtii
GAGGAGCTCTGCTCAGCCACAAGCCAGGCTGATGGCTGCCAGTACAGCAGTGGTGGTGGGAGCCTCTCCTGCCTCCTCAGCAGCACTAAGGATGTCAGACTGCAGCTTAGGTCTGCTCTCCATTGGCAAATGGACATCCCCCAAGGGCTGCCGGGCTGCCAGAGGGATGTCTGATTGCCATCTTAGGCCCAATCCCCCGGGCAGCAGGCCTAAGCCAGCATGTGGTCATCCCCTGAGGAGTCCCAGACTGCGAGAGGGCACAGGCCAGGCTGAGGGACCCCCCCACCCCCGAGTGCACAAATTTTTGTGCACCAGGCCTCTATTCTTACCTAATAATAGACAAACATGGTAATTGACCATACCTTCACTATGCCTCACATTGGCTAATCAGCGAGATATGCAAATTAACTGCCAACCAAGATGTCGGCCGGCAGCCACGCAGCTGAAGCAAGCTGGAGGCTTACTAGCTCCAGTGATGAAGGAAGCCAAGGTTCCCCACCTGCCATGGCCTGCTCTAAGCTACACTGAAGGCTACAAAGTTTCAATTATAGAAGCTAAACAAACCCCAGATACCTGCTTTCAGCCGGCCATGGCCACAGAGCTGGAGTGTCGGCAACAAAGTTTCAATTATAGAATGGTAAATAAATCCCAGAATTAAAAAAAAATAATAAAAAGGAGGGCTTCAGTCGCTGGCAAGCCTGAAAACGGCCATCAGCCCCTCACCCATGCTGGCCAGGCACCCCAGTGGGGACCCAACCCTAAAGGGGGTGTGGCCAGCCTGAAAACAGCCATCAGCCCCTCACCCAGGCTGGCCAGGCACCAATGTGGGACCCCCACCCTGGTCCGGGACTCCATTCAGGGCAAACCAGTCGGCCCCGACCCGTGCACCAGGCTTCTATCCTATATAGTAAAAGGGTAATATGCAAACTGACCCTAACAGCAGAAAGACTGGGAATGACAGGTCACTATGACACACACTGACCACCAGGGGGCAGACGCTCAATGCAGGAGCTGCCCTCTGGTGGTCAGTGTGCTCCCACATGGGGGAGCTCTGCTAAGACACAAGCCAGGCTGATGGCTGCCAGTACAGCAGTGGTGGTGGGAGCCTCTCCTGCCTCCTCAGCAGCGCTAAGGATGTCCGACTGCAGCTTAGGTCTGCTCCCTACTGGCAAGTGGACATCCCCCGAGGGCTGCTGGGCTGCCAGAGTGATGTCTGATTGCCATCTTAGGCCCAATCCCCTGGGGAGCAGGCCTAAGCCAGCAGGTCATCATCCCCCAAGGGGTCCAGACTGTGAGAGGGCACAGGCCGGGCTGAGAGACTCCCCTCTCCCTCCCGAGTGCACAAATTTTTGTTCATCGGGCCTCTAGTATATATATAAAAGGTTAATATGCAAATTGTACAGTCTGGAGTTCTACTGGGAGAGCAGGAGTTCCATTGCTTCCTATCATGTGTGCTGACCACCAAGGAGAGGCACAGAACATGGCCGGCAACCATCAACAGCTGCAGGGCAATGAGGGAGTGAGGGAAGGAAGTGGAGAGGCAAGGAGGCTAGGCCTACAGACCCTACCCTGCATGAATTTTATGCACCAGGCCTCTAGTCTACTAATAAGATTTGTTGAAACAACTAATTTTGGTATGGATATTTCCAAATGAGTCATGTCTGTAACTTTATTTATTGGTCAAATCTCTGTTAGCCTGTAGCATCAATATCACACTTGATTCATAGAAAGAATGGAAAGGTTTCCCTCTTTTGTATTATCAGGAATAGCTCACATAACATTGAGATGATCATTTTTGTAGATATATAAGTGAGTTCTCCTGCAGAAGCACCTGCACCCTGTACTCCTTTGTGGAAAAACTAGGCTTTATTATTTCTTCCATATGAATAGTAGACAATTACAAACTGCAAGGACAAGAATGAAGAAAAGACATTTGGGTCCCCACTTACCTAAGTACCCTTTCCCTTATCATTCCCTTCCTTAAGGTCTTGTTGGTACCCGCACCTCAGAGCCTCTTGAAAGAACATGACTGGCCTTCCAGACAACACTCTGAGGATTGTTCTGGTGGGGAAAACTGGATGTGGGAAAAGTGCAACAGCAAACACCATCCTTGGGAGAAGAGAATTTAATTCTAAAATTGCTCCCCACGCTGTTACCAAGAAATGTCAGAAAGGAGAGAGACATTGGAAGGGGAGGAAACTTCTTGTTGTGGACACCCCAGGTCTCTTTGACGCCAAGGAGAAACTACAGACCACCTGTGATGAAATCCACAGGTGTGTCCTCCTCTCCTGCCCTGGTCCTCAAGCCATCATCCTGGTACTACAGCTGGGCCCCAACACGGAGGAGGAGCAGAGAACAGTTGCATTGATCAAGGCCATCTTTGGGGTGGCGGCCATGAAGCACATGATCATGTTGTTCACTCACAAAGATGATTTGGGTGATCAGACACTGAGTGACTTTTTAGATGAATCAGATGTGAACCTACAAAACATCATCAAGGAGTGTGGGTCCCGCTGCTGTGCCTTCAATAACAACCAGAATGCAGATGAGGCTGAGAAGGAAGCTCAACTGCAGGAGCTGGTGGAGCTGATAGAGGAAATGGTGTGGAAGAACGGAGGGGCTCACTTTTCTGATGACATATACAAGGACACAGATGAAAAGCTGCAACATCAGTCAGGAGCCTTGGAGAAAATCTATGCTGAGAAATTGTATAAGGAAATTAAACTAACAGAAGAGCAATGTGATCAGAGAAAAATATCACAGGAAGAAAAAGAGGAGAAAATAAAAGTCCTAACAATGAAGTATGAAGAACGAATTAAAGATATAAGAGGACAAGCTGAAAGGAATATATTTGCAGATATTGCACAAAGGATTAGGAATATGTTTTAAAATCAATGGCAAAGCTTTTTCAAATAGTGTAAATTTTCTTTTTTCTTTTTAATTTGCCATGATTTGTTAATGTGGTAGATTGTATTTTCAAAAAATGGTTACAACAGTATCTTCTATCCCGCCTATTCTTCTTATAATCTGAGCTTGCTTTTCCTTTTGTTGAGTTATATGGGTCTGTGCCACAGCCTTGCAATTCCATGGACTTTGTGACTGCTTTGGCAAATAGTGGATGGCTGTGACTTCTAAAGTTAGATAGGGAGGATGCCTCCTTGCTCTCTGGAGTATGTGCCCTTGGCCCTTGCCCACCATGTGGTGAGGAAGCCCAAGTTGTCCATCGAGTCCACATGAAGAGGACATGAAATCACTGGCTCACTCCCCTGGCTGCTCTTTCATCTACAGCAGAAACAACTTGCCAGCCATGCAACTGAGGCAACATGGAAGCAGATTCTCCAGCTGACAACTGAGCCATCTCTGAGGAAGCTGCAAAGAGCAAAGATGGGCCACCTCCACTGCACAGGTTTCAAGAGAAAAATAAATGATTGTTGTTGCTTTAAACCAATAGGCTTAGGGGTGGTTTGCTTTGCCGTGACAGCTAACCAGAAGCATCCTCCCATCATTTCCCACCAACCCCCACAATGCCAACAAACTGAAGAAGTTAGAAAATGGCATAATCATAAAATAATATATTATGCAGATTTGACAGGCTCAATTTAGGCCAATTCAAATGAGAAATCCTTCCTATATCAGTGTTAGCACCACTGGTGATGCACATTATTTTAGTCCATGTCTCTGAGCCCCTTGTTAGTGAAACAGCAGGATTCTCCAGCAAGATGGTTCTATTGTCCAGCAGGATAATAAGCAGCTAGAAAATTTCCTGGGCAAGTGGGATGGGGAAACTGAGACAAGAAAAATACACAAGGCCAATCTGTTTGGGTGTTTTGCAGCCAGCTTGTGAATCACTAAACTTTATCTTTACCAACCAAGGACACTTGAGAGCAAATGGTTTATATTCTCCTCTCTAACCAGAGGATACATAGCTTACGTCACCCTCATCTGGGAAGTAGAGCACAAAGACCCAGTTAAAACTATTTGTGCCAGCTAAACCCAAAGATAGAAGAAGTCAGGGAACAAATAACAAAAACCCATTAAAGTCAGACAGACCTAAGATAAAACAAAAACTGATCAAAGAATAATTCCAAACTCCGCCATACACTCATTTTGATGCATCAGCATATTAAAAAATGCACCTGGAAAGATGGGGGGGGGGGAACGGTATAGAAAGCCCTCAGGACAAAAACTCACTGCTTTAGAGCAGGTGCATGCCCCTTCCAAGGCATGAACTTTTTATTTCTTCCTAAACTCTAAGGGTCCCCATGAGAGACTTGCAGCCAGCAGAACACTGGACAGTGGCAGCTGGACCCAGACTCAGTCCTTGATCCTGTCTCCAAGGACCCCTTGTCCCTGACTTCCTAGGGTGCTAAAGCAGCCCCGCCTTGGCTCAGTTCTTTCCTATAACATTTCCAGAGCCAAACCAGCCCTGCCTAGGCGCTCTGCTGTAGCTTCTTCTACCCTAATCCCTTCCTTTATTCCACTGTCCCCAGCTTTAATAAACATACTCTCAAAATCACCTGGACTTGTGTTTTGAAATCTTTCCTGCACCAATTCAAGGACCTACACACTATAGGGTAGAAAAGAGGACATCTGTAATACTCTCAACAATAAAGATCAATTTTTAAAAAAGAGAGGAAAAAAACCCAAACACTACAGGACAGCCTGAGGAGATCCACTTTTGCCCAGTCCCTGTCCAGTAACACATGGACAACTTGAAGTTATTGAATTTTCTTATTGTTTTTCTCTCTTTTCTTTTTAAGGTACCTAATTTAAAATGTCTATTAAAGCGTTAACTTAAAAGTCTCTTCTCTGCCAAATATTTTTCTTTGCCTCTGCAGATCCATCGTTTGACCTTCTTCACCATAGCTCTTTGCCCCAGGAGGCTGATCCATGTGGATCACATTGTTACCCAACCCAAAGGTTCTCCACTTGGGGTGTTGTATTCAAGAAGGAGACATGGTGGTCCAAAGGCAGTTTTATTTACTTGTAGCAAATTAAGGAAACATGAGATTCATATAAAAAGGTCTGTCTCCTCAAAGGGAGGCTTAGCCATTTCTGACACTATTTGGTCAATTACATGTTGGTTCATTCTTTGCAATTGGCTACAGTAATACTGCTGAGTTCTTGTCAAGATCATCCTGTTTATAGCTGGACTGGTATATTTGAACATTTAGCAAGAGCAGCATTGAGTAAGAATAGCCCATATCTTAAAGACTCTCTAACAACATAAGCGGGAACTCTGGCTCTCTGAGTTCAGCGGCTTCTGCCAATGGGAAGTGCAAGCAGGAGATCTCTTCTGTGTAGAAAAGCAAAGTTGGGGTATTTGTCCTTCTGCCTCTCTCCCAGCAAGACCATCTCTGACCAGCTGCAACCCTAAGCCAAAAGTCGTACCTTCTCTAATCAACTCTTTTTCTGGGTTCCTGTTCTCTTCGCCCCCTTACAGCTAGGGTGCAATTTCTTCACTGTTTCCAGCAGTCTCCCCTGTCACTTGCATACCCTGTGTGCACAGTTTATAGAAAACCCTTGCACTTGACTCTCCCCCAAGTACCTAATTAGAGTGGGCCATCTCTGCTGCTAGAATCCTGATTGATAATTCTTAAAAAAAACAGGAGACTTGCAAAGTCAGTGGTTTGGGTCATGGTGTTCTGAGTAGAAAATGTTATCCGTGATTTTGGGAATTGGTGTCTTCATTTGTGTTTTCACTTGTGATTGTATTGTTGCTATGGCATATGAGAGAGCAGCCACCAAAAGAGCCATTTCCATGTTCTTGAAGCCCCTTGCTGACCTCTCAGGGCACATTGCATAAGAAGGGGGTGGCATATGAAATTCTGAAAGCCGGTCAGCATGGATGAGTGTTGGTGATAGATGGACAAGAGTCTCAAGTCTGGGCAGTTCTTACTAAATGCTAAAATGTGGCACAATATTTTGCAGAGGAGCTCTAGTGGATGAACTTGACCTGAATGACTACTGATGAGTTTAGCCAGCTACAAAGAAAAAAATCAACATATAATTAATCAAACCATGTATATAGGCAATGGCTAAGCCGCTCTTATTAGAAGCAGAGCTTTGAAAAATATTCCCGTCTCCTTTTCTTGTTACAACTGAAAATAGAACTTTTTCTCCCACCAAGACTGTGTTCCTTTGAACCCATTGTGTCCTGTTACACTGGGGAAGGTCATGGAGAAGATGTGACCTCCAGTTGACCTGAAGGCTGGACCAAGGCAATTGGAGACTCACCCCAAGCCAGTCTTTGAAATGGGTCTTTAGCTTGCCTTTTCCCTTCCAGGAGCTGCCTCAAGGACACAGCCTTGACATAGTAATGGGTTGTTGAGACCATCAGGATGGTGTACCTGACTCAGCCCAGCTACATAATTTTTTTTTTAAATCTGGCAGGCAAGTGCAGAGAAGATTTGTCTTTGGGCCACCCAAGACAAGCCTTGTAAGTAAATTTCCTGGCTTATTAAACTGCCACCTACCCATCTGCCATGGCCTGCTTCTCTCCCTGCCCTCTGTATCCGGGCCAGTTTCAGATTATTCCCAGGAGGTTTGGAACCAACATGTGCTTTTTAAACAGCAGTCTCATCTATGTTTTTAAGCAAATATAAAAATGGAGTATCTAAGGCAATTGTCCTCAAGTAGTTTCTTCCTGTTAAAAAGCATCTTGATTTTCTAAAATTCTTCCTAAATTGGGATTGAGAATCAATGAATTGCCACGTTGCAGAAAATCGTCATCCTCTCCTCCTCCACAGAGATCTGAAATCTCAGCTCTGAGTCTGGGTCTCAGCCACTCACATACATATGCGCATCGAGGAACGATGGCAGAGCATATCTGCGCTGAGCACACAAGTACTTGCTGGATGGGGTATAGAGGGCAAGGTTAGGAGGGATTGTGCAGGGATTACTACAGGGCATGAGGAAACCTATCGACCCATAATCTTGGTTGTGGTGATAATTTCACTGGTGGATACATATGTAAAAATTCAGTAAGTTCTCTGCTCTAATTATATGTAGCATATTATATGTCAAAATGCTTATTCATATTTTTTTCTATTTAAAATTGGGTTGTCTTTTTATTAATGGATTGTTAGAGTTCTTTATACATTCTGTTCTTTGCCAGATTTTTATCAGGCATTTTTAAAGTTTTTCATCAGATGTGTGATTTGCAAAATTTTCTCCCAGTTCATAGCTTGCACTTAATTTGATCATTTACTTATTGATTCAGATATATTTTGCTGATTAATTTTCATTCTTTTTTCCAATATGCACCCTTTTTTTTTCCAAGATAGGAATTTTTTTAATTAAATTTATTGGGGTGGCAACCTATCTAATAATAGAGAAACATGGTAATTAACCCTAACTTTGCTACCCTTCCCATTGGCTAATCATTGCGATATGCAAATTAATTACCGACTAAGATGGCGGCTAATTTGCATACTGCAGTCAGGACAGGACAGCGCCATCCCACCTGCCCCTCTGGCATCTGGGCCTGGTATTTGCGACCCGGTCTTCAGGCGGCCAGTATGAAAACAGACCCAGGGCTGGCAGCAGGACTCCAGCAATTGGCCACCGGCTATGCCCACAAACGGCCTTCCAGCAAGGATCCCCGGCTGACCAGTGCTAACGCACTGATCCGCCACCAGCCACACCCACAAACGTCCATCCCAAGGGGATCCGAGTTTGGTGGGTGCTAATGCACTGATCTGCCACTGGCCACGCCCACAAACGGCCCTGCAGGGGATCCCCGCCTGACACGTGCTAATGCACCAATCTGCCAAAACCCACACCCTGGTGGCCTTTGCCCTGTGCAAACTATGCAGCCAGGAGAGGGGAGGGGGGCTGCTGGGAGCAGGGTGGGAACTTCCCGGAGTTTTCGTCAGGCAGCCCATAGCAGAGTGCAAACTATCCCCACCAGTAGCTGCTTGCTCATTCACGTACTTGCTCATTCATTCACTCATTCACTCACTCAGCAAACCCTCTCAGGTCCCTGGCACCAGGGCAGGCACTGAAGTTGAAGCAGGATAAGATAGACCTATGTCCTCAAGATGTTAGAAATTCAGTAGCAGCCAGAAGAGGGGCTCAGGGCTGCTGGGAGCAGGACAGAAACTTTCCCCGGGTGGGCTTCAGGCAGCCTGGAGTGGGGTGGGAACTTCTGCCGTGTTGCCATGGCAACGCCACAGAAGTTCCAGCCCTGTAGCTGTTTGCTCATTCACTTGCTCATTCATTCACTCATTCACTCACTCATTCACTAACTCACTCACTCACTAACTCACTCACTCACTCACTTAGCAAACCCTCTCAGGTCCCAGGCACCAGGGCAGGCACTGAAGTTTAAGCAGGAAAAGACAGAGCTATGTCTTCAAGATGTTAGTAATTCAGTATGCAGCCAGGCGAAGGGCCCCAGGCTGCTGGGAGCAGGGCAGGAACTTTCCCGGGGTGGGCTTCAGGCAGCCGGGAGTGGGGCCGGAACTTCTGCTGCGTTTTCATGGCAATGCAGCAGAAGTTCCCGCCTGGTAGCTGTTTGCTCATTCACTTACTCACTCATTCACTCTCTCACTCACTCACTCACTCACTCACTCACTCACTCACTCACTCACTCACTCACTCACTCACTCACTCACTCACTCACTCACTCACTCACTCACTCAGCAAACCCTCTCAGGTCCCTGGCACCAAGCCAGGCACTGAAGTTGAAGCAGGATAAGATGGAGCTATGTCGTCCTCAAGATAGTAATTCAGTAGGGCCAAGCAGGCACATGAACGAGACAGTTGTATGCACAGATGCAGTGTACTGGGTTCTGTGAAGGCTGTAACTAACACCGACTTTGTTCTCTTGATGAAATGAAGCCTTGGGAGCCAGGCCGCCCCAAGCCCGTAGGCCTGTGCCTAGGCCAGGAGTGGCTGGGGTCCCGGAACATGACAGAGGGTGCAGGTTGGGCTGAGGGGTCTGCCCCCACTCCTCACCCTCACCCCTGAGTGCACAAATTTTTTTGCACCAGGCTACTAGACCTATCTAATAAAAGAGAAACATGGTAATTAGCCGTAACTTTGCTACCCTTCCCATTGGCTAATCGGGGCGATATGCAAATTAACTGCCAGCCAAGATGGCGGCCGGCAGCCAGGCAGCTTGAACTGAACATGAGGCTTGCTTTCTTCAATGACAGAGGACTCCGACGTTCCCCGCCTGCCTCTGCCGGCCTCTGAGCTTGCAGTTTGAAACATTGTAACAAATATAGAAGCTAAACAAAACCCCAGAAACCTGCTTTCAGCCAGCCAGGATCTCAGAGCTGGAGTTGATACAGTGTTTCGATTATAGAATCCAAACAAACCAGATACCTGCTTTCAGCAGCAGAGGCCTAAGAGCTGGAGCCAAGCCTCAAAGCTAAAGCTGGCCCAGAATAAAAAAG
>NW_005358400.1:271476-284202 GCF_000412655.1 Myotis brandtii
CTTTCACAGGGGTCGCCTAAGACCATCGGAAAACACATATATAATTACATATTGTTTTTGTGATTAATCACTATGCTTTAATTATGTTCAATTTGTAACAATGAAAATACATCCTGCATATCAGATATTTACATTATGATTCATAACAGTAGCAAAATTACAGTTATGAAGTAGCAATGAAAATAATTTTATGGTTGGGGGGGTCATCACAACATGAGGAACTGTATTAAAGGGTCGTGGCATTAGGAAGGTTGAGAACCACTGTTCTAGAATGACCTTTCGGAACGACCAGTGGGTTGGGGAAAGGACTGTGGGGCCATTGGGCCGCAAGGCAACCGGGGCTGCGAGGGCCAAGGCAGTGGGGCTGTGAAGGCCTACCCTTGCTTTAATTTCATGCATCTGGCCTCACGTTGATTAACAAAAAAGACATAGGTTTTAAGTGTACAGTTCTATAATACATCTATATATTGTATTGTATGTTCACCACCCCACAGTCAAGTCCCTTTACATCACCACATATTTGAAACTCTTACCCTTTTCTATCTGTCCCCTAACCCCCCTTTTCCTCTGGTAACCACTATACTATTGTGTATGTCTATGGGTTTCCATTTTTTTGCGAAAGGGGACATATGGGTGTGAGGACATCTGTCAGGACTTGAGCCAAATAAAGCAGAGATGGAGTTGAATCATATATGAGGGTTTATTCCAACAATGCTGGTTGTATGGGCAGAGAAGTTGGTCACGTAGAAAATTCTGCTCTGACAACCCCCTCCCCACCACACCTTGCCAGTTGGCTGATTATATACAGAAGAGGGAGAAGATAGCTACTTGCAGCTGCGAGGTGCAAGTGTAGGATGGGAAGGGGTGGATAGAGTCTGCAGTCCAGCCTTCAGGAGCTCAAAGTCCAATAACAAGGTGGCTAATCTATGATGTTACAAACATCTCAGCCCATTCCTGGGACCGGAGAATGGTCAGTGTTCCTGAGGCAAACTCCCGGAGAGGGGTCAGTAAGGTGAGTAATTATTAGACAACTGTGGCTCTATTCTTATTGCATGGCCTTCCCCACTATCATTTGTTTGTCTGATTTGTTCATTTGTTGCTTTCTGTTTATATCCCACATAAAAGTGTAATAATATGGTTCTTGTCTTTTCCATTCAACTTATTTCACTTGATGCTCTCAGGATCCATTCATGTTGTCTCAGATGGCAATATTCCACCCTTATTATTGCTGAATATATTCCATTGGATATATGTACTACATCTTTTTTATCCAGTCATCTATCAAAGGGCACTTAGGTTGTTTCCATGTCTTGGCCACCATTAATAAAGCTGCAATAAACACAGAGGTACATATGTCTTCACAAATAAATTTTTCCAGATTTGTTGGGTAGATACCAGAAGAGGAATTGCTGAGTCATATGATAATTTCATTGCTTATTTTTGGAGGAACCTCCATACTGTTTTCCATATGGCTCTATCAGTTTACATTACCACCAGCAGTGTATGAGGGTTTATTTTTCTCCACAAGCTCCAACAATTGTTACTACTTGTCTTTTTTATGATATCCATTCTAACAGGTGTGATGTGGTATCTCATTGTGGTTTTGATTTGCATTTCCTAGTGAAGTTGAGCATCTTTTCATGATTTGCCTGTCTTTTGGAAGAAGTATCTTATCAGGTCATATGCCTGTTTTTAAATTGGATCATTTTTTATTGCTATTTCTGTAAAGCTTTATGTATATTTACTTTTTTTCAATTATACTTTAAAAAATATCTTTATTGTTGAAAGTATGACAGATGGATCATTTTTTACCTCCATTGGAGCCTACAGTAGTTTCTGCCCCCTCTCCAGGCCTTCTCTGCACTATTGTTTGTGTCCAAGGGTTATGAATACATGCATTAAGTTATTTGGTTAATCTTCCACCCTGCCCCCTCTGAAATGTGCCAGTCTGTTACATACTTCTATGTCTCTGGATCTATTTTATTTGCCAGTTCATTTTTGTTCATTAGATTCCACATATAAGTGAGATAATGCGATACTTGTCTTTCTCTGACTGGATTGTTTCACTTAGCGTAATACTCTCCGGGTCACTATTGCTGCCTCAAATGGTAAGAGATCCTTCTTTTTCACAGCTTCATAGTATTCTATGGTGTAAATGTACCACATCTTTTTAATCCAATCATCTACTGATGGGCATTTGGGCTATTTCTAGATCTTAGCTATTGTAAATAATGCTGCTATGAACATACAAGTGCATACATTCTTTCTGATTGGTGTTTCTGGTTTCTTAGGTTATATTCCTGGATGTAGGAACACTGGGTCAAATGGCAGTTCCATTTTTAATTTTTTGAGGAAATTCCATAATGTTTTCCGTAGTGGCCCCGCCAGTCTGCATTCCCACCAGCAGTGTACTAGGATTCCCTTTTCTCCACATCCTCACCAGCATTTGTCATTTGTGGATGGCAGTCATTCTGACAGGTGTGAGAGGATAACTCATGTCATTTTAATTTGCATCTCTCTGATGATTAGAGACTTTAAGCATTTTTTCATGTGTCTCTTAGCCATCTTTACATCCACTTTGGAGAGTCCTTTGTACACTTTGCCCATTTTCAAATTGAATTGTTGACCTTCCTATTGTTAAGTTGTATGAGTTTCTTATATGTTTTGGATATTAACCCCTTATCAGATGTATCATTGGCAAATATGTTCCCTCATACAGTGGGCTTCCTTTACTTTTTGTTGATGGTCCTTTTGCTGTGGGAAGCTTTTAACTTTAATGTAACCCCATTTATTTATTTTCTCTTCTGTTTCCCTTGACCTAGGAAATATACTGGCAAAGATATTGCTGGGAGACATGCCTGAGATTTTGCTGTCTATGGTTTCTTCTAGGATTTTTATGGTTTCACTACTTACATTTAAGTCTTTTATCCATTTTGAGTTTATTCTTATGTAAATAGTATTAGTCGGTGGTCTGGCTTCATTTTTTTCATGTACCTTTCCAATTTTCCCATCACCACTTATTGAAGAGATTGTATTTTCTTACGTACATTGTCAAATATTAATTGATCAAAATGGCTAGGGTGGATTTCTGGGTTCTCTGCTCTGTTCCATCGATATGTATGACTGTTCTTGTGTCAGAACCTGGCTGTTTTGATTACAGTGGCTTTGTAGTATAACTTGATATCCAGTATTGTGTTCTCACCTATTTTTTCTTCTTTCCCAAGATTGCTGCAGATATTTGGGTCATTTTTGGTTCCATATAAATTTTTGGAGTATTTACTTTAGATCTGTGAAATATGCCATTGGTATTTTAATAGGGATTGCATTGAATCTATAAATTGCTTTGGTAGTATGCACATTTTAATGATGTTGATTCCACCAATCCATGAACACAGTGTATTCTTGCAGTTGTTCATAATTTCCTCTCTCTCTTATTTCAGCATGCTGTAGTTTTCCAAGTACAGGCCTTTTACCTCCCTGGTTAAATTTATTCCTAAGTATCTTAATTTTTGTTGCAATGGTAAATTGGGATTGCTTTTTAGTTTGTTTGTTTGTTTGTTTGTTTTTTTCCCGAAAGATCAATATTGGTGTATAAAAATGCCATCTATTTTTGGGTGTTAATTGTGTATGCTGCTACTTTGTTGAATTCATTCATTAAATCAAGTTGGTTTTTGATGGAGTCTTTAGGGTTTTCTATGTAAAATATGTCATCTATGAATATTGAGTTGTACTTCCTCATTTCCAATTTGGATGCCTTTTCTGTTTTCTTCTTGTCTGATCACTGTGGCTATGACTTCCAGTTGAACAAGAGTGGTGAAAGGGGAATCCCTGTCTTGTTCCTGTTCTTAGGGGGATGCTTTTAGTTTTTTCCCATTGAGAATGATGTTGTCTGTAGGTTTGTCATATAAGGCTTTTATTATGTTGAGGTATGATACCTCTATTCCCATTTTGCTGAGGGTTTTTATCAAGAAAGGGTGTTGGATGTTGGCAATTGTTTTTTCTGCATCAATTGATATGACTATGTGATTTTTTTTTTAGGCATTTGCCTCTTTGTTTTGTGATGGTTTCTTTTGCTGGTCTGAAGCTTTTTAGTTAGATATAGTCTCATAAATTTATTTTTGCTTTTACTTCCCTTGTCTTCGGGGTCAAATTTATAAGACCTTCTCTCAGACCAAGGTTATAAGTTGACACCTATGTTGTCTTCTCTGTATTTATTGTTTAAGGTCTCATATTTAGGCCTTTTATCCATTTTGAGTTAAATTTTGTACATACTGACAAATAGCAGGTTTCTCTAGATTCATTCTTTTGCATGTGAATTTCCAGTTTTCCTAGCACTGTTCATAGAAGAAGCTATCTTTTCTCCATTGTGTGTTTTTGACACTTTGTGGAAAATTTTCATATATATATATGAACTATGTTCCATTGGCTAGATTGTCTGTATTTCTGCCATACCTACTGTTTTGATTATTGTTGCTTTGTAATATAATTTGAAGTCAGGGAATGTGATACCTCTGGCCTTGTTTTCTTCCCTCAATATTGCTGTAGCTTTTTGCAGTATTGTGTGGTCCCATACAAATTTCATGATTTTTTTGTTGTATTACTTTTAAAAATGTCATTTTGATATTGATGGGAATTTCATTAAATTTGCACATTGCTTTGGATTACATGGCCATTTTAACTATGTTAATTCTTCCAATTCATGAATGTGGAATACCTTTCCATTTCTTTGTGTCTTCTTTATTTCTTTTTAATAATGGTTTGTGGTTTTCTGTGAATATGTCCCTCACATCTCTTTGTTATGTTTATTTCTAGGTAATTTATACATTTTGTTGCAGTTTTAAAAAGAATTGTTTCTTTATTAATTTATTTTTCTGAAATTTCATTGTCAGTATATAGGAATATAATATAGTTTTGTACATTGATTTTGCATCCTGCAATGTTACTGTCATCTACATTAATAAAAGAGAAACATGCAAATTGGTGTCACTCTGCTACTCCCACAGCCAATTGGATGAGTATGCAAATTAGCCCAACAAAGATGGTGGTTAATTTGCATATGTAGGCACAGAGCAAAGACTGAAGGCTCCCAATGGACTGAAGACTTAAGACTGAAGACTGAAGACTGAAGAGAAGCCAAGCCTCACTGTGGCTGCAGCAGAGAAACTAAGCCTCGGTGCGGCCAGAAGGGAGAAGCGTAGCCTCTAGGCTTGGCTTCTACACTGCAGCCAGACCAAAGGCCTGGGCCCTGGGTGCCGAAGGAAAAGTGGTGTCGGCAGCCAGAGGAAGGAAGGCCTATTGCGTGAATCTTTGTGCAATGGGCTTCTAGTTGTTTTGAATAATAAACTTAAAGCTAAAATTGTGTGGTTACTGTATAGCTGCATCTCATAAGCTTTAAAATACAGTAATTATGCTCTTGTTCTAAATATTTATCAATTTTTATTTCATCTTATTTGATCCATGAATTATTTAAAACTAGGTTCTCCAATTGCCAAATATATGATTTCTTATTTATTTATTGTTTAACTAGAGGCCCATTGCATGAAGATTCGTGCAATAGGCCTTCCTTCACCTGGCTGCCGACACCAGTTTTCCTCTAGCACCCAGGACCCAGGCCTTCTCTTTGGCTGCTGCCTTCTGCCTTCGCTCCGGCTGGAGTCTTCACTTTTTCCAGAGTCTGCAGGCTTATCCACTGACTCCTCTGGCTAGAGGAGTCTGCAGGCTTATCCACTGACTCCTCTGGCTAGAGGAGTCTGCAGGCTTGTCCACTTCACTCCAGCCAGAGTCTTCGCTTCGCTCCTGCCAGAGCTCCACTCCTGTAGCTACTGTAGCTCCACTCCGGAGCTCCACTCCTCTGCCCCCCGCCCTCCTTCTCATAGCAGACATCCTACCCTGCCCGGCCACTACACACCTGAAATGGTGGGGGGCGGGGCCTCCACCATCTTTTTCCTTCTAATTTGCATATTCTCTGCTGATTGGTTGGTGGGCATCTCAGAGGTGTGGTCAATTTACATATTCCTCTTTTATTAGTGTACTAGAGGCCCGGTGCACAAAAATTTGTGCACTCGGGGGGAGGGGGGGTCCCTCAGCCCGGACTGTGCCCTCTTGCAGTCTGGGACCCCTCAGGAGATAACGACCTGCTGGCTTAGGCCTGCTCCTGGGTGTGTTTGCAGCTGGTCACACACCCTTCAGGGTGGGGGTCCCCACTGGGGTGCCTGGCCAGCCTGGATGAGGGGATGATGGCTGTTTGCAGCTGGTCACACACCCTTCAGGGTGGGGGTCCCCACTGGGGTGCCTGGCCAGCCTGGATGAGGGGATGATGGCTGTTTGCAGCTGGTCACACACCCTTCAGGGTGGGGGTCCCCACTGGGATGACTGGCAAGCCTGAATGAGGTGATGATGGCTGTTTGCAGCTGGTCACACACCCTTCAGGGTGGGGGTCCCCACTGGGATGACTGGCAAGCCTGAATGAGGTGATGATGGCTGTTTGCAGCTGGTCACACACCCTTCAGGGTGGGGGTCCCCACTGGGATGACTGGCAAGCCTGAATGAGGTGATGATGGCTGTTTGCAGCTGGTCACACACCCTTCAGGGTGGGGGTCCCCACTGGGATGACTGGCAAGCCTGAATGAGGTGATGATGGCTGTTTGCAGCTGGTCACACACCCTTCAGGGTGGGGGTCCCCACTGGGATGACTGGCAAGCCTGAATGAGGTGATGATGGCTGTTTGCAGCTGGTCACACACCCTTCAGGGTGGGGGTCCCCACTGGGATGACTGGCAAGCCTGAATGAGGTGATGATGGCTGTTTGCAGCTGGTCACACACCCTTCAGGGTGGGGGTCCCCACTGGGATGACTGGCAAGCCTGAATGAGGTGATGATGGCTGTTTGCAGCTGGTCACACACCCTTCAGGGTGGGGGTCCCCACTGGGATGACTGGCAAGCCTGAATGAGGTGATGATGGCTGTTTGCAGCTGGTCACACACCCTTCAGGGTGGGGGTCCCCACTGGGATGACTGGCAAGCCTGAATGAGGTGATGATGGCTGTTTGCAGCTGGTCACACACCCTTCAGGGTGGGGGTCCCCACTGGGATGACTGGCAAGCCTGAATGAGGTGATGATGGCTGTTTGCAGCTGGTCACACACCCTTCAGGGTGGGGGTCCCCACTGGGATGACTGGCAAGCCTGAATGAGGTGATGATGGCTGTTTGCAGCTGGTCACACACCCTTCAGGGTGGGGGTCCCCACTGGGATGCCTGGCCAGTCTGGGTGAGGGGCTGAGGGCTGCTTTCAGGCTGGCGGTTGTTGACTGAAGCTCCCAACTGCTCCTTTTTTTCTTTTTTTTCTTTTTTATTCTTTGCCAGCTTTAGCTCTGGCTCTAGCTCTGAGGCTTCCGCTGCTGAAAGCATGTATCTAGTTTGTTTGCGTTCTATAATCGAAACAATGTATAACTCCAGCTCTGAGATCCCGGCCGGCTGAAAGCTGGTTTCTGAGGTTTTGTTTAGCTTCTATATTTGTTACAATGTTTCTTAGAGTTGCAGCTCAGAGGCCAGCAAGTCAGGCGGGGAACGTTGGAGTCTGCAGTCACTGGAGCAAGCAAGCCTCATGTTTGTTTCCAGCTGCCTGGCTGCCGGCCGCCATCTTGGCTGACAGTTAATTTGCATAAGGATATGCTGATTAGCGGTCGTACACTAATTACCATGTTTCTCTTTTATTAGTGTAGATATTAGATTGTGTTTAAGAAATATGGCCTATGTCATTTTTATCCTATGCTGTTTTTAGAGCATTTCTTTAGGGAAAAACCTAAGAGCAAAATTAGTAAGTTTTCTGTATTATTCAATCTTCTGTGGCCTCTTTGAATTCTTATTTGCCTCTTCTAGTAATCACTGAGAAATGTGTGTCAAACTTGTCATCATAAAGGAAGGTTTGTTCATTTTTTCTTATGATTCAATTACTCCATTTGTAAATGTGATGCCTCTTTATGTAGTTCATATAAATATCAGGCTATGGCAGGGTCTCTCTTTTCCGCATCCAGCATAGAAAGAGAGTAATCCAGTTCTTTGAGTAGGGGGGCTGGGGATTGAGAAATGAAACAAAGAGACAAGACACAAAGATGGAAGGAAAAGGCTGGGAGCGGGTGGGACCGCCGTCCTCTTCTGAGGGAGAAACAGTGACCCAGCACAGAAGCAGCGTGTTTATTTTATACCCCAAATACCAGGAGGTTTTTACCAAAACCGAGATAAAGGAGCTTGGGTGGGCCCAAGTTGTATTCATTCCCAGTGCTAGATTGGATTTACATATCAAAACCCACTCCCCAACACCTGGGCAAAGATGAGTCAATGCTGAGAACACTTCTGCCTTTTTGGTAAGATGTGTACCCAAGACTGGGCTCTGCCTGTCACCTTGGGTTCAGCTGACAATTATTAAGGAAAATGCCCATATGCCTTCCCAGGGGGCCCTCTACATCAGGCTATGTTTGATCTTGGTGAACAGAACTTTATAGATATGCTCTGACCACATTATTGAAGTTTTACTTGCCTTATCCACTCCTCATGCTTTTTATATACTGTATGGTGTTATTTCTTACATATATGAATATAATGTATATTTTTTAATATTTTTATTGACCTTTGGGAAGGTAGAGGGAGAGAGAAAAATGTTGATTGACTGCCTCCTGTGTGCCCCCATAGGGGATCTAGCCCACAACCCAGGCATGTGCCCTGGAGGAATCAAACCAGCAAGCTCCCAATGCATGAGACAAAGCCCAACCAACTGAGCCACACTGTCCAGGGCAATATATCCTATGTTTTATAATTTGCAAAGTCATACTTTTTTGTTTCTTTTTAGGCAATTCAAGAAATACTGGAAGATCCAGAGCAAGAAACTTTATCTGCTGTAATTTGTTGATGTATCCAAGTGCCTAGAACAGTGCCTGGCACATAATAGGCTCTCAATAAATATTTTATGAAAAGTCTATTTCATTTGGTATTTTGTCCTTGGTGGTTTAGGATTTGTTTGCTATAGTTGCCTGTATTTCTGTTTTCAACTGTTCTCTGCTTTCGTGCTTTACATTTAAAATTATTTTGCAATCTACTCAAAAAAATGTGTGTGTGTGTTTATTTACTGAAACCATCGGTGCATTTATCATAATTATAATTTCTGATCTATTTGGATGCATATATAAAATTTTATTTTTTGATTTTTTCTTGTCCAAACTGTTCCATAATTCTTTTTTCCTCTCCTTTGTGGTTGAATTTGAATTATTTGTGTACATTTTCACATTCTATATTCCTCTCTACTAGTTTGGAAATTATATACACTTTTCCTAGTATTTTACAAGCCACCTAGTGATTGTAACATATATTCTTAACCTATAAAAATCTAAAGGTTATCTATATTTTTATCTTCCTCTATACAACAAATTAAACATTTTAATTCCACTCCCACCCTCCATTCCAATCTATATATTATTGTGCATTTCCATTTAACTTTTTTCCTTTTTAAATCCTATTTTCTATTATTTTGTACTGTTTCAGTTAGCTTAGATTTAATATTTTTTAACCTCTGATTTTCTACCTGGCATTACTTTCCACTTGTCTCAGATACATTCTTTAGAACTTCCTTTATTGAGGTTGTGCTGATGGCAGGAAGTCTCAGCTTTGTTGTCTGCAATGTGCTTGTTTCGCCCTTATTTCTGACAGCTAATTCCCTGAGTACAGAGTTTTCAGGTTACTGTTAGTTTCTCTCAGCACATTGCAAATCTGCTTGCCCTGTTCTCTGGCTTCCTTTGTTACTAATAAAAAATCAGTGCAGTTCCAACATCTCTTCACCGAAGGTGCCCATTTTTGGCCTACTTTTAAGATCTTCTCTTTGTCTGATGCCCTATAGTTTCACTCTTATGTGTGGAAGTGAGAATTCCTTCTTAATTATCTTCTCTGGGATTTATTAGATGTTTTGAATTTGTGGATTGGTGTGTTTCAGTTCAGAAAAACACTCAACCATTACTCCTTTAAATATTTTCTCTATGGTCTTCTCTTCTCTGTTTTCTCCACAAGCATCTTTTGCTTGTTTAATTGGATTCTGGCTTTTTCTTTTCAAACCTGTCCTCCACACACCAGTAAGAAGTCATGACATTATTGAGTGGGTAGCCCTTTGGGGTTTATGATAAAAGGTCCCTTGAGACCCCTTTTGAATTGGCCCTGGCCTTTGACTCCTGTCAGTGTGGCTTCAAGGATCAAAGTTTAAGTCCTCCATGTTTGGTAAAGTACCCTCAGAGGGACAGCCAGCTGCT
Source organism: Myotis brandtii (assembly GCF_000412655.1). Lineage (NCBI taxonomy): Eukaryota > Metazoa > Chordata > Mammalia > Chiroptera > Vespertilionidae > Myotis > Myotis brandtii. The sequence goes on from NW_005358400.1 coordinate 281,764, forward strand.
ATACTTCACCTGTGCCTCTGAGTTTCCAAGTTCACTTTGCTCCACAGCTGAAAAAGCTCATTTTATTGCCTGCTTATGCATGCTTTAAAATATATATGTGTAGCATTTTTCAGTATTTTTAGTCAACTTCAGTGGGATGGTTAATAACCTATATACCTGAGTTTATTTTTATTTGTTTGGTTAGTATTTCCCCTGTTTTTGTTCCCTAAATTAATGGCTCCCTTTAGGGTAAATTTTTTCTGTTATCTTTGTCTCTTCTCTTTCTCTTTCAAATGTCAGTTCTCCCTGGTTGCCTTTCATATTGAGAATAAATGGTTAGAGGAGCTACCTGGAAGCAAGGTGTGAGGGTTGTGACTGCAGGCTTTCCCTGAGGAGACAGGGCAGGAGAGGCTGTTAGGCCAGAATGCAGACTTTTTCCTTTGAAGATATTCTAATCTTTATAGAGGACCCCTCTTCAAGTGTGGGGCTCTGAATTGGGGGGAGGGGAAGGGAGGGGTCATAGAATCAGCTGTCTCATATTTACATCTTCAACTCATTCCTTCTGTCAACCCAGGTGCATTGTACCTGAAATTTCTGGAGTCCAATCTACCCTGTGCTTCAGTCAACACCTGTGGTCACCTCAGCTACAGAGAGATCATGTTGACTGTGGACAGTGTGCCCCAGTTCATCCTTCATCCCTGTTTGCCTTGAAGAAACAGATTGAAACCTCTTGTCAATGATGCTCACACTCCCAAGTGTGGGAGGAAATTCTGAGAAATGGGCTATCATCAATGGTAGACCACAGACTTCCTGGGAACTGTGGTGTGATGTATGTGAAAGTAGTCCTCTGGTCTCTTTACCATATAATTTCCAGAAAAGTGGTATAGATACTTTTATATGTATGAGAAGGTAAGACATGGGTTGGAAAAGAGTGTCAAATTGTAAAGAAAACAAGAAATGTTTACAACACTAGAAATTGTTCAGAACAAAACTGCAAAGTCTTTAAGGTTTTGGCTTCCAGAGATGCAGAAATACCCCTGGTGGAGTAGCTATTTGGTTAGAGCAACATTTTTCTACCCAAGGTTGCAGGCTGGGTCTCAGGTCAGAGCACATATGGAAGCCACCAATGAATGCATAAATAAATGAAACAACAAATTGGTTTCTCCCTCACTCTAAAAAAACTCAATACATTAAAAAAAAAAAACAGGAACAGATACAAATTCCTATTTTAAAAGGGAACCAACAAGAGGTAGTGTGACAATTGTTTGCCCATTTTACAATCAATCTACCTAGTTACATCCAATTGTACCTAAATGGCTGCAATTTCCTAGCTTTATTAAATTTTAATTTACATAAAGTAAAATTCAATGCATTGTTTAGTAGATTCAATAATCAGTTTGGTGAACATATTTCCCACAAGTCTTGGTATTTCCAATTAGCTTACATACATGTATATATTTTGACATATGTGTTCATTTTTTATTTTATTTTATTTTAATTTTTACCTTTTGATCCCTTTCAAACATTTCTCCCACCCTCACCTCTGGCAACCACCAAAACATTATCTGGATCTATGAGCTTGTTATTTTTGTTGTTGTTGTTGTTAATCCTCACCTGAGTATATATATTCTTCCATTTATTTTCAGAGAGAATGGAAGGGGGTAGAGACACAGAGAGAGAAACATCAATGTGAGAGAGACACATTGATTGGTTACCTCCCACACATGCCCGGACCAGGGCCAGGAATGCAGCCTGCAACCAAGGTACGTGCCTTTGATTGGATTCGAACCCAGGACCTGTCAATTCATAAGCCAACACATCAATCACTGAGTCAATCCAGCTAGACCTGGATTTTCTTTTTTATTTTTTAGTTGTTTTAGATTTCAAATATAAGTGAGATCATACAGTATTTATGTTTCTATGTTTGACATTTCACTTAGCAAATTTCCTTCAGGTCCATCCATATTGTTGCAAATAGAAAGATTTTTTTTTAGGTTAGATACTTCCTCCTTTCCAATTTGGATGTCTTTTATTTCTTCTTCTTGGCTGATTGCTGTGGCTAGGACTTCCAGTACTATCTATCTATCTATCTATCTATCTATCTATCTATCTATCTATCTACACTAATAATAGACAAACATGGTAATTGACCATACCTTCGCTATGCCTGCCATTGGCTGATCAGAGTGTTATGCAAATTAACCACCAACAAAGATGGCGGCTAATTTGCATACTGCAGGCAGGGCAGGACAGTGCAAGCCGCCATCCAGGCCCCCATGTGCGAACTGGGGGCAGGGGCTCAGGCAAAGCGATTACTGATTGCTTTGCCTGAGCCCCCGCCCTCCCGTCGGAGACACGGGATCTGGGCCTGCTGTGTTGGGGCAGGCAGGCAGAGTGGGGGGAAGCGTGATCTCGAGCTGCTGCCCCCTCCAGTGCGGGATCCTGGCCTGTGGTGTGCAG
>NW_005358400.1:284237-305701 GCF_000412655.1 Myotis brandtii
GGCAGGCGGCAGCGTGATCCCCAGCTGCCGCCTGCTCACCACGGGATCCAGGCCTGCCGTGTGTGTGGCAGGGTGGGTGAGGCAGGACAGGCAGCAGCATGATCCGAGCCTGCCATCTGCGACAGGGGAGATCTGGCAGGCACTGTGGGATCGGGTGTGCCATCTGCCACCAGGGTAGCAGGCCTAAGCCAGCAGGTGGTTATCTCCCGAGGGGTCCCAGACTGTGAGAGGGCACAGGTTGGGCTGAGGGACGCCCCACCTCCCCCACCTGCCAGTGCACAAATTTTTGTGCACCGGGCTTCTAGTTCATCCATAAATGGACACAGGTTGTTTCTATCTCTTGGCTATTTTAAATAATGCTGTAACAAACATGGGAGTGAAGATGTCTTTTTAAGTTAGTGTCTTTGTTTTCTTCAGCTGAATATACAGTAGTTGAATTGCTGGATCATATGATTGCTCTATTTTTAATTTTTTGAGGGGCCTCCATACTGTTTTCCACAGTGGCTGCACCAATTTACATTCCCACTAACAGTGCATAAGGGTTCTTTTTTCTTCACATCCTCACTAACACTTGTTATTTTTGTTATTGTGATTATAGCCAGTCTGACAGGTAGAGGTAATATCTCATTGTGGTTTTGATTTCCACTTGCCTGATGACTGGTGATGTTGAGCATCTTTTCATGTACCTGTTAGACATCTGAATGTCTTCTTTGGAAAATGTCTATTCAGATTTTCTCCCTGCTTTTCAAATCAAATTGTTTGGGTGTTTTTTGCAATTGAGTTGCACGAGTTCTTTACAGAGCTTGGATATTGTATTTTCCCCCATTCAGTATGGTGCCTTTTCATTTTGTTGATGATTTCCTTTGCTCTGCGGAAGCTTTTTAGTTTGTTGTAGTCCCACTTGTTTATTTTTGCTTTTGGTGTCAGATTCAAACACCTGAATAAGGAGTTTAACACCTATGTTTTTGTCTAGAAGTTTCATGGTCTGGTCTATGTTTTTCAAGTCTTTAATTAATTTTGACTTAATTTTTGTATCTGGTATAACACAGTGGTCAACTTTTATTCTTTTCCATGTGACTGTCCAGTTCTCCCAACATCTGTTATTTAAGAGACTGTTATTTTCATATTGTATATTCTTGGCTCCTTTGTCATAGATTAATTGGCCATATGTGAATAGGTTTTTTGGGATATTTTGTTCCAACGGTCTATGTATCTGTCTCTATGCCAGTGTCATACTGTTTTAATTATTGTTGTTTTTTAATAAAGTTTAAAATAAGGTGGCATGATGCCTCCAGCTTTGTTCTTTCTCAAGATTGCTTTGGTAACTAGAAGTTTTTTGTGCTTCTATACAGTGTGAGGATTATTAGTTCTATTGCTGTGAAAAATGAGCAAATAACCGTCACTATAGTTTTGCCTTTCCTAGAATTTCATCCTATATAATAAAAGCCTAATATGCAAATGGACTGAACAGCAGAACGACCAGCAGAACAACCAGTCACTATGATGCACACTGACCACCAGGATGCAGACCCTCAATGCAGAAGCTGCCCCCTGGTGGTCAGTGTGCTCCCACAGGGGAGCGCTGCTCAGCCAGAAGCCGGGCTCATGGTTGGAGAGAGCAGTAGCAGTGTCAGGAGCCTCTCCCACCTCTGCAGGAGCACTAAAGAGCAGCAAGCTGAGCAGTAAGGAGCAGTGAGCAGGCAGACGGTAAGGAGCAAGGGGTCCCGGACTGCAGGAGGGTGCAGGCAAGGTTGAGGGATGCTCCCCTTACCTTCAATGCATGAATTTCGTGCACTAGGCCTCTAGTATTATTATAATGTAGAAGAAGCAGTCGTTTGTACTTGATGAGTTTCACTTAACATTTCTGTTAAGATTCATCCATGCTGTGGCATGTATGTCTTTTTGTTCTCTTTCATTGTTGACTAGAAGTCCATAGTATGTGTATTGGTAACCTACGGTTGCTGTAATAAACTACCACAAATTGGGTGACTTAGAACAACAAAAACTTATTCTCTCACAATTTTGGAGGCTAGAAGTTAAGTTGTCTTCTGGGCTATGCCATCACCATGGGCTCTGGGAGAGAATCTGTTCTTAGCTTCTTACTATTTTTTTAGCTTCTGGTGTTGCCAGTAATCCTTGCTGTTCACTGCCTTTTTACTCATCACTCAGGTTTCTGCCACCATTGTCACATGGCATTCTCTTCTTATAAGGACAACAATCATGTTAGATTAAGGGACCACCTAGGTCCAGTATGACCTTATTTTAACAAATTATATCTCTAAAGGACCTATCTACACAAATAAAAGAGAAACATGCAAATTAATCATCACTCCACTACTCCCACCAGCCAATCAGGAGTGAGTATGCAAATTAACCCAACACAGATAGCATGTTAATTTGCATACACAGCCAAGCGAAGACTGAAGGCTCTGGCCCGAGCAAAGACTAAAGACTGAAGACTGAAGATTGAAGACTGAAGACTGAAGAGGCTTGGCTTCTCTGCTGTAGCCAGAGCAAAGGCCTGGGTCCCGGGAGTCGGAGTAATACCGGTGCTGGCAGTCAAGGGAAGGAAGGCCTATTGCATGCATCTCTAGTTTTTAAATAAGAACACATTCTGAGGTTTCAGGTGTTAAAACTTTAACATATCTTTTTGGGGCCACAATTTAACCCACAATAGTATGGTTATACCATAATTTATTTATTCATTCACCAATTAAAGAACATTTGAGTGCTTCCCATGTGAGCTATTATTAATATTATAATTAGGTGATGTTCATATACAAGTCTAGGTTTTTATTTCTCTTAAGAAAATCCCTTGCCCTGACTGGTTTGGCTCAGTAGATAGAGCGTTGGCCTGTGGACTCAAAGGTCCCAGATTTGATTCCGGTCAAGGGCATGTACCTTGGTTGTGGGCACATCCCCTGTAGGGGGTGTGCAGGAGGCAGCTGATCGATGTTCCTCTCTCATTGATGTTTCTGACTATCTCTCTCTCCCTTCCTCTCTGTAAGAAATCAATAAAATATATTTTAAAAAAAAGAAAATCCCTAGAAGTGGGATAGCTGGTTTGCATGTTTAATTTTATGAGATAATGTCTATTTCCCCCACACACAAAATGTGATAGCTTTATAGATTTTTTTCTTTTATAAAATCTTTATTGTTGAGATATTACAGATATTCCCCTTTTTGCCCCCATTAGCCCCCTTATACCCGGTCCCCACCCCACCCCAGGTCTCCACCACCTTATTGTATGTGTCCATAGGTAATGCATATATGCATGTAAGATCTGTAGTTAATCTCTTCCTGCTCCCCCTCCTCCCTTTCCTTTGTGATTCCTCAGTCTGTTCCATGTATCCATGCCTCTGATTCTATTTTACTCATCAGTTTATTATGTTCATTACATTTCTTGTTCATTTATTTTGATTCATAGATTAAATTGTTAATAGGTATGTATTTATTGCCATTTTAATGTTCATATTTTTCATATTTGTCTTCTTCCTCATCTTAAAGAATACACTTCAACATTTCATGTAATACCGGTTTAGTGGTGATGAACTCCTTGTCTGCGAAGCTCTTTATCTGGCCTTCAACTCTAAATGATAGCTTTGCTGGGTAGAGTAATCTTGGTTGTAGGTCCTTGATATTCATCACTTTGAATATTTCTTGCCACTCACTTCTGACCTGAAAACTTTCTGAGAAATCAGCTGGCAGTCATATGGGTGCTCCCTTGCAGGTAACTTTTATTTTCTCTTGCTAATTTTAAGATTTTTCTCTTGATCTTTAAACTTTGACATTTCAATTATGATGTGTCTTGGTGTGGGCCTCTTTGGGGTCCCCTTTTTTGGGACTCTCTGTGCTTCCTGGACTTGTAAGACTATTTCTTTTACCAGGTATGGAAGTATTCTGTTATTATCTTCAAATAGGTTTTAAATATATTGCTCTATCGCTTTTTCCTTCTCACACCCTCATAATGTAAATGTTGGTGTGCTTAAAGTTGTCCCCATGGCTCCTTAGACTTTCTTCATATTTTTTAATTCTTTTTTCATTTTGCTCTTATGTTTGGATGTTTTTTCCTTCCTCACATTACAAATTGTTGATTTGATTCTTAGAATTCTCTACTCTACTATTGAAATCCTGTAAATTATTCTTTATTTCTATTAGTGTATGCTTAATTTCTCACTTGTTCTTTTTCATGTGTTTGACATTTTCACTATGATCCTTGAAAGTCTCACTAAGTCCCTTGAAGCTCTCATTAAGATCCTTGATTAACCTTATAACCATGGTTTTGAACTCTGTGTTCAGTAGTTTGCTAGCTTCCATTTCTTTCATTTGTGACATGTTTCTTTGTCTCCACATTTTGGCTGCTTCCCTGTGTTTATTTTTATGTATTAGGTAGAGCTTCTATGTCTCTTGGAATTTGTAGAGTGGCCTTGTGTTGTAGGTGTCCTGTGGGCCCAATAGCTCAGCCTCTGCAGTCACCTGAAATGGGCACTCTAGGTATGCCTCTGTGTGGACTGTGTACAAAGTCTTATAGTTGAACCTTGATTGCTGTTGGTGTAACTGGGGGGAAATGACATCCAAGCCATTTGGCTCTGAGGGCCAGCTGTGGCTATGGTGGAAGAAACACTGTGCAGGGAACACCCCTATGGAACAGAATTTGCTTCAGTGAGGCTTTGGTGCTCACTGAGTCTGCCCCTTGAGTGTATTGCTTGTGGATGTATAGAGTTGTAAATTTTTATGATCTGAAGCTCTCCACTATGAGCACTGGCTCAGGGGCCATGCAACAGGCACTAAAAAGAAGTCTGTAGATGGCTGCTACCTGTATTGGACTTGTGAAGTGCCCAGGTGAGGCCCTTACATAGTGAGTAAGGGAGGCTGGTGCTAGTGCTGATTCTTATGTCTCTTTTGAAGGTGTGGGGTATGCTGATGACAGATCGGCTTGTTTCAGAGATTTTAGCAATGTCTGAAGCCCAAGGGATTGAGTCAGTGTAAGTTTGTGCACTGGCCCTTTAAGAGGAACACCTAGGTCTCCAGCAACCTCCATGTCTCTCAGCCACAATCCCCGCTGGTTTATACAGCACAAAATTACAGGAAGTTCTCTTCCCAGCTTTGGAACCCTGGGCTGAGTGTCTGGTTTTGGACTGGGATCTGTTGCTCTTCACCTGAGGTGGGGGTGGGGAGAAGGGTGGCTTTGCAGTGGAGATATCTCTCCAGATTAAAAAAACAGCCCACATGGTTGTTGGACCAGCCCACCTCCACCCATCCATAAGTCTCAAGGTGCTTTCTTCTTTACTTCTCTAGTCGAAGGACTTCCATTTAGCCAGCTTTCAGGCAATTCTGAGTGGTGGTTATTTTGTATTTTAGTTGTAATTTCCATATGTTGCCGGAGGCAGTGAGTATCTTAATTTATCTATGCTGCCATCTTGGTAGCTTTTTCTATGCTTGTTTGTAATCTAGGAGAGCACATCCTTGCCAACATTGGTCTTGTCAGTGTTTTTAACTTTAGTTGTCCTAATGGGTGGGTAGTGGTGGTTCATTATGATTTTAACATGCATTTCACAAAATATTAGAAAGCTGAGCATTTATTAATGTGCTTATTGGTCATTTATACATCTTCTTTCTGTTAAAATATTTTTCCCATTTTATTATTGGGTTATTTCTGTTTCATAGTTATCATCACCATCATCATCATTATGATATTACCAAAAGCCTGGTGACAAATTTGTGCATGGGCAGGGTCTGGCCAACCCACCCCGAGTAGGGCCAATAGAGCTGGGCTGGAAAGCAGGAGGGGCCATGGGCAGTTGGCAGGCTGGCCCTGCCCCTGATAGGGTTGTGGGGCTGATTGGGGGTGGGGCTGGCAGGGAAAAGCATGGGTGGTTGGCCAGCTGGTCCTGCCACTGGTCGAACTCCCAGTTGAGGGGACAATTTGCATATTAGCCTTTCATTATATAGGATTTTTTTAATGAATTCTTTCTATATTCTGGATAGATGCATATATCAGATATGTTTGCAAATATTTCTTCACTGTCTTGCTTTTGCATTTTCTTAAGTGTATCTTTAAAAGAGAAAAAGTTTGATGTCTGTGTTTTTAGCTTTTTCATTTATGTATTATACTTTTTTGTCCTAATTAAGGAATCTTTGTTTAACACATATGACAAAAATTTTCTTTTATACATACTTTTCTGGAAGTGGAATTGTGTTAGCTTTTACATTTAGGTATAAGTCCATTTTTTTTTATATTCATTTACTTTGTGTGTGTACTGTGAGCTAAGGATTCAGGCTTATTATTTTCCTCACAGTTATCTTGTTATGTCAACACAATTTCTGTCTTTTCTCAGTTATATTGTTTTGACATCTTTATTGAAAATCAATTGATGATTTAAATATGGATCTGTTTCTGGATCCTCTATACTTTCCCATTGATTTCTGCATTATTCTTACACCTCTATAGCATTATCAAGATTAATATACCTTTATAGTAAGTCTTGCTAACACGTATTCTTATTCCTCTATATTTCTTGCTTTTAAAAAATTGTTTTGGTTATTCCATGTCTTCTGCCTTTCCATTCAAATTTTAAAATCTGCTTAACAATTTCTTCCAAAAATTCAGGATTTTTGTTTGTGATTCTACTAAATTCATAGATCAACTAGGGGAGGATTACCACCTTAAAAATATTGAATCTTTCAGTCCACAAACATTGCATTTACTTGGTGTTGGTTTCCTATCACAATTTTCAGTGTATAGTTATATGCATCTTTTATTAAATTTATTTTTAACTTTTTATTTTGAATTGTATTATTTTTAAAATGTAATATTTCCATTGTTCATTACTAGAAAATAAATATATGTGTTGACTATTGAGCTTGTATCCTGCAATTGTGTAAATTCTGTTATCTACCATTTTTTTCATAGTCCTTAACATTTTCTACATACATGATCATGTCATCTGCAAATTATAACAGTTTTACTTTGTTCTATCTGAACTTTGTACTTTTTTTGTCTTGTACTATTGCAATGGCTTGAATCTCTGAGATAATATTGAAGAGAAGTAATGAGAAAAGTGACATTCTTGCCTGATGCCTAATATTACATCTAAAACAATTGGCCTGTTACTGTTAATTATGATGGTAGATATACTTTTGTTTTCCCCTAGATGTCCTGAATCAGGTTGAGGAAGTTCCTTCCATTCTTAGTTTGCTAAGAGGTTTTAATTATGACTAGTTCTTATATTTTATCAAATGTTTTTTTTTTCTGGAACGGTTGGAATAGCTCTATATTTTCTGCAATCTGTTGACGGTCAGTAATGTTTATTATCAAATGTTAAACAAACTGGACAGATAAGATTAACCTAACTCAGTCATAATATAGTATATTTATGTACATTGTTTAGTTTCATTTGCTAGTATCTTAAAAAATATTTTTGTCTATTTTCATTATGGATGTTGGCCTATGGTTCTTTTTTTGTGTGATGTCTGCATCTCGTTTGATTTTGTGGTATGTTTGACCTTATAAAATAAAATTAGATGTGTTTCCTTCTCTTCTATTTTCTGGGTTTGTGTTAGATTGGTACCATATGTACTTTTTTTAGTCTGTGAGAGACACACTTTACTTTAAAAGTCCAAGTCACTTTTCAACTTTTCAACACTGCTCTTTTATTCAGTAGTATATAAGTAGATTTTAGGTTAAAAAGAAATATTTATGACATATATATTTTTCAATTCACTGTTTTGTTTTTTACCAATACTCTTCAGATTGTCTGAGTTCCAAGAATCAATGTAAATTCTAAATATCTTTAATTTAAATTTTTTTCTATTATAGTTGATACTCAATATTATTTCATGTTAGTTTCAGGTATATAGTATAGTAGTTAGACAGTGATATAATTTACCAAGTGATACCCCCAACAATTCCAGTACCCACCATGCACCATATTAATTTTTACACTATGTATGTACCACTGCTTTTATCCACTCATCTATTGATTATATTTCCAATGCCATACTATATAAAACCTGTGAATGATTTTGTGTTTGTATGTGGTTTAAGTTCTTTCTTCACTTTTTCTATTACAGTCTTCATCCAATATTATTTTGTATTGGTTTCAGCTGTACTACATATTGGTTAGGCAATCATGTAATTTACAATGTGTTCTCCATAATATTTCCAGTATCCATCTAGCATCATACATAGTTATTACACTATCTTTAAATATATTTACTATGCTGTACTTTGCATTATGTGAATATTTTGTAACTACCAATTTGTACTTCTTAAACCCTTCAGCTTTTTCAGCCAGTCCCCCCAAGCCCCATCCCCCTCTGGCAATATTCAGTCTTCTATTGAATCAACAAGTCTCTTTCTTTGGGTGTGCTTTTTTATCATTATTTATATTAGTCTTTAGGTTCCATATATAAGTGAAATCATGTGGTATTTGTCCTTCATTGACTGACTTATTTCATTTAGCATAATACCCTCTTCAATGATGGCAAACCTTTTGAGCTCGGCGTGTCAGCATTTTGAAAGACCCTAACTTAACTCTGCTGCTTTGTCACATATAGAAATTTTTTGATATTTGCAACCATAGTAAAACAAATATTTATATTTTTGACATTTATTTTATATACAAATGCCATTTAACAAAGAAAAATCAACCAAAAAAATGAGTTCGCGTGTCACCTCTGACACGCGTGTCATAGGTTCGCCATCACTGCTCTTGGTCCATTCATGATGCTTCAAATGGTAATATTTAATTCATTAGTATAACTGAGTAATATTCCACTGTATATGTGTACCACAGCTTTTATCCACTCATCTATTGATAGGCAATTGGGTTGCTTCCATATCTGGGCTACTGTAAATAATGCTCTGATGAACATTGTGGTACAGATATTCTTTTGAATTAGTGTTTTTGGGTTTCTTCATATTTATACCCAGAAATAGAATCACTGGGTCATTAGGCAGTTCCATTTTCAACTTTTGAGGACCCTCCAAATTGTTTTCCATAGTGGCTACACTAATCTACATTCACAAAGTGCATTCACACCAGTAGTCATGAGAGTTCCCTTTTCTCCACATCTTCACCATCACTTGCTTTTTGTTGGTTTAATAATGATAGCCATTCTGATAGGTGTGAGCTGATATCCAATTGTGGTTTTCATTTGCATTTCTCTGATGATTAGTGACATTGAACATGATTTCCTATGTCTGTTGGCCATCTATATGTCCTCTTTGGAGAATTGTCTATTCAAGTTCTTTGTGCCCATTTTTAAATTGAATATTTTTTGGGTGTTGAGATGTATGAGTTGTTTATAAATATTGGATAGTAGCCCTTATTAGTTGTATCATTGGCAAATATCTCCTCCCAGTTAGTATGTTATCTTTTTGTTTTGTTGATGGTTTTCTTTGCTATGCAAAAATTTCTGTTTGATGTAGTCCCATTTTCCCTCCTTTGGTTTTCCTTGCCTGAAGAGCTATATGAGAAAAAATATTTCTGAAATAAATGTCAGAGACTTTACAGCCTGTTTTCTTCTAGATGTTTTATGTTTTTGTTTTGTTTTGTTTTCATTCTTAGATTCCAAAATCTTTAGTTTTTAAAAGCAAGAGATGTACAAGGACATCAGAAAATGCTACCCTAACATGCTGTTGCTGGTGACCAAGACACTTCAGTGCTACCATGTCCTTGGCAGTGAAAGACATGGTTGTAGTGAAGAGAGTGAAGATCTTTGGGGCAATATCCATGAGGGTGTAGTGGTCCTCTTTAGTGACAAGGAGGACTTAAGGGCTATTCCCTTTGATTAGTATGTAGCCAAAAGGGGTAAACACAGCCCTCAGAGCCTGTTCCAGCAGTATGGGAGAAGTTACTGTGCCTTCAAAAACTGGGCCACTCAGGGGGAGCAGAGAGAGCAGCTGGCAGAGCTGGTGGCTGTGGTAGAGATCCTGGAGATGGAGCATGAAGGAGCTTTCTACAGCAAGGAACTCTCCTTCAATTCACAGATCCTCTAAAGGGAGGTGGGGGAGGATCCCATAGAGCAGACTACAGGTACTATAAGGTGAAAGCACAGACTGGAAGGCAAAAGAAAGACCTGAAGAAGATGTTACTGGGAGTAACTGAGTGTCGAAGGTAGTCCACAGAATCAAAAATTGTATGTTGTCTGATACTTCATCTTCTTCATTTCTTTATTTCAATGTTCATGAAATACCTTTCCATCACTTTACACCTAGTCTCTGTAAGTCTGTCATTCTGTTGTGAGTCTCTTGTACACAGCATATATTTGTGTCATTTTTTCTTATCTATTTAACTCCCCTATGTCCTTTGATTGGAGCAATTCATAAATTTACATTTACATTTATTATAGATAAGAATGTAGTTATCAACATTTTATTATTTGCAACTATTTTCCTCTTTTTATCCTTTCTTCTTCTAATATAAATTCTTTTGATGACTTTAACTCATTTAGGTTTTTCTTGACTGGAAAGCTTTTTATCTTTCCTTCCATTTTAAATAATAATCTTTGTTGGAAGAGTAATCTTGGTTTTAGGATCTTAGCTTTTCATGACATTGAATATTTCATGCCAATCTCTTCTGGCCTTGAAAGTTTCTATTGAGAAATCAGCTCTCAGTTTTATGGGAGCTCACTTGTACAAAACTGTCTTTCTCCTGCTGCTTTTAAGATTTTCTCTTTGTCTGTAGCCTTTGCCATTTTAATGATGATGTGTGTTGGTGTTGGTCTCTTTGGGTTCATCTTCTTTGGGCATCTCTGAACTTCCTGGGCTTTTATGACTTTTTTCTTCATTAGGTTAGGAAAGTTTTCATTCATTATATTTTAAAATAGGTTCTCAATCTCCTGCAGTCTCTTTTCCCCTTCTGGTTTTCATATGATGTGAATATTGTTATGTTTCATATTATCCCACAAGTACACCTTTTTGCTCCTCTGATAGGGTATTTTCTTCTACCTTGTCTTCAAAATTGCTGGTTTGATTCTTTGTTTAATCTGCTGTTGAATCCTTCTAGTGTATTCTTTATTACCGATATTCTATTCTTCAATTCTGTGTGTGTGTGTGTGTGTGTGTGTGTGTGTGTGTGTGTGTGTGTGTGACAAAGTGGATTCACACTAGCAGTCATGAGAGTTCCCTTTTCTCCACATCTTCGCCATCACTTGCTTTTTGTTGATTTATTAATGATAGCCATTCTGATAGGTGTGTGCTGATATCCAATTGCGGTTTTCATTTGCATTTCTCTGATGATTAGTGACATTGAACATGATTTCCTATGTCTGTTGGCCATCTATATGTCCTCTTTGGAGAATTGTCTATTCAAGTTCTTTGTGCCCATTTTTAAATTGAATATTTTTTGGGTGTTGAGATGTATGAGTTGTTTATAAATATTGGATAGTAGCCCTTATTAGTTGTATCATTGGCAAATATCTCCTCCCAGTTAGTATGTTATCTTTTTGTTTTGTTGATGGTTTTCTTTGCTATGCAAAAATTTCTGTTTGATGTAGTCCCATTTTCCCTCCTTTGGTTTTCCTTGCCTGAAGAGCTATATGAGAAAAAATATTTCTGAAATAAATGTCAGAGACTTTACAGCCTGTTTTCTTCTAGATGTTTTATGTTTTTGTTTTGTTTTGTTTTCATTCTTAGATTCCAAAATCTTTAGTTTTTAAAAGCAAGAGATATGTACAAGGATCAGAAAATGCTACCCTAACATGCTGTTGCTGGTGACCAAGACACTTCAGTGCTACCATGTCCTTGGCAGTGAAAGACATGGTTGTAGTGAAGAGAGTGAAGATCTTTGGGGCAATATCCATGAGGGTGTAGTGGTCCTCTTTAGTGACAAGGAGGACTTAAGGGCTATTCCCTTTGATTAGTATGTAGCCAAAAGGGGTAAACACAGCCCTCAGAGCCTGTTCCAGCAGTATGGGAGAAGTTACTGTGCCTTCAAAAACTGGGCCACTCGGGGGGAGCAGAGAGAGCAGCTGGCAGAGCTGGTGGCTGTGGTAGAGATCCTGGAGATGGAGCATGAAGGAGCTTTCTACAGCAAGGAACTCTCCTTCAATTCACAGATCCTCTAAAGGGAGGTGGGGGAGGATCCCATAGAGCAGACTACAGGTACTATAAGGTGAAAGCACAGACTGGAAGGCAAAAGAAAGACCTGAAGAAGATGTTACTGGGAGTAACTGAGTGTCGAAGGTAGTCCACAGAATCAAAAATTGTATGTTGTCTGATACTTCATCTTCTTCATTTCTTTATTTCAATGTTCATGAAATACCTTTCCATCACTTTACACCTAGTCTCTGTAAGTCTGTCATTCTGTTGTGAGTCTCTTGTACACAGCATATATTTGTGTCATTTTTTCTTATCTATTTAACTCCCCTATGTCCTTTGATTGGAGCAATTCATAAATTTACATTTACATTTATTATAGATAAGAATGTAGTTATCAACATTTTATTATTTGCAACTATTTTCCTCTTTTTATCCTTTCTTCTTCTAATATAAATTCTTTTGATGACTTTAACTCATTTAGGTTTTTCTTGACTGGAAAGCTTTTTATCTTTCCTTCCATTTTAAATAATAATCTTTGTTGGAAGAGTAATCTTGGTTTTAGGATCTTAGCTTTTCATGACATTGAATATTTCATGCCAATCTCTTCTGGCCTTGAAAGTTTCTATTGAGAAATCAGCTCTCAGTTTTATGGGAGCTCACTTGTACAAAACTGTCTTTCTCCTGCTGCTTTTAAGATTTTCTCTTTGTCTGTAGCCTTTGCCATTTTAATGATGATGTGTGTTGGTGTTGGTCTCTTTGGGTTCATCTTCTTTGGGCATCTCTGAACTTCCTGGGCTTTTATGACTTTTTTCTTCATTAGGTTAGGAAAGTTTTCATTCATTATATTTTAAAATAGGTTCTCAATCTCCTGCAGTCTCTTTTCCCCTTCTGGTTTTCATATGATGTGAATATTGTTATGTTTCATATTATCCCACAAGTACACCTTTTTGCTCCTCTGATAGGGTATTTTCTTCTACCTTGTCTTCAAAATTGCTGGTTTGATTCTTTGTTTAATCTGCTGTTGAATCCTTCTAGTGTATTCTTTATTACCGATATTCTATTCTTCAATTCTGTGTGTGTGTGTGTGTGTGTGTGTGTGTGTGTGTGTGTGTGTGTGGTTGTATGTCCTTTTTTATACTTGCTATCTGTTTTTTAAAGTTCTCATTAACTTCCTTGAGGACTGTGTCTGGCAGATGGAATACCTCCATTCATTTCCTTGTTTTTCTGGAGATTTCTCCTGTGTTTTTCCCCTTTGGGGAATGTTTGTCTCCTCTATTTAGCCACGTCTCTGTACTTGTTTCTGTGTATCAGGTAAATTTTCTATGTCTTCCAGTCTTACGTAATAGGTGGGGCTCCTTGGCACAGTCTCTCTGATCACCTGAGCTACATGTTTCAGGAAAGTTCCAAGTGTGGTATATATGTTTGCCCTCCTGTTGTAGTTGAGTCTCTATTGTTGTAGCCTCATCCATGGGTTGAGCTGACCTTCACAATGGCTGACTATGAGGTCAACATCAACCACAGTGTATGATCTGACTCCATGAAGCAACATTTGCCCCAGCAGCACATGATGCCTACAAATATATCTTTTTGAGTGTGTTGCTTGTAGGCTCATTTGGTCATGCTCTATGTAGTCTGAAGCTCACCACCATTTGGTGGTTCTGGGGTCTATTGGGAAGCAGTCTGGTGCAGGGCAATGACTGTATCTGCATGTGACTGACCCTGGGTTACCTATTTGGAGATATAAAATGATCTACAGTCTGTGGTTGTCTCTGCTGGACCTGAGTATATGAAGAAGGGGTAAGCTGTCCACCAAGGATAGCTTCTACCAGCACCAAGTCTGGGGCAAGTTCAACAAAAGGCAGGTAGATATCTTCAGGTGTTAAATTGGGCCTGTCTCTCACCTGAGCAAGTTTGGACAGCTCTTCTCTTCAATTCCTCTTTTCTTCTCACTATGTTTGCTTGGAATTGCCTTCAAAGTCAGAAAAGGGAACAGGGAACAGGTTTTCCAGTTAAAGCAACGTGGGTGTTTGTGTGTGTTTTGGGGGGAGAGGATGGAGGCAGGTAATGTGGGACGTGATGCAGAGGGGACATTTATCCTGATTCTATATCTTAAATCTCCTCTCATACTTGCTCTCAGCGTATGCCTCTCCTTGCTTAATCTTTCCTCTGTCTGCTGATATTAGCAGTGATCCATTTTAAAAGCTGAGCCATATAAAATGGTACCTCTTGCCCTAGTCAGTTTGGCTCAGTGGATAGAGCATTGGCCTTCTGACCAAAGTATCCTGGGTTCGATTCTGGTTAATGGCATGCCTCAGTTGGAAACTCCTCCCGAACCTGGCCCCTTGTTTGGGCTCATAAAAAAAGGTAACCAATCAATGTGTTTCTCTCACATTAATATTTCTCTCTGTCTTTCCCTCTCTCCTTCCACTCTGCCTAAAAATCAGTGGGAAAATATCCTCAGGTGAGGATTAAAAGAAATAAATAGGAAAATAGTACCTGTTTTAGGAATTGATGCTCAGAGGATAATTGTACAAATAAATTATTTCTTTCACCATTTATTGAATTTATAAATAATTTTGATGCTTTCAGGGATAGAGTTTGGTGAGCAGACAGAATTAGCTCTGAGTGCAGTTGGCGGGTGAAGAGAAATGGGAAGTGTAAGAAGCAGAGCTCAGTGGGGTTCCCCTTCTGGACAGCCATCACCTACATCAATTTTGTGGCCAAAGTTGACTGAAAATATTGTATGATTTCTCTTCTTAGTTTTCAAAAAGCTGTATCTAACTCCTTATCTTTAAGGCATAAAGACATAACTCTTCTTTCAAAAGGAGTGTTTGTCTTTTTAACAGTGATTCAAGTTTGCATAGGATGGCCTTCTATCATAAGAGCCTGTCTTTAACAACTAGAATTTTCAGCCTGTCCCATCAAAGTCTGCTCCAATATGAGCTCTTCAAACAGATTTCCTCGTTTCCAAACAATTCCAGATGAGAAGGAGAAAAATATATACAATGTGATAGCATGTTTCTATGCCACTAAGCATTTATAAATGAGGAAAAGATAATCTTTTTCATAGATGTCTGCTGGACATGAAGATCAGAGAGAAAGCAGGAATCAGAGGGATTTTGTGTTCTTGTTGTTTTTAATCCTCAAGAGAGGAAATTTTTTCCTTTGAATTTTTAAGAGAGTAGAAGGGAGGGCAGAATGGAAGAACAGGACTGAGACCAAGGGACACATTAATGTGAGAGTGACACAGCAATTAGTTGCCTCCTGCATGTACCCCGATAAAGGTAAATGACCAAACTTGCAGGGCCAGAGTGATTTTTAATCAACTTCTTTACTTACAAATACTTATTGAGAACCCCTCTTTATCCAGTATTGTGCTTGTTCCCAGGTAATAAGGGAAATACAAGACAGATAAGGTCCTACAATTATCACTTATTAAATTTATTAGGGCATCATAGGTTAATAATATTATATATGTTTCTGGCATACAAGTATATACTACATCATCAGTATATTGCATTGCATTCTCACCACACAAAGCCTTTCCTCCTTCTATCACCATATATTTGACCCTTTTACTCTCTTCAACCTTTCACTACCCCCTTTTTCTCTGGTAACCACCATACTGTTGTCTGTGTCTATGAGTTTGTTTGATTGTTTGTTTTGTTTTTTCACTGGTTGACTTCTATTTTATATCCCAAATATGAGTGAAATTATATGGATCTTCTCTTTTTCTTTTTTCATTGGTCATTTTTGCTTAGCATGATACTCTTAAGATCCTATAAACTGGATAATTTTGAATTAGATCACCCCATTTCATGTCTGGTAGTTAACAGGCTCTTGGGCAGGCCAGGGTGATGGGGATAACTGGGCCTTGTATCCTTCATCATCACGCAGGCTAGTCCAGGCCTCTTCATCAAGCAGTTGCAGGGTTATGAAGACAAGAAGGAGACAGAAAACCACAGTGCATCAGCACTTTTGGAGTCTACTTGCATCATGCTTCTGTTGCCCTATTGTTCACAGCAAGTCACAGGGCCTACCCAGATGCAAGGGGTGGAGAAAACAGATGAGCACCTTGTGGGAGGAGCAGCAGATCCACATCCCAAAGAGGCATGTGTACAAAGATAGGAAGAATTCATGGCCATATCTACAATGTATCACATACATGGCCATGTGCTGTCAGCATTGCAAATTATTCCTCTGTTGGAGCTGGCCTTTGGTGGCTTTTTGCTTCACCTCCCATGATTTTCCTACTGCCTTTTTCAATGATCAGCTAATGCCCTCAGGTTATCCTTAGGATGGAGTCTTCATTGTGATGCTAACCGAATAATAATCTGGACTTCCACCCACATTTTCTCTTAATCTTAGCCAACCTATAGCCAGAGCTGCTCTCAGCTGGAAATTTACTTCTCTCATCCCAAGATTCTGGTTATCGAATGTGGGAAACTCTGCCTTAGGAATCATTGTGCTAATACCTTGTAGTGTGTGGGAGATGAGGAATAACTACTGATTTTGTATAAGACAGAGTGTTGGTTCTACAAGATCTCTCTTCTGTTTGATTTATATTTTATAAAACCATGCAAATTTATAGAATAGACAGCAGGGGAAATTGGAAATAAAGAGTCCAGTTAGGGGACTGCTGAGTCATGGTTGGTGATAGTAGCTTGTGCGCTAGTATGATTCTCTTCAAAATGAAGAGAAGCAATCAGAATTGTGGATGGAGCCAGGAGAACTTTCTAATTGTTTGGATCTGGAACATAGGGTGAAGAGAGGAATCAAGGGAGATTCCTAGATTTCTAGCCTGAAGAATTGGGTGAATGGTGATGATGTCTCTGAAAAATAAAATGGAGTCAATAATCATGTCTGTAATATTGTCAGTATGCATCTACTGAAAGCAGAGACAGGTGGTTGTCAAACAGGATTCCTCCTGCAGGAATCAGTCTTATTCAAGGGCTATGCTAACAGGGAGTTCCTTCTGGGAGAAACAGGCTCTCAGATGTGGTTGTCTGTTGTATTCCATGGTCCTGGTCTGTGCTTAAAAAATCCTGAATACATCAACTTTATAGACACATGAAAGATGAGCAAGAGAATTACTGAAAAGAAATAGGGAAAGAGCTATATAGATGATTTGGTGTTTAACTTTGAAAACATTGCTCATTTGATATGCTATGTATGCTGTTCTGTTATCAACTTTTAAGTGTCCTAAGAAGTACATATGCCTAACCAAATGACACTAAGAAAGTATAACTCTACTAGTGATACTCTGTATGAGTTATTATTATTATTATTATTATTATTTATATATCAAAGTATTTTATAGTAACTCTGGAGCACTGTCAAAACTTTCTGGCTGTATGTCTTCAATTTATTAAATTAAAATATAAAAATTTTGTTAGATTTTTACAATAATAAGAGAATTTTAGAGACAGGAGAGGCAGTTTTAGGGAAAGGGGGTCCATGGGAGGGGAATGCATACATGACAGTCAGAGACAGATCCAAGCCGCCTGACTGTTTATCTTACATACACAAAAGACAGGAATGTTACAAGATAAGGGGAAGAAGAAGGGGGCACTGTGTGAGATTTAAAACGTTGAAACTGATACCATACATGGAATATGGAGTAAAGTAAACAAATAGAAAAACAAGGGTGACATATAATAAGGCAGGATCCAATTAGAGAACATGAACAGATAAAGAAGCTCCCAGCATTTAGAAACCTGTGTAGACAAAGAGACTCAGAGGACTAGGTTTTTCCCATCTTAGAGACAGTGGTTTTTCCCATTTAGGGACCGCTCCCCAGGAGATTCCTCTTTGGGGACCCCTCCCCAGGGGGGACTTTGTATACAGTCTCAATAAACTTCCACATTTTTGCTAAAAATCATTTAGCACGTGAATTTTATTCTTCAAACTTCATAGGACAAGAACCCACAATGAGAGTCCAAGCTTCACCATTTCACGTATCACTAAGGTGTATCTTTAACAGTACGGAATTTTGCTCGCCTGTGGGTCATAATCCCTGACGAGATGGCTACATATGTAAAATATAAAGCAACAATTATCTTTTTGTATGTGCACCCTTTTCTCCCCTGCAAGGATGGGGTGGCTTGAATCACCCACTTACCTGGCTTCTTAGTGGAAAGAAGAAAAGTTCAATTTTGAATATAAATTGGGGGGAGGAGATCTTCCACTGTGATGTCCCAATGAGGGAAGGGTGTTACTTCCCTCATTAGCTTATGAAGAACAGCTACCAGCAGTGATACACTGTCCTTCAATGACACTTAGCTTCCAAAGGTCACAGGGAGCAGTCCAAGGGACTCCTGAGAAGTGCCCTGGTGTTCCCCAAGTCCTGCAGGAGGCAGGTCAGACCCAGGCGTTCTACAGACCTCCTGTGAGTGCAGAGGTTGCTCACAGAGACAACACCAGCAGGCAATAGAGGAGGGCAATATGGTGGGGGAACGGTAGAGGTGAAACATTGGAGGTAAGTCCTAACACTGTGACTTTCTCCTGATGTCTCAGGGCTTGGAAAACAAGACCCCATAGATTCACAACTGAGTCTTGCCTTAGCTGGTAATACTGGAGCAGGAAAAAGTGCCACCGGGAACAGCTTTATGGAGATATAACTTACATGTAACATTTTGTAAATTTAAAGTATACAATATGTTGATTTGGCACGTTTATATATTGGAAAAAATGATTACCAACATAGCATTTGCTAAAACCTGCTTCAAGTTCCACATTTACTATACTAGTATATTTTCTGTGGTGAGAATATTTATGATCAATTCCCTTAGCAACATTCAAGTACATAATACAGGATTATTAACTATAATTACTGTGATGTGTATTGAATCTCCAGAACCTATGCATCTCTAACTGGAAGTTTGTACTGTTTAACTAAGATCTCCCCATTTCCCCCATCCACTAGGCCCTGGTAATCAAGGTTTAATTCCCAGTCAGGGCACATTCCAGGGTGGTGGGCTCCATCCCCAGTAGGCAGCATGCAGGAGGCAGCCAATTGATGATTCTCTCTCAGCATTGATCTCTCTTTCTCTTTCTCTCTCTCTCTCTCTCTCTCTCTCTGCCTGTCTTTCTCTCTCTCTCTCTCTCCCCCAGTCTCCTTTCCTCTCTGAAATCAATAAAAAAATATTTTTAAAAAGTGATACCACATAGTATTTATTATACTCTGTCTGATCAGTTTCATTTAACAAATGTTCTCAAGGTCCATTTGCAAATGGAAACTTGTTCTTCTAATACTCATGGCAGAATACACACACACACACACACACACACACACACACACACACACACATACAATGGGCAAAAGTTGGTTTATAGCTGTGAGTATTCAAATCACACAGTTTATTCTTGTATGATTATTTATTGGTTATTGTTTTATTTATTTCATATACTCACAACTATAAACCTACTTCTTCCCACCCCTGTAGATATATATATATATGTCTCACATAGTCTTCATCTATGCATCCATAGGTTGTCTCCATATCTTGGCTATTATTAATAATTCTGCATTGAACATGGGAGTACAGATGTCTCATTATCTTTGGATAGATTTCCATATAGATCATGTGATAGTGCTATTTTTATTTTTTGGTAACTCTCCATACTGTCTTCCACAGTAACTGCACCAGTTTACATTCCCACCAATAGTGTACAAGGTTTCCCTTTTCTCCAAATCCTCACCAACATAAAAATGTCTATGCAGTTCCTCTGCCCATTTTTAAAAATTGGATTGATTGGGGTTTCTACAGAGTTACATAATTTTTCTATATAGTTTGAATATTAACACCTTATCAGATATGGCTTGCTCCCATTCTATAGATTCCCATTTCTCTTGGTTCATAGTATCCTTTGCTGTGCAAAACCTTTTTAATTTGATGTAGTCCCACTTACTTTTGCTTTTCTTTCCTTGTTTTTGGTGTCAAATCCAAATAATCATTGCCAAAACCAATGTCAAAGAGCTCACTCCCTTTGTTTTCTTCTAGGAATTTATGGTTTCAGGTCATGTGTTCAAGTTTTAATCTATTTGTAGTTGATTTTTGTGTATGGTGTCAGATTGGAGTCAAATTTCGTTCTTTTGCAAGTGGTTATGCAGTTTTCAAAGCACTATTTACTAAAGAGACTATCCTTTTCCCATTGTATAATCTTGACTCATTTGTTGTAAATTAATTGACCACTTATTTCTGGGGACTTTGTTTTCTTCCATAGATTAGTATGTCTGTATTTATGGTGATAACATACTGTTTTGATTAATATGGCTTTGAAATGTAGTTTAAATCAGGATGTGTGATGTCTCCAGATGTGTTATTTTGTCTTAAGACTGCTTTGGCTATTCAGGAACTTTTGTGTTTCTATAAAAATTTTAGGATTCTTTATTTCTATTTCTGTGGAAATTGCCATTTGAATTTTTATAAATTTCCTTGAATCTGTAGGTCACTTCAAGTACTATGGACATTTGAAAAAGATTAATTCTTCTAATCCATAAGCACAAAATAACTTTCCATGTATTTTGCCTTCTTCAGTTTCTTTCATCAGTATCTTGTAGTTTTCAATATATAGGTCTTTCAACTCTTGTGTAAAATTTAACTCCTAGGTATTTTATTCTTCATGATGTTATAGTAAATGGGATGATTTTTTAAATTTATCTTTTTAATAAATCATTATTAGCATATAAAAATGAAACTGCTTATTTATATATTTTTAATAAATCTTTATTGTTCAGATTATTACAGTTGTTCCTCTTTTTCCCCCCATAGCTCCCCTTCACCTGGTTCCCACTCCACCCCATGCCAGTACCCTCCCACACACATGGTCCTTGTCCATAGGTGTAAGATTTTTGTCCACTCTCTTCCTGCACCATCACACTTCCCTTCCCCCTGAGAATTGTCAGTCCACTCCCTTTCAATGCCCCTGATTCTGTTATATACACCGGTTTATTCTTTTCATCAGATTTTTTATTCACTTGATTTTTAGATTCACTTATTGATAGATATGTATTTGTTGTCACTTTGTTGTTCATAATTTTTATCTTTACCTTTTTCTTCTTCTTCCTCTTCTTAAAGAATACCTTTCAGCATTTCATATAATACTGGTTTGGCGGTGATGAACTCCTTTAGCTTTTTCTTGTCTGTGAAGCTCTTTATCTGACCTTCAATTCTAAATGATAGTTTTGCTGGGTAGATTAATCTTGGTTGTAGGTTCTTGTAATTCATCACTTTGAATATTTCTTGCCACTCGCTTCTGGCCTGCATAGTTTCTGTTGAGAAATCAGCTGACAGCCATATGGATACTCCCTTGAAGGTAACTAACTGTTTTTCTCTTGCTGCTTTTAAGATTCTCTCTTTGTCTTTTGCCCTTGGCATTTTAATTATGATGTGTCTTGGTGTGGTCCTCTTTGGAT
>NW_005358400.1:306010-308786 GCF_000412655.1 Myotis brandtii
TGGTTTTGAACTCTATATCCAGTAGTTTGCTTTCCTCCATTTGTGACATGTTTCTTTGTCTGCACATTTTGACTGCCTCCCTGTGTTGATAGAGTGGCTTTGTGTGCTAGGTGTCCTAGCACACAAAGGGCCCAGTGGCTCAGCCTCCTCAATTACCTGAGGTGGACACTCTTGGTACACCTCTTTGTGGGCTCTGTGCACAGTCTTGTTGTAGTTAAGCCTTGATTGCTGTTGGTATTACTGGAAGGAAATGACCTCTAGGCCAATTGATGGTGAGGACCAGCTGTGTCTACAATGGGAGAACTGCTGTGCTAGAGAAACCCTTATGGGGCAGGACTTGCTTCAGTGGGGCTTTGGTGCTCACTGAGTCTGCCCCTTGAGTGTGTTGCTTCTGGATGTGAAGAGTTGTAATCTGGTATGGTCTCACACTGACGACTGGGTACACTGGCTCTTTGATCTCCAAGGAGGTGCAAAGTCAGCCACTGCCTGAGGACACCCTGCAGGAGCTACAGAAAGATCTGCAGATTCCTCCTCTTTGTTTTGGGGTTTGGAAGTACCCAGATGAGGCCCAGCTGTGAAGCAATGCAGGCTGCTGCTACAGGGCCTTATGCCTTCTTTTGGAAGCTTTGGGACTCTCTCACCTAGCTGCATTTTCTTAGGTTTTAGGTTGCAAAAGGACAGGCCATTTATATGCAAAAGCCACTGCCCACAGTTTGGATGGGGTTGTGAATTGGGTGGTGTGGGGTCTCAGGGAATCACCAGAGTGAAGCAAACAGCAATGGCTGCCAATCAGCCCTGCCCTGGAGAGGTCCCCGGGTCTCTTTTTCCCGCAACCCTCTGAGAGAAGGCCACCCTCGTGTTCTGTCCTGATGCCAGACAGTCCAGTTTCTCCCCGTATGAGTCTGGATCCCCAGACTCTCACCCAGAACTGGAGTTCAGAGCAGTCGGGGGCATGTATCTCCCTCTCGATTAAAAACAACAACAGTGCCCCCAGTTGCAAACTCGTTTCGTGCATGCCTCACTACCTCTGCACTTCTGCACTTCCACATTTCCTGCCAGTCTCCATGCGCTATTTTTCTTTCCTTCTAGTTGTAGAACTTCCATTCAACCAGCTTTCTCATGGTTCTGGATATTTGTTTTGTTTTTTAATTGGAGTTTTGATGTGGTTGTGAAAGGCAGCAAATACAGGTGTTTACCTATGCTGCCATCTTGGTTGTCTCTCGCTTTTTTATATTTTTACTAGAGGCCTGGTGCACAAAGTTCATGCTCTGGGGGTGGGGGGTGCCTCAGCCTAGCCTGCACCCTCTCCAATCTGGAATGTCTCGAGGGATGTCCGACTGCCTGTCAGACATCCCTCTCACAATCCAGGACTGCTGGCTCCCAACCACTCACCTGCCTGCCTGCCTGATTGCCCCTAACCACTCTCCTGCCAGCCTGATTGACAACTAACTGCTCCTCTGCTGGCCTGATTGCCCCCAACTGACCTCCCCTGCTGGCCCAATCACCCCCAACTGCCCTCCCTTGCCAGCCTGGTCACCCCCAACTGCCTTCCCATGCAGGACTGGTGGTCCCCAACTGCCCTCCCTGCAGGCCTGGTCCCTCCTCAACTGCCTTCCCCTACAGGACTGGTCCCCCCACAACTGTCTTCCCATGCAGGACTGGTCGCCCCCAACTGCCCTCCCTGCAGGCCTAGTTCCCCCTCAACTGCCTCCCCCTGCAGGACTGGTCCCTCCCAACTGCCCTCCCCTGCTGGCCCTGTCCCCCCTAACTGCCCTCCCATGCTGGCCTGGTCACCCCTAACTGCCCTCCCCTTCTGGCTTGATCACCCACAACTGCCCTCCCCTGCATGCCATCTTGTGGAGACCATCTTGTGGACACAAGGGGGCGGCCAACTTGACCACATGGAGGTGGCCATCTTGTGTGTTGGAGTGATGGTCAATTTCCATATTACCTCTTTATTATATAGGATATTGATTTTGTATACTGCAAATTTGCAGAATCTAATTATTATTTCTCATGGTTTTGTGTTTGTATTTGTAAAGCCTTTAGGATTTTTTGTATATAAAATCATGTCATTTGCAAATAGAGACAAATTTACTTTTTCGTTTCTAACTTAGATGCCCTTTTTTCATGCATAATTGACTCATTGGTTAATCAGCGAGATATGCAAATTAACTGCCAGCCAAGATTGACTTCCAGTACCATCCTATCTAATAATAGCCAAACATGGTATTTGACCATACCTTCGCTATGCCTCCCATTGGTTAATCAGTGAGATATGCAAATTAACCGCCAACGAAGATGGCAGCTAATCTGCATACTGCAGGGAGGGCGGGACAGCATGAGCTGCCAGCTTGAGCCAACATCCAGGCCCCCATGGGCGACCCCAGAAGCCACTTGCCTGCAGCCCGGGACCCGATCCGCAAAACCAGGAGCCACCTGCCTGCCACCCTGGACCTGATCCAGGCAAGGGCCTCAGCACGCCCAGCCCACAAGCCCCAGGAGCTGCCTGTCTGCCGCCTGGGACCCGATCCGGTCCCAGGCCACAGGCACACCTGCCCTGCAAACTCCAGGAGCCGCCTGCCTGCCGCCCGGGACCCGATCTGGTCCCGGGCCCCTGGCAGGCCCCAGGAGCCCCAGAAGCTGGTAGATATGGCAGTAATTCTATTAGTAAGCACTCTGAAAGTAAAGGGTAATCAGCACCGGGATCAGCGGAGCCGGGAGGCCTCCCGGCACTGGGATCAGCGTGACAGGGGGCAGCGCACAAGCGCACAAA
>NW_005358400.1:309930-311664 GCF_000412655.1 Myotis brandtii
GAGGATTGCCACTCAGCCAGAAGCTGGCTCATGGCTGGCCAGCGCAGAGGTGGTGGCAGGAGCCTCTCCCACTTCTGTGGCAGCACTAAGAATGTCCAACTAACAGTTTAGGCCCAATCACTTGGGGGCCTAAGCCTTTAGTCGGATATCCTGCGAGGGCTCCCTGGCTGCCAGAAGGATGTCTGACTGCAAGCTTAGGCCTATTCCCCTGGGGAGTGGGTCTTAGTCAACAGGTGGACATCCCCCAAGGGGTCCTGGAATGCAAATGGGTGCAGGCTGGGCTGAGGGACCCCCACCCCCGCACCCCCCGAGTGCACAAATTTTTGTGCACCGGGCCTTTAGTACTGAATAAAAGTGTTAAAAGTTGGCATACTTGTATTTTTTCTGACCTTAGAGAAAATGCTCTCAGCTTTTTAATTTTGGGTATAATCTAAGCTGTGGGCTTTCCAAATATGTCTTTTATTGTGTTGAGGTACATTTCTTTTATACCCAAGATTTTTTATCATGAAAGGACTTTGGATCTTGTCAAATGCTTTTTCTTTATTTATTGAGATAATCAAATAATTTTTATCTTTTATATTGTTTAATATGTTATATCACATGAACTGATATTCTTTATTCTATTGAAACAGTTTGTTACACTAATTGATTTCTGAATGTTAAACCAAAACTGCATTCCTGGGATAAATTCCACTGGATCATGGTGTTTACTCCTTTTAATATATTGCTGGATTATTTTTGCCAGTATTTTGTTGAGGATTTTTGGATCCATATTCATACAAGATATTGACCTATGATTTTCTTTTATTGTGTTATCTTTTTCTGGTCTGATACCAAGACAATACTGGCAACATAGAATAAGATTGGATGTGCTCTTCCCCTTCTATTGTTTGGAAGAATTTGTGAAGAATTTATATGAATCATTCTCTATTGTTTTTGTGAAGAATTTATATGAATCATTCTTTAATCTTTTTAGGATTTTATTTATTTATTTTTTAATTTTGTTATTTTGTTTAAAGTATTACAAAGAGTATTATGTATGTCTTCTTTTTTTCCCCGTGACCTTCCCCCAGCCTCCCGTACCCCACCCCCCAGTGTCTTGTGTCCATTGGTTATGCTTATATGCATGCATAAAAGTCCTTTGGTTGATCTCTAATCAGCCCCCCCGCAAGCCCTCCCAGAGCTTGCCATTTTAGTTTGACAGTCTGTTCGATGCTGCTCTGCCTCTGTAACTATTTTTGTTCATCAGTTTAAATTGGTCTTTATTATCCATAAATGAGTGAGATAATGTGGTATTTTTCTTTTATTGACTGGCTTATTTCACTTAGCATAATGCTCTCCAGTACCATCAATGCTGTTGCAAATGGTAAGAATTCCTTCTTTTTTACAGCAGCATTGTATTCCATCCTATAGATGTACCACAGTTTTCTAATCCATTCATCTGCTGATGGCACTTAGGCTGATTCCAGATTATCACAATGGTAAATTGCGCTGCTATGAACATAGGGGGGCATATATCCTTTCTGACTGGTGTTTCTGGTTTCTTGGGATATATTCCTAGAATTGGGATCACTGGGTCAAATGGGAGTTCCATTTTTAACTTTTTGAGGAAACTCCATACTGTCTTCCATAGTGGCTGCACCAGTCTGCATTCCCACCAGCAGTGCACGAGTGTTCCTTTTTCTCCACATCCTCTCCAGCACTTGTCGTTTGTTGATTTGTTGATGATA
Source organism: Myotis brandtii (assembly GCF_000412655.1). Classification (NCBI taxonomy): domain Eukaryota; kingdom Metazoa; phylum Chordata; class Mammalia; order Chiroptera; family Vespertilionidae; genus Myotis; species Myotis brandtii. Next base: position 311,661 of record NW_005358400.1, read on the forward strand.
GCCA